>NC_041749.1:105113912-105440984 GCF_004115215.2 Ornithorhynchus anatinus
CTGAGGCACAGAGAAATTAAGTGACTTGCCCAAAGTCACACAGCTGAGAAGTGGCAGAGCCGGGACCAGAACCCCTGACCTCTGTCTCCCAAGCCCGTACTTTTTCCACTGAGCCACGCTTCTTCTCCTAAGCTCTTGGGAGAGTACAATACAATGGAATTAGCAGTCACATTCCCTGCCCATAAAAAGCTTACAGTCTAGAGTGGGGAACAGACATTAATAGGAATAAATAAGTAATTAATAATATGTAATTAAAATATATGTACATAAGTGCTGTAGGCTTGGGAGTGGGGCAAATATCCAATGTCCAAAGGTCACAGATCCAGGTGCATGGATGTCACAGAAGGGAGAGCGAGCCGGGGAAAAATGAGTTTAATTGGGGAAGGCCTCTTGGAGAAGATGTGATCTTAATAATGCTTTGAAGGCAGAGAGAGTAGTGGTGTGGCATATTTGGAGGGGAAGGGAGTTATAGGTTGGGGGAGGACATGGGAAAGGGGTCGGTGGTAAGATAAAAGAACTCGAGATACAGTGAGTTGGTTGGCAGTAGAGAAGCAAAACGTGCAGGCTGGGTTGTAGTAGTAAAGCAGCGAGGTAAGGTAGGAGGGGGCAAGGTAATTAAGTGCTTTAAAACCAATGGGAAGGAGTCACTGTTTGATATAGAGGTGGATGGGCAGCATGGGCCAAACGTTTGTGTAGAAAAATAAACTGCATCAGAGCAAAGTATGGACTGGAATGGGGAGAGACAGGAGGTAGGGAGGTCAGCAAGGAGGCTGATACAGTAAACATGATGGGATTAAGATAAGTGCTTGGAGTAATGTGGTAGCAGTTTGGATGGAGAGGAAAAAGCAGATTTTAGCAATGTTGTGAAGGTTGAAGTAACAGGATTAAGTGATAGATTGAATATGTGGATTGAATGCGAGAGAAGAGTCAAGGATAATGCTAAGGTTATGGGCTTGTGAGTCAGGAAGGATGGTGCTGCTGTCTACAGTAATGGAAAAGTCAGCGGGAGGACAGGGTTTGGGTGGGAAGAAAAGGAGTTCTGTTTTGGATATGTTAAGTTTGAAGTGACGGCAGGACATCCAAGTAGAGATTTCATTCATTCAATAGTATTTATTGAGCATTTACTATGTGCAGAGCACTGTACTAAGTGCTTGGAATGTACAAATCGGCAACAGATAGAGACAGTCCCTGCCCTTTGACGGGCCTGAAGACAGGCAGAAATGTGAGACTGCAGAGAAGGAGAGAGATCAGGGATCGAGATGTAGATTTGGGAATCGGCATAGAGATGGTAGTTGGAGCCTTGGGAGCAAATGAGTTCTTCAAGGGAGTGAGTGGTAGATGAAGAATAGACGGGGACCCAGAACTGAACCTTGAGGGACACACACAGGTGGGAGGCAGAGGCAGAGCCTGAGAAAGAGACTGAGAATGAGAGGCCAGAGAGATAGAAGGAGAACCAGGAGAGGACAGTGTCAGTGAAGCCTATGTTGGATAATATTTCCAGGAGAAGGGGGTGGTCAACAGTGTTGAAGGTAGCTGAGAGGTCGAGGAGGATTAGGATGGAGTAGAGGTCACTGGATTTGGCAAGAAGGAGATAATTTGTGACCTTTGAGAGTGTGCTTTCTGTGGAATGAAGGGGATGGAAACCAGATTGGAGGGGAACGAGAAGAGAAAGGGAGAATAGTAACTTGAGACAGCAGGTGTAGACAACTCACTCGAGAAGTTTGGAGAGGAATGGTAGGAAGCAGATAGAATGATAACTGGAGGGAGCCGTGAGGTCAAGGGAAGGTTTATTTTTTGAGATAAAGGAGACATGAGCATGTTTGAGAGCAGTGGGGAAGGAGCCACTGAAGAGAGAATAGTTGAAGATGTTGATCAAATCATCCCAACAGTAACTTTAGCACTTATGTATATATTGACTCATCTATTCTCTTTATTCATTATGCTTACGTCTGGTTTTACCTTTTACATCTGTGGTTTTACTCTTTTTCCCATTTAATGTCTGCTTGTCTCTCCCATTAGATTGTAAGCTCCTCAAGGACAGGGGCCATACCTTCTATGTTTATCATATGGTTCCAAGTCCCTAGAACTGTACCCTGCAAACAGTACATGCTCAATTCATATTAATAATGATGATGATGATGATCTGGCACCCCTTGGGGAAAATAAGAGGCAATAGGATTGTAACAATGCCCAAGAACAGTGTCCTTCACATCCAAGTACTCAGCAGCAATGATTTGGTGATAATTTCCAGCATAACTAAGAGTAAGAAATTGAATCCAGGCAACTGTGACTTAATTTTTTAAGGCCTAGGATGCCTCAGAAATAAACAGAAAACTGTAATTTCCAGGCCAAATCATAAAATCGAGTTGTCTGCCAGATCCCAGAAGCAGGGGTCATGGTCTCTGGGGGAAGAGAATTTTCCTGCTGAACATGTTTCTCAGGGCCCGTTTCATGTCCTTATTCCTCAGTAGATGAAGGGGTTCAGCATGGAGGTGACCGCTGAATACATCAGAGATGCTATGAAGCCCTGTCGGGATGCGTGGGTAGGCATAAAGCTGAAGTAGACCCCAAAGCCAGTACTAATAATAATAATAATAATGTTGGTATTTGTTAAGCGCTTACTATGTGCAGAGCACTGTTCTAAGCGCTGGGGTAGACACAGGGGAATAGGTTGTCCCACGTGGGGCTCCCAGTCTTAATCCCCATTTTACAGATGAGGTAACTGAGGCCCAGAGAAGTGAAGTGACTTGCCCACAGTCACACAGCAGACAAGTGGCAGAGCTGGGATTTGAACTCATGACTATAGAACAAAGAAGCCATGGACAGGTGAGAGTCACAGGTGGAGAAAGTTTTCCACCTTCCCCCCTTAGATGGGATTCTCAATATGGTGAAGATAATGCAAGTGTAAGAGAACAGGACACCGGTGAGTGGAGCTAACCCAATCACTACTGCAGCGACAAACACCGCCACTTCATTGATCAGGATGTTGGAACAGGAAAGCTTTAGGATGTGGTAAAGTTCACAGAAGAAGTGAAGGACTTCACGGTTGGAACAAAAGGATAGGCGAACCACCAATAGGGTGTGTGTCGGGGCATGGAGGGAACTGATGAGCCAGGACCCAGCAAGGACCAGGCCACAGAGCCTTGGGCTCATGATGGTGGTGTAGTGAAGTGGGTGGCATATGGCCACGTAGCGGTCATAAGCCATCCCAGTAAGGAGAAAGTGGTCCAGACTTATGAACAGAATGAAGAAATACATTTGCACCAGGCAGGCAGCGTAGGTTATGGATTTGCTAGGGGTCTGGATGTTGACCAGCATCTTAGGGACCGTGGTGGACAGGAAGCAGACGTCGGCCAGGGAGAGGTTGGTGAGGAAGAAGTACATGGGGGTGTGCAGGTGCGGGTCAGAGACGATGACCAGGATGATGATGAGCAGGCTCCCCAGGACCCCGAGCAGGTACATCCAAAGGAACAGCAGGAAGAGGAGCTGCCGCTGCTCCACCTGGTTGGACATCCCCAGGAGGAGGAATTCTGAGATGCTGGTTTGGTTTCCCCTCTCCATGGGGCTGGAGGATCTGCTGGGGGAGATGTGGCAGGAGAATGGGATAGTGGAGCAATCACATCCTGGTTCAGGCTCAGTCTAGACTTTATGCAGTATAACGTGTGTGTGCCGGGACAGCACAAGGTAAACAGTGGAGAGACCCCTGCTGTTCGATTTCAGACATCTCCCCAGCTTTATTGGAAATGTGGTTGGGAGGGCTGGGGTCTGGCTGGAGTATTTTTTCATTTGAAATTCTCCCACTCACACTCTCCTGCTTTCCTGGGGTCCTGGGTTCACCCTTCCCGGGCCCATGTATGTGTCAGCACAAGGTGCAGTGGGTTCTATTTCTACCCATCCCCAGGCACAGCATTGGGCTCCCCTGGTCCGGCTACTCCTCATTCTCCATTGAACACCCTATCAGAGACTTGGAGCCCATCATCAGTGGCCCCTCAGGCTTCTCCTCACCGGATTGAACAATCCCAGTTTCTTCAGACACCCCATTCCCAGACACTTCTCCATCATCACTGCTCTCTCCTGAGCCTTCTCCAAGGAATCTCATCCCAATTCTCAGGCCAAGCCTACTCAGTAGAAAGGAGAAAAATTGTGCCTTGCTCATTTTTGTGCCAAAAGAATATTGCTGGGTCCTGTTGATGGATTTTACAGTGCTCCCAGCTACCCTGCACCCTACCCTTAGCTAATGCCCCCCAACTCCTTCCTTATGCCTTCTTTGTAAGTTTATTTTGCTTTCTTTTTAAGTCCAACACACTTGTTTCTGCAACGCTCATCCCACTCCTCGCTCCCAGTCTTGTTTGCCTTCCTGGTGTCTGGAGTTCCCATAAGAATGCGGGTTCTGGCATCTGCAGGGGGTGGTCCAATGGCTAGAGTAGTCTCCCCTCCACCCACCCAACAATTTCAGGAGTGAAGTCATATCTTTTTCAAGAGTGGAGGGTGGGCCATCCATGCGGCCGGGATCCCCATAAAAGGGAAGCTCCAGTCAGTGATGAGCCAGTGGCTGCCCAGGAGAGTCTTCTTCCTCTCTCCAACAGTGTGAAAGTAAAGCCCATAACCACCTAGAAAACACTGGGAAAGACTGCAGACACTTGTAATCTAGTAATCTTGATTGGAGAGGAGAGAATCTTGATAATTACCCCCTCCAAGTACTGTTTTATCTATTTGTTTTAATGTTGATAATTTGGGCAATTAAATCTGCAAATAGCTCTTATTTTGGATTGTAATTTACTGTTGTTCTTTTTCTTCTATGTGTCTCTCTTCCCTTACTTAGTGGGGTCAGGGTCCAGAGAACTGAGACCATGTCTTGTATTTTTCTTGAGGGCAGAGATTATGTCTGCCTACCCTCTTCTGCTGTGCTTTCCCAGGAACTTAGTACAGTCCTCTGCATACAAGGGTTCAATAAATACCAGTGATTAAATACCAGGGCTTAGTATGAGTTAAGTGCTCAACAATGACACTAGTATAATAATGGAAGTGGCTGTGAGGTGATTTCTGCTTTTAAATCCTCTAGAAACCCTTGATGAAGGTAAATGTATCCCCCTCTTCTCCCTGCTCTGGCAGGAACCCCCACCTAATTAACCCCTCCAAGGTCCAGACAGTAAACTCTTCCCCATCCCTGAACCCACTGTTAAGCCAAGGCATTCCCAGGTTTAAACACTGCAGGTTGAAATCCATGTCAGGGGGTATGAAGGAATTCTAGGTAGGCGATTAGAGCCATGGAACTCTGTTGGGAGGTTCTGGTCCACCTTGGCTGATCAATGCTGATCATACCCCCAGCCAAACTTTCTCCAGCCCCGCAGTCCTGAGAGCCAGCCCCTCTTCTGGAACAATCCTAGTATCCAGCAGTCTTCACCTGTGATGGCCCTTGACCAGTTAGGTCTTCAAAGCCATCTTGTCACTCCCAAGAGCGGTCTTACCCCACTTTCCCTGCAAATCCTCACCTTGCTTTGCCCCTGACTCTTTTTTTAAAAATGGTATTTGTCAAGTTCTTACTATTTGCCAGGCACTGTACTAAGCCCTGGGGTAGATGCAAGGCAATCAGGTTGACACAGTCCATGTACCACATGGGGCTCACGGTCATAATTCCCATTTTACAGATGAGGTAAGTGAGGCATGGAGAAGTTAAATGACTTGCCCAAGTCCCACAGCAGACAAGTAGCAGAGCTGGGAGTAGAGCCCAGGTCCTTCTGACTCCCAGGTGCTCTATCCACTAGGCCAAGCTGCTTCTCAAAATCTCACCCAGAATGGCTCAATGGAAAGAGCATAGCCTTGGGAGTTAGAGGTCATGGGTTCAAATTATGGCTCAGCCACTTGTCAGCTGTGTGACTTTGGGCAAGTCACTTAAATTCTCTGTGCCTCAGTTACCTCATCTGTAAATTGGGAATAAGACTGTGAGCCCCACGTGGGACAACCTGATTACCTTATATCCTCCCCAATGCTTAGAACAGTGCTTAGCACATAGTAAGCACTTAATAAATACCATCATCATCATCACTGCAATAGATACAAGTTAATCAGGTTGGACACAGTCCATGTCCCACATGGCTCTCTCAGTCAATCCCCATTTTACAGGGAAGGCACAGGGAAGTGAAGTGACTTGCCCAATGTCACACAGCAGACAAGTGGCGGGAGCTGGGATTAGAACCAAGGTCCTTCTGCCTCCCAGGTCCGTGCTCTATCCACTAGACCACAGTACTTCTCAAGATGTCACCCAGGAATGTTTGGTCTTAGATTCTTGTCTTACTAGAAAATTAGGGATGTTAGATGATGCATCCCTAACCATTAAGATGATATTAAGGAGAGTAACTGTTACCAGTGGGCCAGCGGGTCACTGGGTTCATGGTCCATGAGCTGCAGGATAAGTGATATCAGCAAGATAGTACATAAAGCCTGCATCGGATGGTGTAGGACAGACTGCTTGATCATCTCTGGAACTAATTATTCATTCTTGGAAGAGTCCTCCAGAAACCCACTTTTTGCATCATCCAAAGGAGGAACTTCCCCTTCAGGATTCCCGCATACAGTCATCAAAGCTAACTAAGGATCTCTCCAAAATGGTTCACACATATGATTTTCAAAAGAAGGAGGAAGTAGGACTGTATGGCATCACCAGAAAATAAGTATTTCCTCTCCAGGATTCATTAAAAGGAGGGAGGGACTTCCTCGGAGTGCAGAGCAGCAACTGGTTTTAGAGGGGGTGCCTTAGAATAAAAAAGGAACAACTGGTTGCTGCAAAAGTGTGTGTCAGTTTGTGCCGGGCTGGTACACCTTGTTATGTGGGATCAGTGGGCTGTTTTAATAAAGAGTATCTGTTATGCACTGAGATCTTGGGGTATGGTGTCTTCAGTAATGGCTACCAAATGAGATAGAGAGTCTCCTGTTCCCTGAATAGGTCAATGAAAATAGTAATGATAATACTATCTGTGGTATTTGTTAAGTGCTTACTATGTGTCAAACACTGCACTAAGCACTGGAGTAGATGCAAGATCATCAGGTTGGACACAGTCCCTGTCCCAAACTGGGGTCATGTCTAAGAGAGAGAACAGTGATGTCATTTCCATTTTACAGGTGAGGACACTGAACCACAAAGAAGTGAAGTGATTTGCCTAAGGTCACACAGCAGGCAAGTGGCAGAGCTGGGATTGGAACACACATCCACTAGGCCATGTTGTTTCTCTGTGGTAACAGCAACCATCATACAGTTCTGCCACTGCTGGAGAGAGAATCAACCATTACTCCTGTTGGAGAAAGAATCCAGGACTGAATGAACAAGCAGTCATAGCATCCCATATGGTCTTGTGCTCTTGTGTTTCGTGCTTTCCTGCCAGAATCAAGTTCTACCCCTCTCAGACCAACCTCTGTACCCTGCGGAAGGGACAGGAGGGGAAAATGTATTGCGATCCTAAGATCAGCTGGACCAGGCTGTTTTTGTTGGAAGCCATGATGTTGAGTTGTTGTCTCAAGTTTAGCTGCCTGCCCCTTCTCCTTCAATCTTGAAAGTGAAGTAGTGAGGGATGTTCATTCAATAGTATTTACTGAGTGCTTACTATGTGCAGAGCACTGTACTAAGCACTTGGAATGTACAATTTGGCAACAGATAGAGACAATCTCTGCCCAGTGATGGGCTCAGTGTGGGGTAAGAGTCTCCTGCAGTTTAGAACACCCATACTACAATGCTCTGTGAACTAAAATGAGGAGGTTCTGAGAATGTTTCTGCCTGGACACTGAAGCCTAGGCATTTTCACTGAAGAGGACCAGCTGGGGTTGGCATGAGTTAAGCCGTTCAATTTCGGTCACAATGCTGAGATTTTTCCCAATTTTTCTGAAATCATTTGGGGCTGCCTGCAAACAGTTGGGACTTTCCCAACAGAATCAGAATGCATGATTGGTCCCCGTAAGATAGACCTTAGCCTGGAGCATGGAGGAAAAGCTGGTTCCTGGGATAGTAACATCACATTCTTACAAACCCTCCTGTCACTCCACCATGATGATCTCCTTTTGTTCTAGCCTCTTTCCCCAGCCCCATTCCCCTCTGCCCCCATCCTGGATGCCCTCTTTCATGAATCCTGTTTTTGCTCTCTGCTCCTCCTGCTCTGGAAGAACCAGCAGCAGATTCAAGTGGCCCGAAAACTGGGGCTGATCCAGAGCTCCCAGTAGGTGGTTATGATTATATGGGGAATTAGAGCCTCAAGCCACAGTCTGGACTTTCGTTGGAGATCAGACTCCCTCCTCTCCTTTCTCCCACCAGCCCCAGAGTGAGAGTTCCCAGAAAAAGGGTATCATTTGCAATGGGCAGATTTCTGGGAGCCAGGAAGGGGCCGTGGGGCTCTGGGCATCTCACTGGGCCTCAGGGTTCCTGACCCCTCAGGCAAAGAGAGCCATGGGACACCTTGGCGGGGCAATGCCTGAAGCTGTGGTGACTCCTCAACTTAGCTCACAGGGAGTTGGGGTGAAAGGAACAGCCTACTGAAACTGTAAATACTTGATATTTGGGGCCTAGACGGATTAGGTAATGAAGAGATTGTGAGAGTGGGAGCTCTGTGGTGGTAGATGGGCCTGAGAGCCCAAGGAATCTACCTTTAAGCCCTTCTTCCCCTCCCTCCTCTCTTCCGGGCAACGTCTAGCCAAATAGGTAGGCAGGAGGCAAATTTGGCCATGTGCGCAAGCAGTTCCCGGGCCACGGATTGTCCCCATTCTCCGCATCGTCCCTGGCCATCTGGGACCAGGAAGGGAAAGTGAAGATGTGGCTGCAGGAGGACAGTAAGCTTCTTGAAGGCAGGGATCGTGTCTACCAGCTCTGTAGTATTTTACTCTCCCAAGCACTTAGAACAGTGCAAAGCACATAGTAAGTTTTCAGTGAATACCATCGGTTGATTGATTCATTGGATAAATACTATTGATCGATTAATAGATTGAGGAAGAGCCTGGGTTGAGAGAATTGGAAGTTTTGCCAGAGACTTGACTGGAGCTGCAGAGAGAGTGTCTGGGGCTTGGTTGGGGGTTTGGGAGGGAGAAGATGGATCTGGCTATCTCTTTCAGTCAGCCTCACTCTTTGGGACTAAGACCCTTTCCTCATACACCCCCACACACTCCTCCTTTCATTTGGGAATCGTGCTGTAGGCTGGTTAGAGCAGACCTGCACAGGACTGAAGCGTCCAGTCAGCTCTTACCTGGAAAAACAATGTTGATCTCGTATTCTGGCCTGGGGGTACTCAGACAGTGCTGATGGGAGCAGGAACACGGATGGAGTCCTCACTCTTGTGGGGCCAGAAGGGGTGAAGCGGGCTCATGATAGAATTCTTTACAGTGAATCCCTGGACTTCTGGGCCATGATTCCCCAGCTCCTTGTTAGAGACAAAGACTCATTGTCAAATCTCCATCCCATGTCCTTGGAGACCCCAGTCTATTGAGGAAAATTTCAAATGACTGTTGTCCCCAATTGGAGATGATGAAATCTCACTAAGCACTTATGTAATTCCCAGGGTCCAGCTTTGTCCACCTTCCATCTACATTTGTGTCTTTTGTGCTCTAGCTTTTTCTCCAGCTTTTGCACTGTTTAATCTAAGCATGTTCACCACGTGAATGCGAGTGTGTGTGTGTTTGTAGGATGGTGTCTATGTGTGTGTGCATATTGTCCTCTCGCTCCCATTAGATTGTAAACTCCTTGAGGGCAGAGACCATAATTTATTATTTTGTAAGATAATGATTATCTGTCACCATCAAAGTTAGTTTGTTAAAAGCAACTCCTCGATCTTCAGGAACTCCTCACAGTGGACAGGAAATGTATCTTCCAATTCTGTTATATTGCACTTTCCCATGCACTTAGTATAATGCTCTGCACATAGTAAGCGCTCAATAAATACGATTGATTGATGGGCTGATTACAGTATATCAGGTTGTGTGTGTGTGTGGGTGTGTGTGTTAACCAGGCAACAACTCAATCTGGGCAATATGGACGGCCCCTAAAAGACTGCATCATGTGACATATGGATAAGATTTAGAAGCTTGTGTGACCAATGGTGGGACACAAAGGCTGAGGAGATTCAGAGTTGTGCTGACCACCACCAAACCGAGGGCTTTTATTCATCAGTGAAGAAGCCATACAGTACCTTCCACAGTATCACAGCACTGCCTAAGAGCCCAAGATAGCACCACCCCTTCCAGATAAGGAGAGAATTGTGTGGAGCGAGCAATGACCCTTCGGATATCTTTTGAACAACAGTTTCAACCACTCAAAAAGAGGTCTTGAAAAACTATAAAGACCTGACTGATATGTGAAGACATGTTCTTCATTTCACGTTTTGAGGAAATCACCAGTAGAGAATTACACTCCTGTGATAGCTATGGGAAGGATGTGATTTATTGCTCAGGTAGCTGCATGGGCTTTTCCAACATCATCATCATCATCATCTTCCTGGGTGTTTCATTCAACTTCAAAAGTTCCAGAGAATTGTCACAGGGTCTTGATTGCCCAGAAAGCTGTTTGCAAGAAAACAAAATTGTACATGACAAGAAGTATGTGATCTTTGAGATCTGGCTAAACTTTCTCAGAAAAATAAGCTTCAGGTGTACCTGCAAGTCAGAATCCTCAAGGGAAGACACTTTTCCTTTTGAATGTATTTCTCAGGGCCTCTTTCATGTTCTTGTTCCTCAGGCTGTAGATGAAGGGATTCACTGTGGGGATGACCACTGTGTACAGCACAGATGCTATCAAGCCCTTACTGAATGCTTGGGTAGATGCTGGAAAAAGGTAGGTCCCAAAAGTGGTGCTGTAGAATAAGGAGACCACGGACAGGTGAGAGCCACAGGTGCTGAAAGCTTTCCACCTTCCCCCTGCAGATGGGATTCTCAATATGGTGGAGATGATGCGAATGTAAGAGAACAGGAGGCCGATGAATGGAGGTAACGCAATCACTGTTGCAAAGACAAACACCATTGCTTTATTGATGATGATGCTAGAGCAGGAAAGCTTTAGGATCTGGTAAAGTTCACAGAAGAAGTGAAGAATTTCACGTTTGGAACAGAAGGATAAGCGAACCACCAATAGGGTGTGTGTCAGGGAATGGAGGGAACTGATGAGCCAGGACCCACCAGCCATCAGGGCACAGAGCCGTGGGCTCATCATGGTGGTGTAATGAAGTGGGTGGCATATGGCCACGTAGCGGTCATAAGCCATCCCGGTGAGGAGAAAGTGGTCCAGACTTCCGAACAGAATAAAGAAGTACATTTGCACCAAGCAGACAGCGAAGGATATGGATTTGTTGTGAGTCTGAATGTTGACCAGCATCTTGGGGACCGTGGTGGACAGGAAGCAGACATCAGCCAGGGAGAGGTTGGTGAGGAAGAAGTACATGGGGGTGTGCAGGTGCGGGTCAGAGATGACAGCCAGGATGATGAGCAGGCTCCCCAGAACCCCGAGCAAGTACAAACAGAGGAACAGCACGAAGAGGAGCTGCTGCTGCTCCATCCGGTCAGACAGTCCCAGGAGGAGGAATTCTGAGATGCCGGTTTGGTTTCCCCTCTCCATGGGCCGGAGGATCTGCTGGGGGAGATGTAGCAGGAGAATGTGATGGGGGAGCAATCACATTATGGTAAGAATCAGTCTAGGCTCTGATTCATCTTTGCATGCCTCAGAAAAGTCTGTCTATTGGTGCTCTGTTGTACAAGAGCTTACTTCAGTGCACTGCACACAGTAACTGCTCAATAAATTGATTGACTGATGAGCACTCTATCATTTTACTCCTCGTTATTCATCCACTCTCTTCTCCCAGTAACCCCCCACTTGCACTCTCCATTCCTTCAAAGCTCACCTTCACACAGTACTTAGTGCTTGTTTCTCCCACTTCTGATTCCTGGCTCGTGCCCTTCCTCCTGCTTGGAACTCCTTTGTCCTTCAAATCCACCAGACCACAGCTCTCCCTATCTTCCGATCCCTTCTGAAATCCCAACTTCTCCAGGAAGTCTTCCTCAGTGAATTTTCATTCTCCCCAGGTCCTATCTTCCTTTCTACCATCTTGGCACTTTTTCACTCACAACCTCTCTTCACATTTTTATGCCTAGAAATTCACTCAGTTGCATCTATTGAGGACTTACTGTGTGCAAGCGCTTGTACATGCTTGACTATTTGAGCACTTTTTTGTCCTATTTATCATTCATTTTATGTCATCTTTATTTTATTGTAAGCTTTCTCAGGACAAGGATCATGCCTTCTACCTCTATTGTATTCTCTTCTCACAGCAGATGCTCAAAAAATACTACTGATTGATATTTTTGGGAAGGTGTGGGATGGGAGGATGAGAATGGTCTGTCTAAGCAGTGGAAGGGTGCTTTGTGCTCAGCTATTTACTCCAGAAGGGAATGTGTCTGGTTGGGCTGGGGTCTGGTTGGGCAGTTTGTTCCTCTGAGATTCTTTTTTCACATCCCCCACCCTACCTGTCCTCTGACATCAGGCTTCTGTGGGAGGTGGGCCAGCACAGATTTTAGTGGGTTCTACCTCCCTATCCAGGTTTGGCATGGGATCCATCCTGTTTCCTCATCATAATTCATAGGCCCAAGGCCACGCATGTATTTTTGCGATGAAACCTATGCTTATTCATTCAATAGTATTTATTGAGCACTTACTATGTGCAGAGCACTGTACTAAGCACTTGGAACGTACAATTTGGCAACAGATAGAGACAATCCCTGCCCATTGATGGGCTTACAGTTTAATCGGGGGAGACAGACGAACAAAAACAAGACAACTTAATTGCAATAAATAGAATCAAGGGGATGTACACCTCATTAACAAAATAAATAAATAAATAGATACATAAATAAATAAATATCTTTTCAACAAAATGCCTAGAGCTCTGTGCTGAAAGATAGGGGATTACGCTGCTCACAGGTTCTTCCAGAAATCCCATTTGCCTATTTTCAGCCTCCAAATGCCTGCTTGACTTAAAGCGTTTTTCCCACAAGGCCACTGAACTGGGCAACTGTAAGCCAAGTGGTGTTAGCACCCGGTGAAGTCACTGTAGGCTGAGCTAATGGCAGTCAGGAATTGGGTCAGGGGCTGGGAGGAAGGATACACATTTTACTAAGAATAGGAAAGGGAAATCCACATCGGAGGAGCTGGGGTAGGGCCAAGTTTGAGGAGAATGCCATGGCAATTAAAGGCCCAGTTACTGAGCCCATGGATAACCGAGTAACCTTGAAACCCCCCTAAGAATATAGAAGTCTTGAACCTGGAAAGCAATAGACAAGGGAAAGATTTGTATGTATGGCTGGATTTCATTTTGTGTACCCTTGACCTAGTACGCTTATACTTTCAATAATTTATTTTGACTACTCTATTTGTACCCCTTTATATATCTGTCTCCCCTGATAGAGTATAAGCTCCTTGTGGCAAATACTTGGTTTTATACTTCCCAAGGGCTTAGGAGAGTACGTTGCGCCCAGTGAATGCTCAAAACATAGAATTCATCTATTACAGAGCTACCTACTGAACCTGACTGATGAGAAGCAGCGTGGCTCAGTGGAAAGAGCACGGGCTTTGGAGTTAGAGGTCATGGTTTCGAATCCCGGCTCTGCCACTTGTCAGCTGTGTGACTGTGGGCAAGTCACTTAACTTCTCTGTGGCTCAGTTACCTCATCTGTAAAATGGGGATTAAGACTGTGGGACAACCTGATTCCCCTGTGTCTACCCCAGCGCTTAGAACAGTGCTCTGCACATAGTAAGTGCTTAACAAATACCAACATTATTATTATTATGATCTGCTGACTCGTGGGCTAAATGGTCAGGTGAAGGGGTGGTGACAGTGGTGATCAAAAAATCCTGGTATCTCCCATCCTGACAGTTTTGGTGGTGAAACACCCTGCTTTGGGCAGGTTATTATTAGGCCTGGTGGGGACCAGGGGAGACTTTTTGGATTTTAGCCAAGAAACTCGCAGGGCAATACACCAAACTCACAGAGGGCACCACCAGCATAACCCCTTCAGATTGCATCCAGGATGATAGACAAAAATGCTATGGAAACCCAGCCCAGTCATCATTTGTCACCCTGTGGCCTGCAGATCCCGCTTAGAACAGAGCTCCCCTGGGTACCCAGTCTCTGGCACACTGGTCCCTGACTCCTGCTACATGCCTCCACCGACCTATGGCCCTCTCTGTCCTTTCTCCATCCCTTGCAGTGGGGGCTGCAGGAGAAGAAGCACTGCACACCGTCAGCTTGTTTCGCTAACTCCGTTGTATTGTATTCTCCCAAAGGTTCAGTAAAGTGCTCTTCACCAAGTAAACACTCAATAAATACAGTTGGTGATGATGATGATGAAGATGTGGACACAAGATCAAGTGGGCCAGCTGGCTTTAGTAAAAAAAGGGTCATTGTGACAGACATCATCCCACACTTGGAAGCCTTTCCCTTCTCTGTCAGTGATCTGAAAGCAAGGGTGGCTGGAATGTGTATCTTAGAACAGTGCTTTGCACATAGTAAGCTCTTAACAAATACCATTATTATTATTATTATCTATTTATATTAATGTCTGTCCCCCCCCCCACTAGACTGTAAGCTAGTTGTGGGCAGGGAATGTGTCCATTATATTGCTGTGCTGTACTTTCCCAAGTGCTTGGTACAGTGCCCTGCACACAGTAAGCACTCAATAAATATGATTGGTTGATAGATTGGTGTATGGTTGAAGTTTCCTGCATTTAGAACCCCCAGACTACAAGTCCCTGGGTGTTCTGTGACTTCAACTGAGCAGGCTCTGAGGGTGTTCCAACCCGAACATGGAAGGCTGGGTATTTCAAGTGAGGAAGAGCAGCTGCTCACACCCAGACTGGAGTGCCCAGCCCAGACATGTGGCTGTTGGTTTCTATCCTAAATGTGGTCAGTAACAAACAGCAGAGAGGGTCCAGCAATGGAAGAGCCTGTGGAGGCTCGGGGTCAGGACCCACACTCCAATGGAAAGTTAAGGGTGTTCTGCCCCTCCGCCAGAGACATGCCCTCCTCCCAGCCCCCTCCCCAGCCCCTGGCCATCAGGGACGGGGGTCATGGCTCCACTCCCAACCCGGCAGACCTGGCCACTGTGGCCATCACCAGGGTGATGAGACCACTGACCCCACTCTCAGGATGCCCCAATCCTGAGGCTTCCCATTAAGAAGTCCTGATATCAGAATAGTGTGAAGGCTGAAGTTCTCCTGTCAGGGGTGGTTAATGGTGCAGTTGCCCTTGTGGGCTGGCTCGGAGGGGAATGTACCTTACCTGAGCAGGTAGTCTTGGAGCCAGTCAGGCAATGTACATTGCATATGCCATATGCCGCCTCTATACCTTCGGGGGATGAGCTTTATGGTGGGGAACTCCTCCTAGGACAATTGATGTGACCAAGTGGGAAGAGGGATGCAGGACTGCGGGGTTCTGGGCAGGAGCACTGCGTCCTCACTCACAGGGGCAGGAAAGGGGCTCAAGGCAGGACTATTTGCAAGAATCTCTGGGCCTTTGGGACCCACACTTCATAGTTCCCTGAGCTCCTTGTTAGAGACAAACAAACACTCAGCTTCTGTTTTCTGTCCTGGCCCCTCTTGGCTCTCCTGAGGGAGATATCTGGAGATGATAATTAAATCTTACTGGGGACAGTTTAGCTTGGCTTAGTGGAAAGAGCATGGACTTAGTGGAAAGAGGTCATGGGTCCTAATCCCAGCTCTACCACTTAGCTGTGCGACTTTGGGCAAGTCACTTAACTTCTCTGTGCCTCAGTTACCTCATCTGTAAAATGGGGATTAAGACTGTGAACCCCATATGGGACAACCTGATTACCTTGTATCTACCCTAGTGCTTAGAACAGTACTTGGCACATAGTAAGCACTTAACAAATATTCATTCAATCATAT
The DNA here is from genome assembly GCF_004115215.2 of Ornithorhynchus anatinus. Taxonomy (NCBI): domain Eukaryota; kingdom Metazoa; phylum Chordata; class Mammalia; order Monotremata; family Ornithorhynchidae; genus Ornithorhynchus; species Ornithorhynchus anatinus. Next base: position 105,129,832 of record NC_041749.1, read on the forward strand.
TTATTGAGCACTTACTGTGTGCATAGCACTGTACTAAGCACTTGAAATGTACAATTTGGCATCAGATAGAGAAAATCCCTGCCCAACAATGGCATTATTCCTTCTAGACTGTAAGCTTGGTGTGGGCAGGGATTGTCTCTCTTTATTGCTGAATTGTACTTTCCAAGTGCTTAGTACAGTGCTCTGCACACAGTAAGGGCTCAATAAATGATTGATTGAATGAATGAATGAATCTCCTGGGCTCCCCTGGACAGCCGTCCCTGTCGCTCAGTGATTATATCCCCCAGGCCGACTCCTGAGAATCACTCAGCACAGACCAAGGGACAACCATGACCAGTCTCCTCACCCCTCTGAGGAGAGGTAGAATAAGCCGGGAATCTACCTAGAATCCTTCACTGCATTACCACTGTAACCTCTGCCCAGGAGAGAGTGAGCCTTGGGCAGCATTCTTATTTAACAATCTGAGAAATACCATTGCTGTTTCAGGACAATGGTGCCCAGATCCCAGAATTCTGTCTCTGATAGTGTCTCCCTCCCCCTGTCCCGGAAGCACACCGTTGGCTTTCTTGGGATGTACCTTCTATCATTATTAGTGCTCCCTCCAGTGACCTTCCAAGAATGGATGCCTTCCTAATCCTTTCCTGAACCTTCCACTAACTCTCTTGTCTTGTCTTATGCTGTTGAGTCATCTTTAAACCATTGTGACACCACGGGCACATCTCTCCCAGAACGCCCTACTCTCCAACAGCAATCGTTCTGGTAGTGGATCCAGAGTTTTCTTGGGAAAAATCCGGAAGTGGTTTACCATTGCCGCCTTGCAAGCAGTAAACTCTAGTTTCTGCCCTCGACTCTCTCCCATGCTGCTGCTGCCCAGCACGGGTGAGTTTTGACTTGTAGCAGAATGCCTTCCACTCGCTAGCCACTGGCCAAGCTAGGAATGGAATGGATAGGCCTCTGCTTGACTCTCCCTCCCAAAGCTGAGACTGGTAGAGTCCTGGAAACTCTCCAGGTGTGACCCTGAGAGGGGCCACTATCCCTCACTTTTCCATAAGTCCATAACATCCATAAATTTAGTAAAAATCCTATTTGAACCTGTTTGATTTCTGCCTGAATTTCTTACATTTCCTTTTGTTTGGCTTGACTCTTCCACCAGCGAGTGTCATTAGGTGTCCCCTCCTCCCCGTGGTGTGGGATTTGGTCAACAGTGAGTCTTTATTGCAGCTATCTCCGCCCTTCATTGACAATGACACTTCAACCATAACCCGACTTTCATTTTTTTCATCTTTTTTTGTCAATTTCCAGCCTTTTTCATTGTTTCCCCCTTTGACAAAAGTTAACTGATGGGTTTTTCAGAATTTCACTTTCTACAGATTCTGCAATTTGTCATCGCCCCTGTAGGCTGCTCCTCTCCAACTCCTGTGACAGTTATTTCTTATTATCACTTACTGTAGGAAATATTTTCAAATCATGACTCTAATATTTAGTTGTTATGGATAAAAAAACACCATGGCATCATTTTTACAGAACAATTCTACCCTTTCCCATTTCTTTCACAGTTTAGATCAAGGGTAGGGATTTGTTTTAGAAATACCCCGTTTTTCATTTGTCCAAAAACACTTGCAGAAAGGGAGCTGAGTTCCTTTGTTCCAATAAAGTGAAAATTATCCCTCTTACCAAAACCATTTAACAATAATTGTGGTGTTTATGAAATGCTTATAATGTTCTACACTTTGGGGTAGCTACAAGGTTACCCACATACCTTCAATTATACATTCTTAATCCAATCTTTTTTTCACTAAACAAATGAACCCCAACTGATTCCAGTGCTGAACTGGGGATTCTGACCATGCCAGACCCCACTGCACCCACAGCCGTGCTCTGGGAAAGAGCAAAGAAATCTTTCAAGAGGTAGCTCTTTTTTAGCCATTGTGTTTTACTAGACCCTTGCACCCTGGATTGGGGATTCTTATTTTAGGACGTTGTATGGTGGCAGAGGTTACCACGAAGGCTTGGGGCATTGGGGAGTAGACGGTGAAGAGAGATGACATGTAAGATAGAGGGAGATGGTGCAGAGCTTTGAAGCTAATGGCATGGAGTTTCTGTTTATTGCAGAAGGAGAAGGATAACCACTGGAGAATTTTGAGGGATGCTGAGTGGTGCTGAAAATAGATGATCCATGTAGCAGTGTAGAGAATGGGCTGGAGGGGGGAGAGCTAGAGGCAGAGAGAGCAGTGATGAGGCTGATACTGTATGTAGTCTTGCTGGGCTAGGATTACAGGCTTGGACCAAGGTGGATGGAGAGGAACGGGTGGATTCTGGAAACGTGGAGGAAGAACTGACAGGATTTAGAAAGAGAATGATGTGAGAATTGAAAGAGAATGAGGAAGTCAAGGATCATGCCAAATAAGCCAGCTTCTGGAAACGGGAGGGGCGGGGGGTCGAGGGGGATGGAGTTATGTCAGAGAGAGGAAAGTTTGGAGGAGGAGAATTAGGAGGAGATGGAAAAGGAGGAGCTTTACAAAGGAAGGTGAAGCATTCATTCATTCAATAGTATTTATTGAGTGCTTACTATGTGCAGAGCACTGTACTAAGTGCTTGGAATGTACAATTCGGCAACAGATAGAGACAATCCCTGCATCCCTGCCCAGTTTTGAACACGTTGAATTTGAGGTGCAGGTGGGACATTGAACTTGGGCTGTTTTATGGGCAAGAGGAAATGTGGGATTAGAACCCAGGAATAGAACCAAGATTAGAATGCTGCTTGGGGGAGGCAGCGTGGCTTAGGGGAAAAACCTTGAGCCTGGAAGTCAGAGGTGGGAGGTCAGGGTTAGAGAGATAGAACTGGGAGTTATCTGCATAGGGGCCTTCCCTGATTAAGCCTTCTTTTCCCTGACACCCTCTCTTTTCTGCATCATCTGTGCACTTGGATTTGTTACCTTTGGGAACTTGATATTGACCTCATCCTCAACCCTACAGCACTTACATGCATAACCACAATTGTTTTATTTACATAAAGATGTCTTCCCCACTCGCCTGTAAACTTGTTTTGGGCAGAGAATGTGTCCACGAATTCTGTTGTATTCTACCCAACACTTTGTACAGGTCCCTGCACACAGTAAGTGCTCAATAAATACCGATGATTGATTTATTGATTGATCTAGGAAGTAAATAAAGCCACGTGAGTGCATAAATGCCTCAAGTGAGTGAGTGCAGAATGTGCGAAGTAGGGGCCCAGAACAGAGGCTGTGGGACACTGACAATTAGCAGATGAGAGGGGAAAGAATTGCCAACAAACAAGACAAAGGGATTACAATCTCTGGAAGAAGCCAGATTTCCTACTGATGAATTTTCTCAGGGCCGCTTTCATGTCCTTGTTCCTCAGGCTGTAGATGAAAGGGTTCAGCATGGGGGTCACCACCGAGTACATCACGGACGCTATAGAGTCTCTCCTGGCTGTGTGGGTGGATGGGGGGCTGAAGTAGACCCCAAGCGCAGTGCCATAGAACAAAGAGACCACGGACAGATGAGAGCCACAGGTGGAGAAAGCTTTATACCTTCCCCTGGCAGATGGGATTCTCAAAATAGTGGAGAAAATACGATTGTAAGAGAACAGAAGGCCCGTTAGGGGACCTAGCCCTAACAGAGCTCCAAGAACAAAGAGCAATATTTCATTGACGAGCGGATCAGTGCAGGAAAGTTTTATGATCTGGATAGGTTCACAGAAGAAGTGATGGATTTTATTGTCTGCACAGAAGGATATGCGAAGCACCATTAAAGTATGTGTCAGAGCATGGAGACTGCTGATGATCCAGGACCCAGCAACCGTCAGGGCACAGAGCCATGGGCTCATGATGGTGGTGTAGTGGAGGGGGTGGCATATGGCCACGTAGCGGTCATAAGCCATCCCGGTGAGGAGAAAGTGGTCCAGACTTCCGAACAGAATGAAGAAATACATTTGCACCATGCAGCCAGCGTAGGTTATGGATTTGCTGTGGGTCTGGATATTGACCAGCATCTTGGGGACCGTGGTGGACAGGAAGCAGATGTCGGCCAGGGAGAGGTTCGTGAGGAAGAAGTACATGGGGGTATGAAGGTGTGAGTCAGAGCCGATGACCAGGACGATGAGCAGGCTCCCCAGGAACCCGAGAAGGAACATCCAGAGAAACAGAACGAAGAGGAGCTGCCGCTGTTCCACCCTGTCGGACAGTCCCAGGAGGAAGAATTCTGAGACTGCGGTTTGGTTACCCTTCTCCATGGGGCCAGAGGATCTGCTGGGGGACATGTGGCAGGAGAATGGGATGGTAGAGCAATCATATCCTGTTTCTGCCTCTTCCTGGGCCTGTGCAGTTGCTGGGGAAAGAACTGGCAGAATAAGTAGTAAAGGGAAATAGTGTGGCCTAGTGGAAAGAGTACAGGCCTTGGATTCAGACAACCTGGGTTCTAATACTAGCTCTGCCACTTTCCTGCCTTAACTCTGCCCTCTCCTCCGCCAGGCAAAACTTCTTCTCCTCACTCATCGACACCCATGCCCGTCACCCCCGCCAATTGTTCCGGACCTTTAACTCTCTCCTTAGGCCCCCTGTTCCTCCCCCTCCCCCATCTCTCACCCTCAATGATCTGGCCACCTACTTCATCCCAAAAATCAACACAATCAGGTCTGAGCTCCCCAAAGTCACCCCTCCCCTTCTCCCCTCCCCCTCACCAACCCTCTCCCCTACTTTCCCATCCTTCCCTGCAGTATCCTCAGAGGAGATCTCCTCCCTCCTCCCAAGTGCCACCCCCTCCACCTGCGCCTCGGACCCCATTCCCACTCACCTTATAAAAACCATCGCCCCTGCCCTCCTCCCTTCCTTAACTTCTATCTTTAACCACTCAATCTCCAATGGCTCCTTCCCCTCTGCCTTCAAACATGCCCATGTCTCCCCCTCCTAAAAAAACCCTCTCTCTACCCCACTTCCCCTTCCAGTTATTGCCCTATCTCCCTACTTCCCTTCCTTTCCAAAATCCTAGAACGAGTCGTCTACACTCGCTGCTTAGAATTCCTTAACTCCCATTCTCTTCTGGACCCCTTCCAATCTGGTTTCCGTCCCCTCCACTCTACCGAGACTGCTCTCTCTAAGGTCACCCATGACCTCCTTCTTGCCAAATCCAATGGCTCCTACTCCATTCTAATCCTCCTTGACCTCTCAGCTGCCTTTGACACTGTCGACCATCCCCTCCTCCTCCACACCTTATCTCACCTTGGCTTCATGGACTCTGTCCTCTCCTGGTTCTCCTCCTATCTCTCTGGACGGTCATTCTCAGTCTTCTTCGCAGGCGCCTCCTCCCCCTCCCATCCTTTAACTGTTGGAGTTCCTCAAGGGTCAGTTCTTGGCCCTCTTCTGTTCTCCATTTACACTCACTCCCTTGGTGAACTCATTCGCTCTCACGGCTTTGACTACCATCTCTACGCAGATGACAGGCAGATCTACATCTCTGCCCCTGTCCTCTCCCCCTCCCTTCAGGCTCGCATCTCCTCCTGCCTCCAGGACGTTTCCACCTGGATGTCTGGCCACCACCTAAAACTCAACATGAGCAAGACTGAGCTCCTCATCTTCCCTCCCAAGCCCGGTCCTCTCCCAGACTTCCCTATCACCGTGGATGGTACGACCATCCTTCCCGTCTCTCAGGCCTGCAACCTCGGTGTCATCTTTGACTCCTCTCTCTCGTTCACCCCACACATCTGATCCGTTACCAAGACCTGCCAGTCTCACCTTTACAATATCGCCAAGATTCGCCCTTTCCTCTCCACCCAAACGGCTACCTTACTGCTACAGGCTCTTGTTATATCCCGGCTAGACTACTGTGTCAGCCTTCTCTCTGATCTCCCTTCCTCCTCTCTCGCCTAGCTCCAGTCTATTCTTCACTCTGCTGCCCGGCTCATCTTCCTGCAGAAACGCTCTGGGCATGTCACTCTACTTCTTAAACACCTCCAGTGGTGGCCTATCAACCTCTGCACAAAACAAAAACTCCTCACTCTAGGCTTCAAGGCTCTCCATCACCTTGCCCCTTCCTACCTCTCCTCCCTTCTCTCTTTCTACTGCCCACCCCACACTCTCCACTCCTCTGCCGCCCACCTCCTCACCATCCCCCGTTCTCGCCTATCCCGCCATCGACCCCTGGGTCACGTCCTCCTGCAGTCCTGGAATGCCCTCCCTCCTCACCTCCGTCAATCTAATTCTCTTCCCCTCTTCAAATCCCTACTTAAAGCTCACCTCCTCCAAGAGGCCTTCCCAGACTGAGCTCCCCCCTTTTTCCCTTTGCTCCCTCTACCCCCCCTTCACCTCTCCACAGCTAAACCCTCTTCTCCCCCCTTTCCCTCTCCTGTCCCACCCCCTCAGCACTGTACTCGTCTGCTCAACTGTATATATCTTCATCACCCTATTTATTTTGTTTAATGAGATGTACATCACCCTGATTCTATTTAGTTGCCATTGTTTTTATGAGATGTTCTTCCCCTTGACTCTATTTATTGCCATTGTTCTTGTCAGCCTGTCTCCCCCGATTAGGCTGTAAGTCCGTCAAAGCGCAGGGACTGTCTCTATCTGTTGCCAATTTGTACATTCCAAGTGTTTAGTACATGCTCTGCACATAGTAAGCGCTCAATAAATACTATTGAATGAATGAATGAATGAATGAACTTGTATGCAGTTTGTCCTTGGGCAGTCACTTACCTTCTCTGGGCCTCAGTTTCCTTAACTGTAAAATGGAGATTCCATATCTGTTCTCCTTCCTACTTATACTGTGAGCCCCATATATAGACAGAGACTGTGTCCAACCTGACTAGCTTGTATATACCCCAATGATTAGAACAGAGCTTGGACTATAGTAAGCATTTAACAAATACTATAATTACTGTTATTATTATTAGTAGTAGCATCATTATTATTGTTATTGTTATTACTGAAGGGACTCCCTAAGCTAGGTATCAGAAATATCCCCACACTTTCAATCCAGAAGGTAAGATGTCTGGCTGGGCTGGGATTAGAGGCCGGAGAACTTGTTCATTTGAGATTCTCTGGTTTATGTTCTCTGGCCTTCCTCTCTCCTGCATTGCTCCTCTCTCCCAAACTCATTCAAATGAGTTGTCCCCTGCTTTAGGAGTTAATCATTCTATTTATCTGCATCTCATCTATCCAGCCACAGACCCCTTGCCCACATCCTCTTTTGGGCCTGAAACTGCCTCCCCATTCATATCTGCAGTATAATCACTCTCCCCTCCTTTGAAACCCTCCTCAAATCATATCTCCTTCAAGAGGTCTTTCCTGATTCAACCCTGGATTTCCCCTATCTGCCCTCGCCTCTGCATCGACTGCACACTTGGCTGTGTACTCCTTAAGCCCCTTGACACTCATCCCAACTCCAAAGCACTCATGCATATATCATTATATTCTATTTCAATCAATCATATTTAATGAGTGCTTACACAGTGCACTGTGCTAAATGTTTGGGAGAGTATAATAAAACAGAGTTGGTAGACATGTTCCTTGTTCACAAGGGGTCTAGAGGGGGAGACAGATACTAATATAAATAAATCAATTATGAGTAAATATATGTGCTGTGGGGCTGAGGGAGGAGTGAATAAAGCATGCAAATCCAAGTGCAAAGATGATATAGAAGGAGGTGGGAGAAGAGAAAATGAGGGTTTAGTCAGGGACGGCCTCTTGGAGGAGATGTGCTTTCAGTGAGGCTTTGGAGGCGGCAAGAGTGATCGTCTGTCGGATATGAAGAGGGAGGGCGTTCCAGGCCAGAGGCAGGATGGGGGTGAGAGGTCGATAGTGAGATAGAAGAGATAGAGGTTCAGCGAGTAGGTGGGCATTAGAGGAGAGAAATGTGTGGACTGGGTTGTAGTAGAAAATCAGGGAGGTAAGGTAGGAGGGAGCAAATTTATTGAGTGTTTTTAAGCCTATGGTAAGGAGTTTCTGTTTGATGTGGAGGTGGATGAGCAACCAATAGAGATTTTTGATGAGTGAGGAAACATGGACTGAATGGTTTTGTAGAAAAGTGATCCGGGCTGCAGACCGAAGTGTGAATGAGTGGGGAGAGACAGGAGGCAGGGAGATCAACAGGATGCTGATGCAGTAATCAAGGTGGGTTAGGATAAATGCTTGGATTAACGTGGTAGCAGTTTGGTTGGATAGGGAAGGGCAGATTTTATCAATGTTGTGAAAGTTGAACCGACAGGATTTGGTGACAGGTTGAATATGTGGGCTGAATGAGAGAGATGATTTGAGGATAACACCAAAGAATGGGCTCGTGAGACAGGGAGGATGGTGGTGCTGTCTATAGTGATGGAACAGTCATGGGGAGGACAGGGTTTGGGTGGGAAGATAAGGAGTTTTGTTTTGGATGTGTTAAATTTGAGGTGTCCATGGGACATCCAGCTAGCAATGTCTTGAAGGCAGGAGGAAATGTGAGACTTCAAAGAAAGAGATTATTCAGGGCTAGAAATGTAGATTTGGGAATCATCCACATAGAGATGGTAGTTGATGCCATGAAAGTGAATGAGTTCTCTAAGGAAGTGGGTGTAGACACAAAATAGGAGAAGCAGAGCTGAGCCTTGAGGGACTCCCACAGTTAAGGATGGGAGACAGAGGAGGAGTCCACAAAAGAGACTGAGAAGGGGTGGCTATTTACTACTTACTATTTCCCCTATCTGTAGTTTATTTTAATGTCTGCCTTCCCCTGTAGACTGTAAGCTCCCTGTGGACAGGGAACATGTCTACCAACTCTATTTTATTATACTTTCCAAAGCACCTAGTACAGTGCCATGCACACAATAAGCATTCAATAAATACTATTGATTGATTGATTGATTATGCACCTTAAGATTGGAACTGAAGCGGGATTACTCTGCTCATGGGAAGAAGGAAGATGAAAACTCATTTGTATATTCTCAGCCTTCAAACTGTCTCCTAACTTAAAATGTTTTTCAAACAAGACCATTGAACAGAGCAGTTGGAATAAAACCAGGGGGCCCTTGCACCTGGTGGCATCACCATAGGCCGAGTCAATGCCAGACCAGAAATCGGGCAGGAGCTGGGAGGAAGGAGGGGAAGGAAAGCCTTTAAAGGCTTAGATAAGAATGGAAAGATGAGGGCCACCTCAGTTGAGCAGGAAATGGCCATGTTGGTAGGTGCCTGCATGGCAGAGAAAGCAGCCCTGCCTCTGAGTCCATGGGCAGCTGGGTAACCTTTGACACCCTTGAAACTAGAAATCTCTGGTATGGGAAGAAGTCCCCATTTTCTTGGTCCCCATTTTGCAGATGAGGTACCTGAGGCCCAGAGAAGGGAAACGACTTCCCCCCACAGCACACAGGTCCCTCTAGAGTGTGAGCTTGTCGTGGTGGGGAATGTGTTTGATGTTGTATTGTTCTCTTCCAAGCACTTAGTACAGTGCTTTGCACACAGTAAGTGCTCAATAAATATGATTATTATTATTATTAATAATAATAATAATAAATGGTGGAACCGGGATTAGAATGCATGACCTTCTGACTCCCAGGCCCATGCTCTACCCACTACACCATGCTGCTTTCCAATCTCTGCCTCCTCTTCCTGCAGCGCCCCCCCCCCCCCGGGCTGCCTGTCTACTTGTTCTGACATTTGTCTCCCCCCTTCTAGACTGTGAGCCCGTTGTGGGCAGGGATTGTCTCTATTTGATGCTGAATTGTATTTTCCAAGTGCTCAGTACAGTGCTCCACCTACAGTAAGTGCTCAATAAATTCGATTAAATGAATGAATGAATGAAGTCTAGGGCAGGATGTAGATGTGTTTTGTGCCTGGGTTTCTTTTATGCTGTTCTGACTGAGAATGGGGCCAGTCCTATTGTCTAATATAAGTTTCAATCTAATCTTCATGAGAGCTAAGTGAAACTGTAGTCAAACTAATTAGTGACCCTTGAGCAAGTCTTATTAAGATCACATCTCCAAGAGGCTTTCTCTGATTAAGCCCTCATTTCTCCTGTTCCCCCTCCCTCTGTGTTACACTTGCCCTTGGATTTTCACCCTTTATCCACCCCACCCTCTGCCCAACTGCACTTATGTTCATATCCATAATGTATTTTCATGTCCATCTTCCCGTCGAGACTGTAAGCTCCTTGTAGGCAGGGAATGTGTCTACCACCTGTTTTATAGTATACTCTCCAAAGTGCTTAGTATAGTGTTTCACAAAGAGTAAGCGCTCAGTGGATACCATCAATTGATCAAAATCATTTTTCCATCTTTTCTTATTTAAAATATAGAGCTCGTGTGCCTTGTGTTCTGGGGACACACAGGATCCACTCAGGGACCACAGTAGCCACAGGTTCCCATACAGGGCCCACACTAGTGAGGGACCTACAGTCTGACCCATAGCATAGCATAGCATAGCATAGCATAGCATAGTCACCTCTATTACTTCCCTGTACATTTGTAACCACCTCTACTCTTGGCTTTATTTGCACAATCAATTGAACATTCAGCTCTTTATTCTGATGTCTCTATTGGTAAATATTTTCATGCCTCCTTCCTCCATTACAGTGTAAGCTCCTTGTGGGCTCTTTGTGTTTCTGCTGTTCTTTCCCAAGAGTTTAATACAATGCATTGCTCCCCGTGGGTGCTCAGTAAATATTCTTTAGACTATGACTACTACAAAATGCCTCAGAGGGAAGCTCCCTTCCCAGGCACAGGGCAGGGCTTGCCAGTAACCCCACTGATTTCTGTGCCAGCTTAGAGTTTAAGTACTAGGCCCAAGGTGAGAATTCCCTGGTGCAGGGCATCACCTGCAATAGGATGTGAGGCTGGGAGCCAGGAAGGGTCAGTGGTGCTCAGGATTTCACTGGGCCTCAGCGATTCAGGTCTCATTATCCCCCCATTTCTTTCAGTTCAGTGGCTTCTTAGGCAATCAGTAGATTAGGCAATTGATTATATGCTTACTGTATGCAGAACACTGTGCTCAGAGCCTGGGAAATTACAATGGAGTTGGTCTGGCATGATTCCTGCCTACAAGGAGCTTACAGTCTAGCTGGGGAGACAGACATAAAATAAATCACAGATAGAGGAAATGGCAGAGTGTAAGTATAGGTTCATAAGAGCTGTGGGGCTGGGTGTGGGGTGAGCAACAAAAATGTTTAAGGAGTACAGACACAAGGGCATAGGTGATGTAGAAGGGAGGGTGAATAGGTTGGTGAGGAGAGGTTAGTCAGGGAAGCTTTCTTAGTATAAATATGATTTTCAAAGGGCTTTGAAGATGGGTTAGTGGTGGTCTGTTGGATAGTAAGGTCGGGGGTGGAGGGGGAGTTCCAGGAAGGAAGGAGGATGTGAGCAAGGGGTTGGTGGTAAGAAAGATGAGATCAAGGCACAGCGAGTAGGTGGATGCTAGAAGAGTGGAGTGTGCTGACTGAATCGTAGTAGATTAGTGCAATTAGGTAGGATGGGGAAAGCTGATTGAGTGCTTTAAAGCCAATGGTAAGGAGTTTCTCTTGGTTGTGGAGGTGGAGGGGCAACCATTCGATAGTTCTGAGGAGTGGGGAAATGTGCACAGAACAGTTTTTAAGAAAAATTAAGTATGGACTTGAGTGGAGAGAGACTGGAAGGCAGAGAAATCAGCACGGGAGCTGATGCAATAGTTGAGGTGGGAAAAGATATGTGATATGATCGGTATGGTAGCAGTTTAGATGGGGCAGATTCTAGAAATGTTGTGAAGGTAGAACCAACAGGATTTGGTGACAGACTGAATATGGGGGTTTAAGTGAAAGAGATGAGTCAAGGGTAGTGCTAAGTTTGTAGGCTTGTGAGACAGGGATGATTGTGGTGTTGTTTACAGTACTGGGAAAGTCAAGGAGAGGAGAGGGTTTGGGGAGGAAGACAAGGAGTTCTATTTTGAACATGTTAAGTTTGAGGTGAGGAGAGGCCATCCAAGTAGGGATATCTTGAAGGCAGGAGGAAATGCAAGACTGCAGAGAAGGAGAGAGATCAGCGCTGGAGTGATAGATTTTGGAATCATCCATGTAGAGATGTTAATTGAAGCTGTACGAATGAATGAGTTCTCTGAGGGAGTGGGTGTAAGATGGAGAAAAGAAGGGGACTCAGAACTGAGACTTGAGTGACTGGCGCAGTTAGGGGGTGGGAGCAAAAGAGGAGCTGGCAAAACACACTGAGAAGGAGCAGCCAAAGAAATGGGAGAAGAACCAGGAAAGGACAATGTCAATGAAACCAAATTTAGGGTCCACAGAGTCAGAGACAGCTGAGAGGTCTAGGAGAATTAAGATGGAGTGGAGGCTATTGGATTTGATGACAATGAGGTCATCAGTGACCTCTGAGAAAAGAGTTGGGATGGACTGAAGGAGATGGAAGCCAGGTTGCAGGAGAATTAAAGGAGTGGAATTGAAGATAGCAGATGTAGGCAAGTCACTCAGGGAGTTTGGAGAGGAATGATAGGAGGGAGATGGGGCAATAACTGGAGGGAGCCATGGGGTCAAGGGAGGTTGGTGTTTTTTTTAAGATAGAGGATACATGAGCATGTTTGAAAGTAGCAGGGAAGAAGTTATTGGAGAGTGAGTGGTTGAAGATGGCAGTCAGAGGGAAGAAAGGAGAGCGCAAGTGTTTGGATAAGGTACCTTCGTAACGATGGCGTTGGAGGTGCAGGTGGAGGGGGTGGATTTTGAGAGGAGGTGGGAGGTCTCTTGAAATTCTCTTGGGAAGGATGGGTGAATCAAAAAGGGAGCAGTTGGAGAAAGGGACTGGAGGGGTGCAGGGGAGATTTTAGGGAGATCACTCTTGATGGTTTTAATTTTTTCAACAAAGTACATGGCCAGGTCATTAGGGGCAAAGGATGCGGGGGATGGGGGACAGAGGTTTGGGGAAGGAGTTCAAATCTGAAACAGTCAGTGCTTGCAATGGGTGTGGTAGACAATAAAGATGGAGAAATATTGTTACTGGGCCCAGGAGAAGTAAAAGTATATGTGGCAGATGAAGATGGGTTTTAGGTCAGCCTGGTGTCTTGATTTCCACTAGTGGAGCTCCACAGTTCAGGCACAGGAGTGAGGAAGCATTACTGAGGAGAGGTTGTCTGGGGCTGTGGGTTACTAGTATGAGGTTGATGGGGAGTGAGAAAGTTGAGTTCAGTGGAGAGGGCATGGATTTGGGTTCTGAGAAGATAGTTTGAGTATGGAGACCAAATGGGGCCATGATTCATTCAATAGTATTTATTCAATAGTATTTATTGAGCGCTTACTATGTGCAGAGCACTGTACTAAGCGCTTGGGATGAACAAGTCGGCAACAGATAGAGACAGTCCCTGCCGTTTGACGGGCTTACAGTCTAATCGGGGGAGACGGACAGACAAGAACAATGGCAATAAATAGAGTCAAGGGGAAGAACATCTCGTAAAAACAATGGCAACTAAATAGAATCGAGGCGATGTACAATTCATTAACAAAATAAATAGGGTAACGAAAATATATACAGTTGAGTTGGATGAGTTGGAATGATTGGTGTGTGTGGTGGGTGTTAGATCTCAGGTCTCTCTAGGGGACTGTTTGTTGGGGAACTGGTGTGTGGGAAGGAAGGCAGGTGAAGAGGAGTTGTGCCTGGTCATTACTGATGCACTGGACACAAGTAAATAGGCCAATGAATGATCTGATTCATTCGTTAGAGCTTAGGTGGCTGAGGGGATGGCAGGACCAAGAAGCTTAGAACAGTGCTCTGCACAGAGTAAGCACTTAACAAATACCACCATTATTAAGAAGGTTGGGGGATTAATCCCCCACTGACAAAACCCTCTCCCCTTGATCCCCACTGCTCACACCCAGACTGGTGCCCCTAACCCAAGTCACTTGGCTGACAGTTTCCTCACTAGCTGGGGCAGTGACATACAATGGGAAGGGTCCAGGAATGGAAGAGCCTGTGGCTGTTTGGGGTCAATAGCTATGCTCCAGTGGAAAGATAATGGGGGTCTGCTCCTCCTCCAGGGACATGCCCTCCACCAGCCCCCCGCACAAGTCCTCGCCCATCAGGTCACCAATCTCACTCTCAGGACGCCCCGATATTGTGGCTTTTAGACTCCTGCGGGCCTGCTGGGGAAGGGGGCTGGGATGTGCTCATAGCCCCAATATTGGACCAGAGTGAAGGCTAAAGTTCTCCCGTCTTGACTGGGCAGAGGAGTGGGTGCTCCTGCAAGCTGGGACGGGGGGACGTTCCCTACCTGTGCAGGTCGTCTTGGGGTCAGTCAGGCAATGAAGGCTGCCTGCACCGTCCACTTCCTCTGCCCCTTCAAGTGATGAGCCTTGTGGTGGGGAACTTGTCCTGGAACACTCAATGCAGCTGAGGGGGAAGAGGGACGGGGGGCTTTGGAGCTCCAGACAGGAGCGCTGTGTCCTCAACCACAGGTGCAGTGCTGGGGTGAGTGGAGCTTATGGCAGGACTATTTGCAGGAGTCTCTGGTCCCTCAGGCCCCCCCAGGTTATGGTTCCCCCAGCTCCTTGTTAGAGAAAAACTCTCAGTGCCTGGTTTCCCTACTGGGCTTTGCTTAGGGAGATATCCCCGAAGATTTTCTTTTTTAAGTGGTATTTTTTAAGTGCTTATCATGTGCCAGGCACTGTACTAAGTGTGGGTTAAATACAAGATAATCGGGTTGGACAGGATCCCCGTCTCACAAGAGACTCACTGTCCTAATCTCCATTTCAAAGATGAGGTAAATGAGGCCCAGAGAAGTGAAGTGACTTGCCCAAGGTCACACAGCAGACAAGTGGCAGAGGCAGGATTAGATCCCTGGTCTTCCAACTCCCAGACCCATGCTTGTAACACCAGGCCATGTTGCTTCCCTAATAATAATGGTATAGGTTAATTATGTGGCAAGCACTGTACTAAGGGCTGGGGTAGATATAAGATGATTAGGTCTCACGTAGGGCTCACAGTCTCAGTAAGAGGGAGAGCAGGTACTGAATCCCCATTTTCCAGATAAGGGAACTGAGGCATAGAAAAGTTGTGATTTGCCCAAAGTCACACAGCAGAAAAGTGGTGAGCTAGGATTAGAACACAGGTCCTCTGACTCCCATGTCCCTGATCTTTCCACTAGACAGCACTACTTCTCTAGTCAACAGAATATTGTTGACTGTAATGGAGGATGGTGAACTCTCACTAGGAATGGACTCTTTTCCTCTCCTACAGGAGCTAAAGTGACAGAATCTCCTGAGCTCCCCTGGACAGCTCTCCCTGGATAGCTTTCCCTGTAGCTCAGTGATGACACCCCCCGGCTGGTTCCTGAGACTTACATCCACATGAACTGAAGGACAGCTATGGTCAGTCACCCCTCTAAGGAGAGGTAGAGTAAACCAGGAGTCTACCCAGAATCCTCCACTGTGTGGCCACTGTAACCCCTGACCAAGAGAGAGTGAGCATCTTGATCTAACAACTGGAGAAGTGCCACTGCTGCTTCAGGCCAATGGTGCCCAGACCCAGGAATTCTGTCTCTGACAGTGGCCCCCCTGGAAGGACACTGATGGCTTTCCTCACTGAAATCCCCCCTCATGATCAGGGATGTAACCGTCTAACAGCACTAGTGTTCCCTCCAATGACCTTCCATGAATAGATGCCTTCCTAATCCCTTCCTGGGCCTTCCACTATAATAATGATAGCATTTGTTAAGTGCTTGCTTCATGCCAAGAACTTTTCTAAGCGCTGGGGTAGGTACAAGATTAACAGGTTGGACACAGTCCCTGTTCCGTATGGGGCTCAAAGTCTTAATTCCCATTTTACAGATGAGGTAACTGAGGCATAAAGAAGTGAGGTGACTTGCCCAAGGTCACCCAGCAGATATGTGGCAGAGCTGGGATTAGAACCCAGGTCCTTCTGGCTCCCAGACCCGTGCTCTATCCATTACACCACATTGCTTCTCTATCCCTCACCTTTTCATAAATCCATAGCATCCATAAATTTAGTCAAATCCCTTTTGAACCTATTTGATTTTTGCCTGAATAAAATCTTGTGCTAACTACTCCCAAATGTTCACCAGCAGTTGAGTGCAGAGGGTTTTCTTTTGTTTGCCTTGACTCTCCCATCAGTGAGTATCATTGGGTGTCCTTCATCCTGTTGGTGTGGGATTTGATGAAGATCATGTCAACTTCCAACATGACTCCACTAAATATTAATCTTTCCAAGTCTGAAAAGGTCTCAACCATCCAGCCTATCCTTGTTCAGAAGCTGCTCCATCCTCCTGATCCGTCAATCAGTCAATCCATCAATGGTATTTATTGAGCACTTACTAGGTGTGGAGCATTGTACTTAGCACTTGGGAGAGTTCAATAAAGCTGGAAGACATGATCCCTGCCCCCAAGGAGCTTGCAGCCTACTGGGGTGATGGACAATAAATATAAATTACAAAGAGCAAAAGCAACAGAGAATAAGGATACTTACATGAGTACTGTGGATGTAAGGGAAGGGTGAGTATCAAAGTACTTAAGCACTACAGACTCAAATGCCAAGATGATGCAGAGGTGAAAATGGGGTAGGGAGAGGAAAGATTTAAAGAGGGAAAGCTTCCTGGAGGAGATATATAAAATCTCTCTGCTTCTCTCCAGTCTCTCCCATATTTCCCAGCAGTATCTCAGGAGGAGATCTCCCACCTCCTCTCAAAATTCACCCTTCCCTTTGCACCTCTGAACCCCTCCCATCTCACCTTATCAAAATGTTTGCCCTCTCCCTTTTTCCTTCCCTGAGCACCATCCTCAACTGTTCATTTTCTAATGGCTGTTTCCCCACTGCTTTCAAGCATGCAATGTCTTCCCTATTCTAAAAATAACCCTCCTGTGTTCCCATGGTTCCCTCCATTTATTACCCCTTCTCCCTCCTACCATTCTTCTCCAAACTCCTTGAGCATATCCGCTGCCTCCACTTCCTCTCTTCCAATTCTCTCCTAGACCCTCTCCAATCTGGCTTCTGCCACCTTCACTTCACAGAAACCTCCTTCCCAAGGGTCACCAATGATCTCCTTCTTGCCAAATCCAGTGGCTTCTACTCCATCCTAATCCTCCTCGATCTCTCAGCTGCCTTCAACATTGTCGACCACCCCCTTCTCCTGGAAACAATATCCAACCTTGGCTTCGCTGACTCCGTCCTCTTCTGATTCTCCTCCTAGCTCTCTGGCTGTTCAGTCAGTTTTGCAGGCTCCTCCTCTGCCTCCCATCCCCTAAGTATGGGTGTCCATCAAGATTTAGTTCTGGGTCCCCTTCTATTCTCCATCTACACCCACTCTCTTGGAGAACTCATTCACTCCCATGGCTTCAACTACCATCTCTGCGGATGACTCTCAAATCTACATCTCCAGCCCTGATCTCTCCTCTGCATCTCTGTGTGGATGCTTCCCAAATCTACATCTCAAGCCTTGATCTTTCTCCTTCTTTGCAGTCTCGTATTTCCTCCTGCCTTCAGGACAATTCTACTTGGATGACCCATGAACACCTCCAACTTCACACGTCCAAACAGAATTCATCTTCCTACCCAAATTCTCCATTCTTGTGTCTTTCCCTTCACTGTAGACAGCACCACCACCCTCCCTGTCTCACAAACCCATAGCCATAGCATGATTCTCGACTCATTTCTCTCATTCAACCCACATATTTGATCTGTCACAAAATCCTGTCGGTTCAACCTTCACAAAATTGTTAAAATCTGCCCTTTCCTCTCCATCTGAACTACTATCACAGTGATCTAAGAACTTATTCTGTTCCTTTTATCTTGCTCCCTCTTACCTCACCTCCCTTCTCTCCTACATCCCAGCCCGCACACTCTGCTCTTCTGGTGCTAATCTTCTCACTGTGCTTCAATCTCATCTGTCTCACTGCTGACTCCTGGCCCACATCCTACTTCTGGCCTGGAACACCTTCCCTCCTCAAATCTGCCAGACAATCAGTCTTCCCTCCTTCAAAGCCCTACTGAAGGCACACCTCCTCCAAGAGGCCTTCCCAGACTAAGCCCCACATTTCCTCAGCTCCCTCTCCCTTCCGCATCACCATGACTTGCTCCCTTTGCTCTCTCTTCCCTGGCCCCCGGCCCCACAGCACTTATATATATATTTATAATTCTATTTATTTATTTATGCCAGTTTACTTGTATTGATGTTTGTCTCCCCCTCCCCCCCAGACTGTTAGCCCGTTGTGAGCAGGGATTGTCTCTCTTTATTGCTGCATTGTACTTTCCAAGTGCTTAGTACAGTGCTCTGCACAGTAAGCGCTCAATAAATACGTTGAATGAATGAATGAATGCTGCATCAGCCTCTTTGCTAACTTCCCTGCCTAATGTCTCTCCCCTTGCGTTCATACTTCATTCTGCTGCATGGATTATTTTCTACAAAACCTTTCAGTCCATGTTTCCTCACTCCTCAAGAACCTTCAGTGGTTGCCTATTGATTTCTGTGTCAAACAAAAACTCCTGATGAGAAGCAGCATGGCTCAGTGGAAAGAGCACCGGCTTTGGAGTCAGAGGTCATGGGTTCAAATCCCGGCTCGGCCATTTGTCAGCTGTGTGACTTTGGGCAAGTCACTTAACTTCTCGGTGCCTCAGTTACCTCATCTGTAAAATGGGGATTAAGACTGTGAGCCCCACGTGGGACAACCTGATTCCCTTGTGTCTACCCCAGCGCTTAGAACAGTGCTCGGCACATAGTAAGTGCTTAACAAATACCAACATCATTATTATTATTATTATTATTATTAGTGGATCAAGCATGGGGCTGGTAGTTGGAAGGACCTGAGTTCTAATCCCGGCTCTGCCACTTGTCTGCTGTGTGACCTTGGGCAAGTCACTTCACTTCTCTGTGCCTCAGTTACCTCATCTGGAAAATGGGGATTAAGACTGTGAGCCCTATGTGGGACAGGGACTGTCTTCAAACCAATTGCCTTGTATCTATCTCAGCACTTAGTACAGTTCCTGGTTAAGTAAGTGCTTAACAAATACCACGGTTATTATTTCCACCTCTAGACTGTAAGCTTGTCGTGGGCAGGGAACATGTATGTTTATTGTTATACTGTATTCTCCCAAGCACTTAGTACAGTGTTCTGCACACAGTAAGTACTCAATAAATATGATTGACAGACTGACTGACATTGGCTTTAAAGCACTCAATAAACTTGCCCCCTCTTATCGTACCTTGCTGATTTGTTACTACAAACTAACCCATACGCTTCGTTTCTCTAATGCCAACCCACTCACTGTACTGCATTCTCATCTATCTCGCTGCCGACCCTTCGACCACATCCTGCCTCTGGACTGGAACGCCTCCCTCTTCATATCTGACAGAGGATCACATTCTTCACCTTCATAGCCTTATTAAAAGCGTATGTCCTCTAAGGGGCCTTCTCTGACTAAGCCCTCATTTCCTCTTCTTCCACTCCCTTCTATGTCATCTTTGCATTTGGATTTGCACCCTTTACTCACCCCTCCCTCAGCCCCAAAGCACTTAGGTAGATATCTGTAATTTATTTATTAATATTAATTCAATTGTATTTATTGAGTGCTTACTGTGTGCAGAGCACTGTACCGAACACTTGAGAGAGTACAACACAACAATAAACAGACACATTCCCTGCCTACAACGAGCTTACACTTGAGACGCAACCCCCCAAGCCCACCAAACTAGTTCTCCTCTTCAAAGTCCTACTGAGAGCTCACGTCCTCCAGGAGGCCTTCACAGTCTGAGCCCCCTTTTCCTCTGCTCCTCCTCTCCTCCCCATCACCCCACTCCCTCCCTCTGCTCTACCCCCTTCCCCGCCCCACAGCACTTGTACGTATTTGCTACTCTATTTTATTTATGATGTGTATATATCTAGAATTCTATTTATCTATTTTGATGCTATCGATGCCTGTCTACTGTTTGGTTTTGTTGTCTGTCTCACCTTTCTAAACTGTGAGCCCATTGTTGGGTAGGGATTGTCTCTATCTGTGGCCGAATTGTACTTTCCAAGGGCTTAGTATAGTGCTCTGCACACAGTAAGCGCTCAATAAATACGATTGAATGAATGGATGAGAGGGGAATGATAGATGTGAGGAGCCCACAGCAAACTGCCTTGTAACTGTCTGTGATTCCACAAACAACAACAACAACAAGGAAGAGACTTTGTAAGGGCATTGATGCACTCCAGCTGAGGCAGGGGATTGCTGGTCTGTGGGGTGCGGAGCATGGAGGGAGGTGGGACTTTCTCTCCCTGTTCTACCCAGTAACAGGCCTGGACCAATCAATGACTGTTGCATAGAACCACAGTGGCCTTGCCTAATGCCAATAAAAGGCAGTTGCTTTGTGGCACATATGGGGGCATTTAGAAGGCAGTATAGAGGGGCAGAAGCATGCAGAAAAGCAAGAAGGAAACATGCTGAGAGCAACACTTGAAAGAAGCAGAAGGCAGCAGCACTTGGAAGCAGAAAGAAGAAGCATTGGCAGAATGGGTTCCTTTAACCACAGACTGCTATTGGACCCTTGGTGGAGTGGAGTGAGTGAGTGTGTGTGTGTCACTCCCTTGCACGTTGGTAAAACTAAGTAAAATGTTTACACCTTAACCTTGGTCATTAGAGATCTGGTTTGACTTCTATGTGTCACTGAGGCTCTCCCAGTCCAGGAAGGCCCTGTTTGGTATGAACTGGGAACTCGTGACCACAGATATTACTATAAATAAATTACAGATCTATTACAGATTAATATTTATGAATATTAATGTCTGTCCCCCCCCCCAGACTCCTTGTACTCTCCTAAGTGCTTAAAACACAGCTCTGCTCACAGTAAGTGCTCAGTAAAGAAGATTGGTTGATTGATATATGATTTGAATAGGACTTTGAAGATTGGGAGAGTGGTAGTCTGTCAGACAAGATAGGGGAGGGACTAATAACGTCTACCAACTCTGTTACATTGTACTCTCCTGAGAACTTAGAACAGTGCTCTGCATAAAGTAAGCACTCAATAAATACAGTTGATTGATTGACAGGATGTTCAAACTGAGGGTACAAGACATAGGAAGGAGGGAAGATGTAAGTAAGGGGTCAATGGCAAGAGAGATGAGATTGATGCACAGTAAGTAAGATGTTGGAGAACTTTTCAGGCTGGAAAGATGAATACTTTGTGGGGTCATGGTTGAAGTTGAGGTGATAGGAAGGGTGAGAATAGTCAGAGGCAGTGACAAGGTGCCTTTTCAAATTTTAGAAATTGTTTGTTGTTTAGTCTTTGTCATTTAATCTTCCCTCATGTGCCTGGCCGCAACCTCCTGGACTCCCTTTTAGTTTGAGAGCCCCTAATGGGCCAGGGACTCTGTGTAATTTGTCCTCTATTGTATTCTTCCCCATTCATTCATTCAGTGGTATTTCCCAGTGATTAGTACAGCGCTTTCATACAATAGAGGCTCAGTAAATACTACTGAAAGAGTGAATGAATAGTATAGCCCCCTACCCCCCACCACAGTACCTTATGGTGCTATGTCTTGTAACCTCAGTTTGCATATCGTGTCAATCAATCAACTGTATTTATTGTGTGCTTACTGTATGAAGAACACAGTACTAAGTGTTTGGGAGAGTACAATATGAAAGAATTGGTAGGCACCTTCCCTGCCCATAGCAAGCTTACAGTCTAGAGGGGGAGCCAGACATTAATATTAAATTAATTATGAATATGTGCACAAGTGTTGGGGACTGAGGGAGGGATGAATAAAGGGAGGAAATCCAAGTGCAAGGTTGACACAGAAGGGAATAGGAGAAGAGGAAATGAGGGCTTAATCAGGGAAGGCCTCTTGGATGAGATGTGACTTCGATAAGGCTTTGAAGGCGGGGAGAGTAATTGTCCCCCGGATATGAAGAAGGAGGGCATCCCAGGCCAGAGGCAGGTCGTGGGCAAGAGGTCGGCAGCGAGATAGAGGAGATCGAGGTACAGTGACTAGGTTGGCATTAGAGGAGCGAAGTGTGAGGGCTGGGTTGTAGTAGGAGAACAGAGAGGTAAGGTAGGAGGGGACAAGGCCAATGGTGAGTAATTTCTGTTTGATGCGATGGTGGATAGGCAACTATTGGAGGTCTTGAAGAGTGGGGAAACATGGACAGAATGTTTTTGTAGAAAAATGATCCAAGCAGCAGAGTGAAGTATGGACCTCCTAGAGGGCACACTTATGAAGGACTCTTGTTTGGTGTAGGGTAGTGTAGGGTAGGGTTATCCTCTATCAGGGGGGCATGTGCTTGAGTTGGTTTTCAGTACTGGTGATGGGTAGCATTGAGTCACCTACACTCTCTTCTGATCCTCATTTAGCCAATGGCCCACATTGCAAGTTGATTGGCTGGGGAAGAGTTCAGCCTGTGGAACAGATTGTGTCTACACCTTTGGACAGCAGCAGACCCTCCTGTAACCTTTTCTGGCTTCAGATGCTTTAGTGAGTGAGACCCTTATTTATTCATTCATTCAATTGTATTTATTGAGCACTTACTGTGTGCAGAGCACTGTACTAAGCACTTGGGAGAGTACAATACAACAATAAAAAGACACATTCCCTGCCCACAATGAGCTTACAGTCTAGAGGGAGACAGACAGACATCAATACAAATAAGTAAATTACAGATATGTAAATAAGTGCTGTGGGGCTGGGAGGGGAGTAGAACAAAGGGAGCAAGTCAGGGTATTGCAGAAGTGAGTGGGAGAAGAGGAAAAGGGAGGGCTTAGTCTGGGAAGGCCTGTTGGAGGAGTCGTGCCTTCAATAAGGCTTTGTGGGGCGGGGGGAGAATCACTGTCAGATTTGAGGAGGGAAGGAGTTCCAGGCCAGAGGCAGGATGTGGGCTAGGAGTCAGAGGCGAAATAGGCGAGATTGAGGCACAGTGAAAAGGTTAGCACTAGAGGAGCAGAGTGTGCAGTCTGGGTTGTAGAAGGCAAGTAGTGAGTTGGGGTAGGATGGGGCAAGGTGGTGGAGTGCTTTAAAGGTGAGGAGTTTATCTTTGCTGTACAAATCACTGGAGTCTTCACTGGGAATAATAACATCATTTATTGTGCCAAAGCACTTTTTCCTTCCATCAGTTTTTAAGGTAAGGAGAGGCAGATATTATTAGTCCCATTTTGCACATGAGGAAACCAAGGGCCAGAGAGATTGGGTGATTTGCCTGAGATCGAACAACAGGCCAGTGATAGAGCCAGGACTAAAACCCAGGTCTTCTGACTCTCAGACTTGTCTTCTTCAATCAATAGTAACTTATTTGTTTATATTAATATTTGTCTCCCCCACTAGGCTGTAGACTCCTTGTTATCAGGGAAGGTATCTACCAACTCTGTTGTACTGAGCTCTCCCAAGTGCTTAGTACAGTGCTCTGCACACAGTAAGCACTCAACAAATGCCATTGATTGATCGACTGACTGGGTCTACTGAGCACAAAAGACTGTACTAAATTGTTTGGAAAAGTGCTTTAGAATTAATGAGCATGACCCCTGCCTTCAAATAGCTCACAATCTAGACCACTATACCACGCTACTTCTCTTGGGAGAATACAATGGAAGTAAAGGCAGCATGGACTTGTGGAGAGATTATGGACCCGGGAGTCAAAGGACCTGGGATCTAATCCCGGCTTCACCGCTTGTCTGCTGTGTGGCCTTGGGCAGGTCTTTATACCTCCATCCCCACAGCACTGTACTCGTCCGCTCGACTGTATATATTTTCATTACCCTATTTATTTTGTTAATGAATTGTACATCGCCTTGATTCTATTTAGTTGCCATTGTTTTTACGAGATGTTCTTCCCCTCTACTCTATTTATTGCCATTGTTCTTGTCTGTCCATCTCCCCCGATTAGACTGTAAGCCCGTCAAATGGCAGGGACTGTCTCTTATCTGTTGCCGACTTGTTCATCCCAAGCGCTTAGTACAGTGCTCTGCACATAGTAAGCGCTCAATAAATACTATTGAATGAATGAATGAATGAATGAATGAATAAATCCCCCGATTAGACTGTAAGCCCATCAAAAGGCAGGGACTGTCTCTATCTGTTGCCGATTTGTACATTCCAAGCACTTAGTACAGTGCTCTGCACATAGTAAGCGCTCAATAAATACTATTGAATGAATGAATGAATGAATACCTCAGTTCCCTCATTTGTAAAATGGGGATTAAGACTGTCCAACCTATTAACTTGTATCAAGCCCAGTTCTTAGTACAGTGCCTGGCATATAGTAAGGTCTTAACAAATACCATTTAAAAGACATGATCCCTGTCCGCGAGGACTTCAAAATCTCCTAGAGAGGAGCAGAAACTAATTTGCATAGATATAAGTATAGATTCAAATGAAAAGAATGAAAATGAGCAGTTAAATGAATAATTACCTATTTATATCAACAGATGTACACAGAAAAGCTAAGATGCCTGAGAAGATGGTTGGTACAGAAAGGTGGGGTTTAGTCAGGAAATGCATCTTGTAGGCAGTGACATTTTAAAGGGGCTTTGAAGCAGGGGGGCATGGTTTACCAGATATTTTAAATGGTATTTACTAAGTGCTTTCTATATAACAAAACACTGTTCTAAGCGCTGGGCTAGGTACAAGTTCATTAGGTCGGACACAGTCCCTGTGTCACATGGGGCTCAATCTAAGTAGGAGGTAGAAGTATTTAATCCCCATTTTACAGTTGATGAAACTGAGGCACAGAGAAGTAAAGTGACTTACCCAAGGTCACACAGCAAGCAATTCGTAGAGCTGGGATTAGGACCCAGGTCCTCTGACTCCCAGGCCTGCTCTCCTTCCACTAGGCCATGCTACTTTGCAGCATGGGGAGAGATTTAATAATAACAATAATAATAATAACAATTATGGTATTTGTCAAGTGCTTACTATGTACCAGGCACTGTACTAAGCTCTGGGGTGGATATAAGCAAATCAGGTTGGACATGTTCCCTGTCCCACATCGGGCTCACAGTCTCAATCCCCATTTTACAGATGAGGTAACTGAAGCACAGAGAAGTGAAGTGACTGTCCAAGGTTACACAGCAGACAAGTGGTGGAGCTGGGATTAGAACCCATGACCTTCTGACTCCCAGGCCCATGCTCTATCCACTACGTCATGCTGCTTCCCCATGAAGAGAAAAAGCGGAAGCTATGGACTTCAAATGCTTAGTACAGTGCTCTGCACACAGTAAGTGCTCAATGAATATGAATGATTGAAAAGTTTTGGAAAGTTTTTGTTTAGGCTAGATTGCCTAAGGCAATAATAGTTAGTGGACCCGGTCCCTGAAAATCAACCTCAAGTAAAGCAGCATGGCTTAATATAAAGATAATGGGGGTCCGGGAATCAGGAGACCAGGGTTTCAGTCCCACCTCTACTGCTGGCCTGCTATGTGAGCCTGAGCAAGTCATTTGACCTCTCTGTAAAATGGGGGTAAGATCCCTGCTCTCCCCCTTTCTTGAGTTCTGTATGGAATAGAGAAAGTACCTGGTCTGATTCTCTTGTATCAGTCTATCGATCATATTTATTGAGCACTTACTCTGTGCAGAGCGCTGTACACAGCATTTGGGAGAGTATAACAGAATTTGAGACAAAATCCCTGCCACTGAGGAACTTACAATCTAACTGAGGCAACAGACACAAAAGTAAACTATCAGAAAAATGGCATGTGGTCTACTGAGATCTGGCTGACCTAGCTTAATAAGGACCCAGTAATTTGAACCTCAGGTGAATCCACCACACTCTTCTGTCTTTCAGGTTCTAAGATGGAGGAATCTCGCTTTCTGGAAGAAGACCTTTTCCCTATTGACGAGTTTACTCAGGGCCCGTTTCATGTCCCTGTTCCTTAGACTGTAGATGAAGGGGTTCAGCATGGGGGTGACTACCGTGTACACCACGGATGCTATTGAGCCCTGCCGGGATGCGTAGGTAGATGTGGGGCTGGAGTAGACCACAAGGCCAGTGCCATAAAATAAGGAGATCACAGACAGGTGAGAACCACAAGTGGAGAAAGCTTTCTTCCTCCCCCCAGCAGATGGAAGTCTCAGAATGGTGGAGACGATGCGAGTGTAAGAGAACAGGAGGCCAGTGAGGGGAACTACACCCAGCACGACTAGCAATATAAGTAGCAATGCCACATTGATGACGGTGTCAGTGCAGGAAAGCTTTAGGAGCTGGTAAAGTTCACAGAAGAAATGAAGGATTTCATGATGGGAACAGAAGGATAATCGAAGTACCATTAAAGTATGTGTCAGGGCATGGAGAGAACTGACGAACCAGGATCCAGTAACCACCAGGATACAGAACCGTGGGCTCATGATGGTGGTGTAGTGGAGGGGGTGGCATATGGCCACATAGCGGTCATAAGCCATCCCGGTGAGGAGAAGATGGTCCAGACTTACGAACAGAATGAAGAAATACATTTGCACCAGGCAGCCAGTGTAGGTTATGGATATGCTGTGGGTCTGGATGTTGACCAACATCTTGGGGACCGTGGTGGAAAGGAAGCAGATGTCGGCCAGGGAGAGGTTCGTGAGGAAGAAGTACATGGGGGTGTGGAGGTGTGGGTTGGAGCCGATGACCAGGACGATGAGCAAGCTCCCCAGGACCCCGAGCAGGTACATCCAGAGGAACAGCACGAAGAGGAGCTGCCGCTGCTCTGCCTGGTCAAACAGTCCCAGGAGGAGGAATTCTGAGACACTGGTTTGGTTTCCTCTCTCCATGGGTTTGGATGACCTGAGGGGAAAGACACACCAAGAGAGAATGGAAGGACATAAAAACGAAAACAATGCCAATATTGACTCATCCCCTCAGTCTGTGCAGTCCGAGACTGTCCCCGAAAGGGGCCCCAAGGCTCTTGGAGGATCTGTGTGATGGTTGTCTGTCTGGTTACCCATCATCATCATGGTTAAGGATGACCCACCTAATACCCCTGATAGTCCCTTCTCTTTTCCTAAACTTTCCCCTAGTAACAGTTGTGGATCTTTAATCAGTGGATTCATCCAAACCCCTCCTGAATAAACTGAACCTACCAATGTTTTCTGCAGTATAACCATATATTATTATTGAGGCTCATTCCTCTCCTTCACCTCAGCCCTTCTTCAGTCTCCCAAGTTTGGAAACTAGGATGGGTGGTGTGAAATGAACAGGGACATTCCAAGCCTTGATGATGGTAATGGGAGACACAGTGGTATAGTATAGTTCTGAGAGTTGGAGGACCTGGAATCTAGTCCTAGCTATGCCACTGGCTTCAGTTTCCTCATCGGTAAGATAGGAATGATATTATCTGCCTTTCCCTACCTCACAGGGTTGTTGTGAAGACAAAAGTGAGATAAGTAATGCGATAGAGCTAGATGGAAGTCACAGCACTAGATGGAAGTCACAGCATTATTATATACCTATATGCCTAGACTGTATAACCCGATTAAACCCTCTTTTCCCCGGCTCCCTTTCTCTTCTGCGTCACCTATGTACTTGGATCTGTGACCTTTGGGTATTTGATATTCACCCTCACCCTCAACACCATAGCACTTATGTACATATTTTAAAATTATATATTAAAAACTATTTATGCGAATGTAATAATAATAATAATGATGGTATTTAAGTGCTTACTATGTGCCCAGCACTGTTCTAAGCACTGGGGTAGATTCAAGTTAATCAGGTTGTCCCAAATGGGGCTCACAGTCTTAATCCCCATTTTACAGATGAGGTAACTGAGGCCCAGAGAAGTAAAGTGACTTGCCCAAGGGCACACAGCAGACAAGTCAGAATGTCTGTCTCCCCCTCTAGACTGCAAGCTCACTGTGGGCAGGGAATATGTCTGCCAGCTCTGTTGTACTGTACTCTCCCATGTCCTTAGTCCAGTGCTGTGCACATGGTAAGCACTCAATAAATACCATTGATTGATTGATTGATTGATGTGCAGCCATTCAACTAGAAAGTGGCTTCAGCGAGTTGAGTGGATGGAAAATCCTCTACCCTCAGATTCTTCAGGAAAAATCATCAGTTTCCTTGGGCTCTCCTGTGTTGCCTTCCTGGATCTCCTTAGCAACAGAAATTGACCCTCTGTTTGCCTCTTTACCTAGTCCCCAAAAGTAATATTCTTCTCAGACACTTACTGTTCTCTGTGGATTCCCTCTTCAGGGATTTTGGAATCTGTCATCCAGCCTTTTGTTCTCCAAGCTAGAATGATCCCAGTTCCTTTAGCCGTACCCTTAAGCACTTGGTATTTGCCCCACCCTCAGCCCCTCAGCACTTATGTGCATATCTGTAATTATTTATGTTAATGTCTGTTTCCCCCTCTAAACCATAAGCTTGTTTTGGGCAAGGAATGGGTCTACCAACTTTGCTATATTGTACTCTCCCAAGAGCTTAGTACAGTGCTCTGCACATAATAAGTGCTCAATAAATACCATTGCCTGGTTGATTTAGCCTCTCCTCAGGGGTCTTGTTTCCCATGTATTTCATCATCTTCACTGTTCTCCTCTGGACCCTGTCAGGTGTCACCTCAGTCCAGTACTCAGTCCACCTGTAGCTCAAGATAGCAAATAAGACTACCGTACTGGGTCTATAAAATCCAGTCAGCTTTTGCTGGCTCTCAATGTGACATTTCTGACTAGAAAGGCTATTTTTTGAGAGGAAGAAGAGATTTCTAGGGAGGATGATGGATGGCTCTTCTTCACCAGAACCAAAAAAGAGGAAATGGGGGTGAATTAAAGCAGTAGTGATTATGCTTCTCAGAAGGAAAAGATGGATAGGATCTGGTCCAGGAAGTATGGTGGAGAGCCACTCTGCTATACTGACCACAACTTGATAAAATTGAACATTCTTGCTGGGAGTGCATTGAGGGAAAGGAGAGGGAAAATTTCCATAAAACCAACACAAGGATATGTAATTTTAGAAAATAAAACTAAAGACGAATGCAGATATTACACAGAAACTGAAAAGGGTGGGTAAAAAAATTGAATTTCTAGAATTCAGGAGCCCTTTAAAAAATACCACTTTCAAGACTTATACCTTTATCCTAGAACAACAAAAACAAAAAAGATGTCCAAAGAGAAAATCTGGATGGGAGGGAAGGCATTAGCGTACAGTTCCTGCAAGCCTCCTGCTTTCCCTGTCAGAGACAGAATTGCAGAGTAGCTGGATCATGGGTCAAACCCAGGAATGACATTGCTCACAGTTTTATGATCTGGACTTCTAGATTTACTTATTCCAAATCTGTAAGAAGACCTGGGAGTTGCCAGTCAGGGTGGAAAAGACCCAGAATGGTGACCATCTAATATACTGTTTTTAATGGTATTTGTTAAACTCTTACTCTGTGTAAGGCACTGTATTAAATACTGGGGTAGAAACAAGCTAATTGGGTTGGATAAAGTCTATGTCCCACATGAGGCTCACAGTCTTACTCTCCATTTTACAGATGAGGTCACTGAAGCACAGAAAAGTTAAGTGACTTGCCCATGGCCACAGAACAGACAAGTGACAGAGCTGGGATTAAAACCCAGGTCCTCTGACTCCCAGGCTCATGCTCTTCCCACTAGGCCACACTACTTCTCTAATCTATTTGCTCTGAATGATTTCCTCTTTGAAGTCTGCTCCTTCTCACCCTTCATCCCTCTCTAAAATCCCTGTCCATTTTTCACCTTGACAGTCAAAATAAAAATTTGGACCTCTAAATATGGCTATCTCTGTCTGAGGGACTCTCACTCTGTATATCTTATCACCCTCTTCCCCAGAGTCCCAAGCCCACATCTGATCAATCAATGGTATTTATTGAGTGCTTGTTGTGTGCAGAGCACTGTATTAAGCACTTGGGAAAAAACAATACAATCAAATTGATAGATAAGATCCAAGTCTGTGAGGAGCTTATAGTCTAGAGAGGGTATTTACAGTCTATAGGCTCATACAGAGATCCAAACCCAGGTTGAATGTGCTTCTCTACTGCATGTGTCCCTCCGAGTCCCATCCTGAGAGATGGTAGCCACGATCAGCCTAGAGGCTCACTCAGTAGTTATTCCTGGGGATTCCCAGGAATTCCTGCAGCTAGGCCAGATTATAATAATAATAATGATAATCAAGTATTAGTACTAATCACTGGGATAGAAACAAGATAATCAAGTCAGACACAGCCCTTGTCCCACGTGAGGCTCACAGTCTAAGTCGGAGGGAGAACAAGTATCTTAACCTCATTTGCAGTTGAGGAGACTGAGGCACATAGAAGTTAAGTGACATGCCTAAGGTCACACAGCAGGCAAGTGGAGGACTTGGGATTAGAATCCAGATCCCCTAACTCCCAGACCCATGCTTTTTCCACTTGCTGCTTCTCTAAAGCTTTGAAATACCCTGAGCCACAGGCTTCCTAAGCAAGTTCGAACCTATGGATCTAGCTAGGCTCCCCATTCCTGGCAGGTGGTTGAACCCACTACTCCACAGTCCGAGACAATTCCTAATCATCCCCTTGTCTCTGCTCCTTCCACCTCAACTTCACTCTGCACATTCATTTTAGAGGTCAGTGTGGCAGTCCCAAGGCAGCTAGTTTGTGGAGACGGCTGTCCCCGCCATCCACTTGCCCATCCCAGTCCTTTGCCCCATGTTTGGAAAGTGGGGTGAAGAAAATATTGTCCCCAGCCAATGGTGTCCCCCCAACTATTATTCTCAGGCAGCAAGGGGAGCCAGGTGGAGGCCAGACCACCTGACATTGGGGTGGCTCTGCCAAGGGGTGGGGAGTCTACCAGGCTGTGAAGGGCAGGGAAAGGGCAGTGAAGCAACAAGACCCCTTGGCAGTGTCACCCCCTCATCCTTGCCACCCCTCCTCCTCACCATGACTAAATGTTTGGTGTGCCAGGGGTTGCCTGGCCTTCTCTTGCTGCTGACAGATGGTGTGTGGACATTTCCAGGGCACTTCTTTAGCTTCAGATCTAGGAATCAGCGGGGCCAATAGAAGCACTGGGATGGTCACTCCAGTGACTTAGAGGGCAAACTGGAAAGTCCAGAGAAAGGTAAGTGGCCCAGGCTGCTCCTTCGGCTGCTTGGAGCATTACAACTTCCCCACCATCTTGTCTTATAAAGGTGCAGAGCAGGTGGAACCCTTTGGGATCTGGATGGGGATAGGGAAAATTTTACCTTATGTCTGGGAAATGAGACTTAGAATCTATAAGCATCAGGAATGGGAACTCAGTGTCCACCTTTGTGGAACATCTGTGAAGCCTACTGCAGGGACATCACCATCACAATGACAAAACTTCATTGGGTACCTGAGGTGGGGCTTGCTGTGGGGACCATCAGACCCAGTTGGACAGTTGGTCCCCCAACAGATGGTTCTAACCTGGAAGGTCGGTGTTGGTCCAAGGCTCTGTCCCTGTGGGGTTGGGCTCTTTGGCCGTCCCTTGTCTCCTCTGGGTGGCAGCCTGAGCACGAAGCGGGAGGAAGAACACAGGGTTGTGAGGTCCCAGACAGCAACGCCATGTCCTCACCCACAGGGGCAGTGTGGGAGGGAACGGGGCTCATGGCAAATCTATTTGCAAGAGTCCTGAGCCCTTGGGACCCTGGACCCATGGCTCCCCGAGCTCCTTGTTAGAAACAAACACTCAGTGTCTAGTCTCTGGCCTGGCCCCTCTGGGTTCGGCTGAGGGGAAAGATTCACTGCTGAGCATGACAGGGGAGAGGTCTGTATGCAGGTTCATGCAGGTTCATTGTGAAGTCACTCTGGTTCTTACTGCACCTGCCTACAATTCATGTAAAAATCAGAAATTGAGTGATTATGTTTCTGGTTTCTGTGCTTTTTTATTATTTTATATTTTCTGCTTCCATCATGGTCATAACTAGTGGTGTGTTTGTGAATGTCTGCTTGTCCTAGAGCCAACTTTATTAGACTGTAAGGTCCTAGAGAGCAAGAGCTTTGTCCTGTAACTTGCCATAGCATGTAGGGCACTTAATATGCAGAGCTGATCTTTCATCTTGAGAAATGAGGTGAAAGCAGCCTCCTCAAAGCTGAGAGTCTGGGTTCCAAATATCCACATGCAGATCTGTGTTTGAGATCCATTTAGACTTTTAGAAAGAAAAAGAACATTGATGAGAAGGGCACTTGCTGGGATAAAGAGAAGCAGCGTGGCTTAGCGGAAAGGGCACGGGCTTGGGAGTCAGAGGACATAGGTTCTTATCCTGGCTCCATCACTTGTCTGCTGTGTGAATTTAGGCAAGCCACTTCACTTATCTGGGCCTCAGTTACCTCATATGTAAAAATGGGGATTAAGACTATGAGCCCCACATGGGACCACCTGATTACCTTGTATCTACCCCAGCACTTAGAACAGTGCTTTGCACCTAGTAAGCACTTAACTAATACCGTTTTTATTGTTATAATAATAAAGGAGAGAGTAGTACCAAGAAGCACCATGGCCTAGTGTTAGGAACACGGGCCTGGGAGTCAGAGGATCTGGGTTCTAATCCTGGATCCACCAGATACCTGCTGGGTGACCTTTGGCAAGTCACTTCACTTTTCTGTGTCTCAGTTCTCTCATCTGCAAAATGAGGATTCAACCCCTGTTCTTACTTGCATCCTCCCTTTGGCCTGGAACTTCCTCTCTTTTTCTCCCTTGCTAGGATGTAAGGGATTGAGAGCAGGGATCATGTCTACTTGCTCTAGTGAACTCTCCCAAGAGCTCAGTACAGTGCTGGGCAACCTGGTGAGCATTCAATAAATACAACTGATTGATCAATGTAATTTGATAATTATGATTAATATCCAAGAGCCAAGTCCTGGGAAAATGAAATCTTGGCAAATCTTGGTCAGTCCTTCTCCATAAGAATGAGCTAACCAACTGCCACATTAGTTCAGCACAACCTACTGTCTGTCTCCTGGGTCCCCAAAGTACTGGGTCTCCTGGGAAGAGACTGATTCCCCAGGATCCCAAGCAGGTACATCCAGAGGGACAGCACGAAGAGGAGCTGCTGTTGCTCCCCCCGGTTGGACAGTCCCAGGAGGAGGATTTCCAAGACGTAGGTTTGGTATCCCCTCTCCTTGGGACCGGAGGGTCTGCTGGGGGAGACATGGCAGGAGAATGAAATGTCGGAACAATTGAATTAGAGCTGTCATTGTAAGCTGGGGAGGGGCGCCCTTGGACAGAAATTTAGCCATAGTCCTCGTTAAGAAGTTAGTTGTGGCATTTATTAAGCACTTACTATGTAACCAAGCACTGTGTTAAACTCTGGGTATATATATAAAAATAACAAATTAGACCCAGTCCCTGTCCCACACTTGATTCACCATCTAGGTGATGGTGGAGAGATAAAACCACAGAAACAAGAGACTGCAACATTGGCAACAGCATCAATAAGCCAAGACAAGGACAAAAAGAGAATGGATCTTGGCAGGGACAGTCTCTAAACACTGTTCCAGGTAAACAGACCTTAGTTACAAACCATCCCACCCTCTCCAGGGTTCTAAAGGTTGTTATGCTATCTTCTGTCACACCTTGGCCTGCAGGCCTGGGGGAAGCTGGTCCTGGCTGCAGTGGGGATGAATTTGCGACCGTGGGTATGTGCTTCTATTGTTGGCCCTCCTTCATATCTTATAGGTTCTTCGCCTGAGTCATTTGCACTTTGAGATCGTGTGTATGTCTAGAGATGGGTTTCTCCTGTCTCCTCGTCAGGCATTAAGTTTTTTTAGTAGTAATAGTAACAATATTTCTTAACTGCCACTGAGTGCAGAGCATTGTACTAAGCACTAGGAGAGACTACACAGGTGGGAATTAGACACTGTCCTTATCTTCGGGCGGCTCACAATCGGAGAGTTTAAATGGAGCAAAGGGACCGAAGATAGACATGTCAGGAGTGAAGAAATATTAAAACACAAAATACAGATACACAAAATAGACTCAAAGTCTTGAGAGCATGCAGGAGCAGCTTTTATTGCTGGCCTGGGGGGAACAGAGTATGGCAGAAGCAGGGACCCTCTGTGGTGGGAGGGAAGGTGGCAGTTATCATGGTGCTCTGGGTGCTGCTCTCCCTGGGTAACTGCCCCCCAAACTTTATCAGAGCCCTGAAACCAGCAGTCACTCCATGCTGTTGCCCAGGTGCCTGATACCACGGTACCCTGTGATTTAAAAATACAATACTTGGGGTATGTTTAGTTGGCCAAAGAACTCCTTTTTCACAATCCTGTACAGAAGGAACCTGACTGATATTTGAGGAACAAACCCAACCTGAATGAGAAGCAGCATGGCCCAGTGGAAAGTGCACAGGTGCTTGTCAGCTGTGTGACTTTGGGCAAGTCACTTAACTTCTCGGGGCCTCAGTTACCTCATCTGTAAAATGGGAATTAAGACTGTGAGCCCCATGTGGGACAACCTGATTCCCCCTGTGTCTACCCCAGCGCTTAGAACAGTGCTCGGCACATAGTAAGCGCTAAACAAATACCAACATTATTAGGAGTCAGAAGACCTGGGTTCTAATTCCAGCTTCACCACTACTTTCTCTGTGCCTCAGTGATCTCCTCTGTGAGATGGGGATTAAGACTGTGAGCTCCTTGTGGGGCATGGAATATGTACAATCTGACTAGCTTGGATCTCGTGCCTTTTGGGTATTTGGTATTTGGCCCATCTTCAGTCCCACAGCATTTATGTACTTATCTATAAATTATTTATTTATATTAATGTCTGTCTCCCCCTGCTGATGTTCTCTGCTTATTTCCCAATACCAACTTTACTGTACTGCACTCTCCCAAGCACTTAGCAGTGGCCTGCACACAGTAAAAACACAATAAATACCATCGATTGATTGATCTACTTCGGCGCTTAGTACGGTTCCTGGTACATAATAGGCATTTACCAAATATCATTGAAGAAATTCATCCCGTTTCAGTAAAACTGCTTCTGATTTGTCTAAATCTTTTTAATTCCTTTCTGCCTGCACACCCCCTCTGTACTTCTTCCTCGCCAACCTCTCTCAGGTCGACACCTGCTTCCTGTCCACCACAGTTCCCAAGATACTGGTCAACATCCAGACCCAGGATAAATTTATATCCTATGCTGGCTGCCTGGAACAAATGCATTTCTCCATTCTTTTTGTAAGTCTGGATGACTTTCTCCTTGCTGGGATGGCTTATGACCACTACTTGGCCATATCGCACCCCCTCTTCTCTACCACCATCAGGAGCCCTTGGTTCTGTGCCCTGGTGCTTTCTGGGTCCTGGATCATCAGTTCATTCATTCATTCAATCGTATTTATTGAGGGCTTACTGTGTGCAGAGCACTGTACTAGGTGCTTGGAAAGTATAATACAGCAGTAAAGAGAGACAATCCCTGCCCACAATGGGCTAATAGTCTAGTGGGGTGGGTGGGTAATACAGACATCAATACAAGCAAACAGACATCAATATAAATAAATAGAATTATGGGTATATACATGTATATATATAAGTGCTGTGGGGCGGGGAGAGGAGAAAAGAGCAAAAGGAATGAGTTGTGGTGACGTGGAAGGGAGTGGGAGATGAGGAAAAGCAGGGCTTAGTCTGGGAAGGTCTCTTGGAGGAGGTGCACCTTCGGTAGGGCTTTGAAGGGGGGGGAAGAGTGATTGGCGGATTTGAGGAGGGTGGGCTTTCTAGGCCAGAAGTAGGACTTGGGCCAGGGGTCGGCGGTGAGACAGGCAAGATCGAGGCACACTGAGAAGATTAGCACCAGAGGAACGGAATGTGTGGACTGGGTTGTAGAAGGGGAGAAGGGAGGTTCTCCATGCCCTGACACACACCCTATTGGTGGTTCGTTTATCCTTCTGTTCCATTCATGAAATCCGTCACTTCTACTGTGACCTTTACCAGGTCCTAGGCTTCCCTGTTCCAGCATCCCAATCAATGAAGTGGTGGTGTATCTGTTAGACATGGTGCTGGAGCTAGTTCCCCTCACCGGTCTCTGTTCTTTTACACTCGCATTGCCTCCACCATATTGAAAGTCCAATCAGCAGGGGAAGGCATAAAGCTTTCAGGAGCTGTGGCTAACACTTGTCAGTAGTCTCCTTATTCTACAGCATCTCTCTTGGGGTCTATCTCTGCCCCCCGTCTGCCTTCACATCCCAGAAGGGCTCTATAGTGTCTGTGGTGTAAGCAGTGGTCACACCCCTCCTGAACCCCTTCATCTTCAGCCTGAGACATGAAAGGGGCCCTGAGAAAACTTATTTTCTCTAAGTAATTGTGACCTGCTGCTTCTTGAAATCTAGAAGGCAGAATGATGTGGTGGATTCACATAGGGGCTAGGTTCCTGACTCCTTTCTATACCAGGCTGACCAGACCTCAGAAGATAAGATATCATTTGGATTAGTTCAAATTTCCTGCAACCAGTACTATCTTGCACAGTCTAGACACAAACCGATTGTCTTCAAAGTACAGTGGAAAAATAATAATTATTATTTGTACTTATCAATCATATTCATTGAGCACTTACTGTGATGGTAATAATAATAATAATGATAATAATAATAATAATAATAACATTTTTTAAGCCCTAGCTATGTGCCAAGCACTATACTAAGTGCTGAGATAGATACAAGATAATCAGAACGGACATGGACTCTGTCCTACACAGACTATTGAATCCCCATTTTGCAGATGAGGAAAGTGAGGCACAGAGAAGTCCCACCACATGCAAGTGGCAAAGCCAGGATTAGAACCCCAGTCCTCTTACTCCCAGGCCCATGCTCTTTCCACCGGGCCACACCTTTCGCAGAGATTTTTGGAACTCCAAAACAAATCCAGCTGGAC
Organism: Ornithorhynchus anatinus; assembly: GCF_004115215.2. Lineage (NCBI taxonomy): Eukaryota > Metazoa > Chordata > Mammalia > Monotremata > Ornithorhynchidae > Ornithorhynchus > Ornithorhynchus anatinus. The sequence goes on from NC_041749.1 coordinate 105,166,539, forward strand.
ACAATTCTTGACATCTGGAATCTGCCCAAACCTGGAGAGACTTCCCAATAGGGGGATCATGGACTCACTGGTCCCAACCAGTCCCAACCTCTCACCCTGGGACAACCTCGTGAATCCCAGAAAATGGAGTTGTAGTGATAGCTAAACCTCTAGAAGCCTTATGCATTTTTGCGCTTGGTTCTGGTCTCCTTAAACATGCTGATATTTACTCCTGCCTTTAGCCCCATAGGACTATGTCCATATCCTTATACTCTGCTGCTTCCCCTCTCTGTAATTTATTTTGATGTCTATCTCCCCTCTAGACTGTAAGCTCCCTGTGGGAGGGATTGCATCTGCCAACTCTGCTGTGTTGTACTCTCCCAAGCACTTAGTAGAGTGCACAGGACACAGTAAGCCCTCAAAAGATATCATTTGATGGATTGATTGATTGACTGAAGCTCAACCACCAATTACACTCTGCTTCAGGGATCCCTTGATTCCTGTTGCTCTTTTTCCCTTGAGACAGCAATGTGGGGCATCTTGGAAATCCAGTGGTATTTCCTCCATTTTCCACATGTTGACCTTCCCCTGGCTTCACTTCCCTATCTAAGACCCATCACTCATGTTATTTCTCCCACCTGAAATGTCTTCTCTGCTCTTGTTTGTCAACCATGTCCTTCTTGCCATCAGGAGCCTTCCAAAAACCCACCTCCTCAATGTATCTCTCATTATTCCCTCTTATGCTCCAATAACATTATGCCTTCAAATGGATTCAAATCTTTTAAGGATGTTGGCTTAAGATTTTTAGAAATGCTCATGCCTGCTCAGTCAATTCTATGTTCATTTTCCCTTTACTTCTCTCCCCCTTTATAGCCGGCCATGGAATGTTTCTCCAAGGTAGAAACCTAATTTTATACACATCTTATAATTTCCCCAGTACCTGGTCCAGTGCTTTGAACACTGTAGGCACTCAATAAATACTGATGATAAAAAAGAAGATTATAATGATGATGGTGATGAGGATGATGATGAGGATGATGATGGTGATGAAGGAAGTGGGAAAGCCTCTGCGGTTGCCTGAAGGATATATCACATTCTTGCTTCAGTTCTCATATATGAGAACAGATCTAACTGCCATGGTGTCTTTCTTAAAACTTGAAACAAAGGATTTGTCTTTATATCTCAGCTTGTCCTTTATGCTTTTGAAGGGTCTCATTTTCCATGACAGAAGAGTTTTTTCAAAAATCTTCTAAGTGTTGTTGCCTGAAGAGATGGAAGAGCTCCATCTTGGGCTCTTTAGCAGTGCTGTGTTATTGTGGAAGGGACTTTATGGCTTCTTCGGTGATGAGTAAAAGTCCTTGGTTTGGTGGTGGTCAGCCTAGCCCTGAATCTCCTCAGCCTTGGCATCCCCCTCCTCAAAAGTCTCCAGTGGTTGCCTATCCACCTCCGTGTCAAACAAAAACTCCTCCCATTGGCTTTAAAGCACTCCATCACCTCACCCGCTCCTACCTCACCTCACTTCTCTCCTACAACCCAGGCTGCACGCTTCGCTCCTCTGGTGCTAACCTTCTCACTACGCCTCGATCTTGCCTGTTTTGCTGCTGACTCCTGGCCCACATCCTACCTCTGACATGGAATGCTCTCCCTCCTCAAATCCACCAATTACTCTCCCTCCCACCCCTTCAAAGCCTTACTGAAGGCACATCTCCAAGAGGCTTTCCCAGACTAAGCCCCACTTTTCCTCATCTCCCATTGCCTTCTGTGTTGCCCTGACTTGTTCCCTTTGCTCTTCCCCACCTCTCCCCACCCCACGGCACTTAAGTATATATCTGTAATTTTATTTATTTATATTGATATCTCTTTATTTGTATTGATTTCTGTCTCCCTCCCACACCTAGACTGCGAACTCGTTGTGGGCAGGGATTGTCACTCTTAATTGCTGTATTGTACTGTCCCAAGTACAATATTACTTGGGACTGTATTGTACTTAGTTCAGTGCTCTGCACACAATAAGCACTTCATAAATACGACTGAATGAATGAATGAATCCCACCACTGGTCATACAAGCTCCTAAACCTAATCTATGTACCACCTGATGTAGCCTTTTAGGGGCCTCCCATATGCCCAAATCAAGAGTGGTTGCATGGAGTTAATGGATTATTGCTTCTTTTCCTAAAAGAAGTTCCTATTTGCTCTAGCAAACATTTTGATCAAACCAGTTTCAGTAGCGTCAATATTTCTTTTTATGACTGAAGAGTAAAATCTGGTCCCTTTCCCTCCATGAGTTTATAATCGAAAGGGAGACAGCACACACATACACACTCCAACAGAAAGATGTACACTCTCACACAGATGTTAAAAAAGGTAAATATGCAAATAGATTAAACAACACCATTGCCAGGAAGAGAGATGGAACTAAAATAACAGAAATATAGATGCAACATGGACAAAGCTGGACACAGGGCATTGCATGATTACTGGATGAAATTTCATCATCTCCAACTGAGGACAACAATCGTCTGAAACTTTCCACAGTAGACTGGGGTCCCCAAGGACGTGGATGGAGATTTGACAGTGAGTCTTAGTCTCTAACAAGGAGCTGGGGAATCATGTCCCGGAAGTCCAGGGATTCACTGTAAAGAGTCCTGAAGTGAGCTCACTTCAGCCTTTCTGGCCCCAAAAGAGTGAGGACTCTGTCTGTGTTCCTGGTCCCATCAGCCCTGTCCGAGAATCCTCAGGCCAGAATACGAGATCGGCACTGTCCTTCCAGGTAAGAGCTGACTCAGACACTTCAGTCCTGGGCAGGTCTGCTCTAGCCGGCCTACAACATGATTCCCAGTGAAAGGAGGAGTGTGTGGGGGTATATGGGGAAGGGGTCTTAGCCCCAGAGAGCGAGGCTGACTCTCAGAGATGGCCAGGTCCATTTTCTCCCTTCCAGACCCCCAACCAAGCCCCAACCACTCTCTCTGTAGCTCCAGTCAGGTTTCTGGCAAAACTTCCAATTCCCCCAACTCAGGCTCTCCCAGAGTCTCCTCAATCAATTAATCAATCAATAGCATTTATTGAAAACCTACTGTAAACATAGCACTGTTCTAAGTGCTTTGGAGAGTACAACAGAGTAGGTAGACACAACCCTTGCCTTCAAGGAGCTTACTGTCCTCCTGCAGCCAATTCCTCCCTCGCCTTTCCTGGTCCCAGATGGTCAGAGATGAGATGGTGAAAGGAGACAACCCATGGCTGGGGAACTCTCCCTGCATATTAATATCATTATTCATAATAATAACGATAATGATTGCACTTGTTGAAAAGTCTCATCTCTAGTCACTGTTCAATGTTCAACTTTGAAAACTCTGAGATTCTATTCTCCAACCACAAGCTTCATACATCCCTTCTTTCCCAGCCACCCTGCAAATCTGCCCTATCTCCCCATAGAGACCTCCAATCCTCTTACTCCCTCCGATTTTCCAAAGTTATCTTGCCCTATTTGGTAATCTCCCAATTTGTTTCCTCCGCTCTTGTGCCCAAGCTGAGGAGTGCTGCTGGTGGAAATCCAGACACCAGGCCAACTTTATCCTCAAATTCATGCTCACCTTCTTTAATTCTGCCCTCTCAACTGCCAGGCAACAACGCTTCTCCATCCTAATTGACCCCCATGCCTGTTTCTTGTGCCAGCGGTTTCAAACTTTGTATATTCATTTGCATTTTGCATATTCAAGCTCCCCCTTTCCTGGACCCTCCCAATGCCCCAGTGACTTAGGCACATATTTTGTCGATAAAATTGAACTCATTAGGCATAGTCTCCCTAAAATATCCCCTGCTCCTCTCCAGTCTGTTCCTCTTCCAGCCCCCTCCTTGACTCTCTCATCCTTCCTAGCAGTACCTCAAATTTTACCCCTTCCTCCTGTGTCTATGATCCCATCCCTTCCCACTTTATCAAAACATTTGCCCTTCTATTTTTCCCTCCCTGCCTGTCGTCTTCAACTTCTCGCTTTCCAGTGGCTTCTTCCGCACTGCTTTCAAACATGCCCATGTGCCCCTTAGCCTAAAAAATCTCTCCCTTGACTCCACAGCCCCCTCCAGTTATCACCCCATCTCCCTCCTACCATTTCTCTCCAAACTTTTTGAGCAAATTCTATATATTTGCTGCTTCCACTTCCTCTCCTAATTATGGCATTGGTTCAGTGCTTACTATGTGTCAAGCACTGGTCTAAACCCAGGGGTACCTACAAGTTAATTAGGTTGGACACAGTTCCTGTCCCACATAGGGCTCACAGTCTAAGTAGGAAGGAAAACAGGTATTGAATCCCCATATTACAGTTGGAAACCGAGGCCCAGAGAAGTCAAGTGTGACTTGCCCTAGGTCACAAAGCAGGCAAGTGGCAGAGCTGGGATTAGAAACCAGGTCCTAGGCTCCTTCCACTAGGCCACACTGGCTCCCAGGCCTGTGCTCCTTCCACTAGACCACACTGCTCCTTCAGTTCTTTCCTCAACTTCCTACAATCTGACTTCTGACCCATTCACTCCATGGGAACACCCAAATCCAATGACCTCTATTCCATCCTAATACTACTTGTCCTTTTAGCTGCCTATGACACTGTGGCCCAGCCCCTCCTCCTGGAAACATTATCCAAGCTTGGCTTTGCTGACACAGTCCTCACCTGGTTCTCCTCCTATCTCTCTGGCTTCTCCTTCTCAGTCTGTTTCACTGGCTCTTCCTCTGCCTCCCACTCTCTAATTGTGGGGGTCCCTCATGACTCATTTCTGGGTCTTCTTCTATTCTCTATTCCCCTCCATCCCACTTCCTCGGAGAATTCATTTGCTCCCATGGCTTCAACTACAAGATTATCATCTGCACGGATTATTCCCAAAATCTACCTCTCCAGCCCTGATCTCTCTCCTTCTCTGCAGTCTCGTATTTCTTTCTGCCATCAGGGTATTTCTACTTGGATGTTCCCCCGACACCACAAGCTCAACATGTCCAAAACAGAACTCCTGTCTTCCCACCCAAGCCCTGTCCTGCCCTCACTATACTATCACAGTAGAAAACACCAACATCTTCCCTGTCTCCCAAGCCCATAATCTCAACATTATCCTCCACTCATCTCTCTCATTCGATCCACACATTCATATGTCATCTGTAGGTTCTGTCTTCACAACATCTCTAGAATCTGCCTCTCCTCTCCATCCAAACTGCTACCGTGCTAAACCAAGAACTCATCATACCCTGTCTTGAATACTGCATCAGCTTCCTCGCTGATCTCCCTGCCCCCTATCAAATCCTCACTTCACTCTCCTGCCTGGATCATTTTCTAAAAAAGTGTTCCATCCACATCTCTCCATTCCTCAAAAACCTCCAGTGGTTGCCCATCCTCCTCCACGTGAAACAGAAACTCCTTACCATCGGTTTTAAGGCATTCAGTTATCTCTCCCCCGCCTACCTTACCTCACAGTTCTCCTACTACAGTGTAGCCTGCATATTTCACTCCTCTAATGCCAACCTACTCTCTGTACTTTCATCTCGTCAATCTCGCTGCTGACCCCTTGCCCATGTCCTCCCTCTGGGCTGGAATTTCCTCCCTCTTCATATGCGACAGACCACCATTCTCCCTCTTAAAATCAGATGTCCTCCAAGAGGCCTTCCTTAACTCGGCCCTCATTTCCCCTACCCACCTTCCCCTCTATGGTGCTTATACAGCATGCCTGTGCAGCTGGGCAGCAGCATGGCACAGTGGATAAGAGCAGAGGCTTGGGAGTCAGAAGGTCATGGGTTCCAATCCCGATCCTGCCACTTGTCTGCTTTGTAACCTGGGGCAAGTCACCTAACTTCTCTGTTACCTCATCCGTAAAATGGGGATTGAGACTGTAAGGCCCCATCTGGGACAGGGACTGTGTCCAACCCAATCTGCTTGTATCCTTTCCAGCACTTAGTACAGTGCTTTGCACATAGTAAGCACTCAATAAATACTATTGAATGAACATAGTAAGTGCGTAACAAACACCATAATTATTATTATTATTATTATTATTATTATGCACTTGAATCTATAGCCTTTAAGCACTTGATATTTGCTCCTCTCCCAGCCCTACAGTACTTATGTTCATATCCTTATCCTCTGCAGCTTCCCTTATCTGAAATTAATTTCAATATTTGTTTCCCCCTCTAGATTGTAAACTCCTTTTTTTAAAAAAATGGTATACGTCAAATGCTTACTATGTGCCTGGCACTGTACTAAGCCTTGGGGTAGATACAAGCTTATCAGGATGGACATAGCTCATGTTCCACAGGGGGCTCGCAATCTTAATCCTGCTCACAGTCTTAATCCACATTTTCCAGATGAGGTAACTGAGGCACAGAGAAGTGAAGTACCTTGCTCAAGGTCACTCAGCAGACAGTGGCAGAGCAAGGATAAGAATCCAGGTCCTTTTGACTCCCAGGCCTGTGCTCTATCCACTATAAGCAGCTCCTTGTGAGCAGAGATCATGTCTATCAACTCTTCTGTATTGTAGTTGCCCAAACACTTCGTACAGTGGTCCACACACAATAATTGCTCAATAAATACCATAGATTGATAACTTTCTCCACAGCTCTACACTAAATGATGGGAAATGTACAAGAATAATAATTCAGATATGGTCCTTAGCCCACAAAGTTCTCACAAATCAATCAGTGGCATTTATGGAGCACTTACTCTGTGCAGACTACTGAACTAAGTGCTTGGGAAAGTACAGTAGTTAGTAAACATGATCCCTGCCTGCAAGGTGCTTACAAAGAGGGGAAAAACCTGGCAACAGTTAACCAGAGAAACAGTGTGGCATAGTGGAAAATGCACAGATCTGGGAATCAGAGGATCTGGGCTCTAATCCTGGCTCCATCACTTGCCTGCTGTGTGACTTTGGTCAAGTCACTTAACTTCTCTGTGCCTTAGTTTCCTCATCTGAAAAATGAACATTAAATGCTTGTTCTCCCTCCTACTTAAACGGTGAGCCTGTGTAGGAGTGGGACTATGTCTGACCTGATTATCTTGTCTCCACCCCAGCACTTAATCTAACCTTACTTGGTGTAAAGTAAGCACTTAACAAATACCACAGTTATTAAATAAAGCAAGAACAATAGACTGACAACAGTAATGACAATAAGGGTCATTATAAGTAGTATAGTAGTTATCCCTCAATTTGGAGATGATTCCTTCCATAGTGAGTCTGCACCCATGAGTATGAGAATCTTTGTAAAGAGAATCTGCAGTAGATAACTGCTGAAAGGAACAGTTTCTCAGCTCCTGATTGGACCAAGCAAGGCTTGGACCAATGTCCAACAATCCTGACCTTCTTATGTTTCCCACAGTTGTAACTGATGGACTCCAGCTTCAGCTTCTGTATGTCCCAAAGGTGATTAGCTGTCCAGGGACTCCACCTTCCTCTCTCTGCTCATTTGCTGCTTCTTAGCAAAGACATTTTCCAGTTCTTCTAGAATGGACATCACCTTCCCATTCTTGTCCAAACTCCAACTTCCTGTCCTCCTCCTCTTTTCCACACCATCCTTCCTCCCAGCGCCTGGCCCAAACTCAGCCTATGGTTTCCTCACTGGGTGCAAAGACCCCTTTGCTTACAGCTGCCCTGCTTAATAGCCTTGTTGGAAGAAAACTTTAAATCAGGCAGCAGCTTGGAGGCTGAGAATACGCAAATGACTTTTCAGGCTCTTCCTGCTCAAGAGCAGGGTAATTCCTTGTTCGGTTCACTCATCTTATAGGTGCATTACTATATATCTGAACTGAATATTGCTTGCAAAGGTTTGGCCTGTTGGGTAGGGATTGTCTCTATCTGTTGCCAAATTGTTCATTCATTCATTCATTCAATAGTATTTATTGAGCGCTTACTATGTGCAGAGCACTGTACTAAGCGCTTGGGATGAACAAGTTGGCAACAGATAGAGACAGTCCCTGCCATTTGACGGGCTTACAGTCTAATCGGGGGAGACGGACAGACAAGAACAATGGCAATAAATAGAGTCAAGGGGAAGAACATCTCGTAAAAACAATGGCAACTAAATAGAATCGAGGCGATGTACAATTCATTAACAAAATAAATAGGGTAACGAAAATATATACAGTTGAGCAGACGAGTACAGTGCTGTGGGGATGGGAAGGGAGAGGTGGAGGAGCAGAGGGAAAAGGGGAAAAAGAGGGTTAAGCTGCGGAGAGGTAAAGGGGGGATGGCAGAGGGAGTAGAGGGAGAAGAGGAGCTCAGTCTGGGAACGCCTCTTGGAGGAGGTGAGTTTTAAGTAGGGTTTTGAAGAGGGAAAGAGAATCAGTTTGGCGGAGGTGAGGAGGGAGGGCGTTCCAGGACCGCGGGAGGACGTGACCCAGGGGTCGACGGCGGGATAGGCGAGACCGAGGGATGGTGAGGAGGTGGGCGGCAGAGGAGCGGAGCGTGTGGGGTGGGCGGTAGAAAGAGAGAAGGGAGGAGAGGTAGGAAGGGGCAAGGTGATGGAGAGCCTTGAAGCCTAGAGTGAGGAGTTTTTGTTTGGAGCGGAGGTTGATAGGCAACCACTGGAGTTGTTTAAGAAGGGGAGTGACATGCCCAGATCGTTTCTGCAGGAAGATGAGCCGGGCAGCGGAGTGAAGAATAGACCGGAGCGGGGCGAGAGAGGAGGAAGGGAGGTCAGAGAGAAGGCTGACACAGTAGTCTAGCCGGGATATAACGAGAGCCCGTAATAGTAAGGTAGCCGTTTGGGTGGAGAGGAAAGGGCGGATCTTTCCAAGCACTCAGTACAGTGTTCTGCACACAGTAAGCGCTCAATAAATACAAATGAATGACTGAATGAATGAATGACAGGGAGTAAGGGAAATGAGGGCTTAGTCAGGGAAGACCTCTTGGAGGAGATATGATTTTAATAAGGCTTTGATGGTGGGGAGAGTGGTGATCTGTTGGATATGAAGGGGGAGGGAGTTCCAGGCCAGAGGCAGGTTGTGGGCAAGGGGTCAGCGCCAAGATAGATGAGATCGTTGAGACACAGAATGGGGATGATCCTCTCATTGTCTTTAGCTGGGTATGATATTTGACCTGAGAACTGTGGTGAGGTTCCAGGTGGTGCCGAGGACCAGAGCATCTGAGAAGAGGCTAAAAGAATGAGATCGATAAATACTGAATTTGAGAGCACTGAGAAGGGACTGAATCATCATTCAATAAATTAATCAATTGTATTTATTGTGCACTTACTGTGTGCAGAGCACTGTACTAAGAGCTTGGCGAGTAGCGGCCTCGGAGTCTCTGACGGGGAATTCCATGGAGAATAATGAGTGGCTATTCCCCTTCTTCACGGAGGACAGGACAAAGCCTGGGGTGGGGTGGAGGGTGGGGGGCAAGGGTGGTAATAGAACCTGCTGAACCTTTTGTAGACTCATAATTGGAGAAACCCCAATCATCTATGCTAATCAATCCATCAATTGATCAATCAAGCCTCATCAATCCATCAATCAGTTCAATCTATTGAAAACCAACCCTTTGCAGAGCACTCTAAAAAGAGCTTGGGAAAGTTTGGTTGAGTAAGAGTCAGTGAGTCACTTGTATTTATTGAGCACTTAATGTGTGCAGAGCACTGTACTAAGAGCTGGGGAGAGTACAATAAAGCAATAGAACAGACACATTCCCTGCCCATAACGAACTCACATCTAGAGAGGGAGACAGACATTAATATAAATAAATAAAATTACATATATGCACATAAGGGCTGTGGGACTAGGAAGGGGAGATGAATAAAGGGAGCAAGTCAAGGTGGTGCAGAAGGGAGTGGGAGAAGAAGAAAGGAGGAGGGCTTAGTCAGGGAAGCCCTCTTGGAGGAGACGTGCCTTTGTTAGAGCTTTGAAGGGGAGGAAAGTAAATTGACTGTCAGATATGAGGAGGGATGGTGTTCCAGGCCAGAGGTGGGATGTGGGTGAGAGGTCAGCGGTGAGGTAGAAGAGATCTAGGTATACTGAGAAGGTAGGCATTAGGAGGGCGAAGTTTGCGGGCCAGGTTGTAGTAGGAGAGTAGCAAGGTGAAGTAGAAATGGGCAAAGTGATTGAGTAAACTAAAGCTGATGGTAAGGAGATTATGCTTTCATTCATTCATTCAATCATATTTATTGAGCGCTTACTGTGTACAGCGCACTGTACTAAGTGCTTGGAATGTACAGTTTGGTGCTTGATGCACCCTACTCTTAAGGAGCTTATAGCCTAATGAGGGGACCACAAGAGAAGTCATTCACACATGCTAGCAAAGTAGCAAAATTACAATAGCAAAATTAGCAGAATTAAGGAAAGATAAATAAATATAGAGTAATAAGTAAGTGTAAGTTCATCTGAGATGACTATATATAATTACTAACTATATGACCTTAAGGGTTAAGGACAGTTCTGGGATGGATGTGACCCAGGAAAGTTGAGTTTAAGCAGGGAGTGTCTCCTGAAGAAGGTGGAATTTCAGGAGAACTTCAAAGAAATGAGCCCAACCCAGGATGCCAGAGAGGCCAGAGAGTAGAAACAGTAGACTGAAGTAAGTGACTATATGCAAGCCCTCTGGACAAATTCAATTTACGGTTGAATGGCTGGGGTTGTGCCCGATACAAAGCGAAGGGAGGACTTCCACTGCTAAGTCTGCCCATTCTACTCTCTTCACAAATAATAATAATGATAATGATAATGATAGTATGTATTAAGTGCTTGATATGTGTCAAGCACTGATTAAGTGCTGAAGTAGATACAAGTTAATCGAGTGATTCCCCTAAAAGTCGAGCAGAACCATGATGTAATTACTCCGTCATCCCATTCTTCTGCCACGTCTCCCTCAGCAGATCCTCCAGGCCCATGGAACGGGGAAACCAAACCAGCATCTCAGAATTCCTCCTCCTGGGACTGTCAGACCGGGCAGAGCAGCAGCAGCCTCTCTTCGTGCTGTTCCTCTGGATGTACCTGCTTGGAGTCTTGGGGAGCCTGCTCATCATCCTGGCCATCGGCTCCGACCCGCACCTGCATACCCCCATGTACTTCTTCCTCACCAACCTCTCTCTGGCCGACATCTGCTTCCTGTCCACCACGGTCCCCAAGATGCTGGTCAACATTCAGACCCACAACAAATCCATATCTTACGCTCGCTGCCTGGTGCAAATGTATTTCTTCATTCTGTTAGTAAGCCTGGACCACTTTCTCCTCACTGGGATGGCATACGACCGCTACGTGGCCATATGCCACCCTCTCCACTACACCACCATCATGAGCCCATGGCTCTGTGCCCTGGTAGTTGCTGGGTCCTGGCTCATCAGTTCCCTCCATGCCCTGACACACACCCTATTGGTGGTTCGCTTATCCTTCTGTTCCAGTCATGAAATCCTTCACTTCTTCTGTGACCTTTACCAGGTCCTAAAGCTTTCTTGTTCCAGCATTCTCATTAACGAAGTGGTGGTGTTTGTCATTGCAGTAGTGCTGGCCGTAGTTCCTCTCACCGGCCTCCTGTTCTCTTACACTCGCATCGTCTCCACCATATCGAGAATCCCATCCACTAGTGGAAAACGCAAAGCTATCAGCACCTGTGGCTCTCATCTGTCCGTGGTCTCTCTGTTTTACGGCACTGCCCTTGGGGTCTACTTCAGCCCCACATCTCCCCAAACGGCCAAAAAGGGCTCGATAGCATCTGTGATGTACACTGTGGTCACCCCCATGCTGAACCCTTTCATCTACAGCCTGAGGAACAAGGACATGAAACAGGCTCTGAGAAATGTGTTCTGCAGGAAAATTGTCTTCTCCCAGATGCTGTGATTCCTGCTCTTTGATACCTGGATGGCGGTAGGGATGTGGTAGAGTCACCTGAGTCTCTGGGTCATTTCTGGGCAAGATCAATTAGACTGCAATAGATCACATTCCAGTTCCCTAATTTCAAATTCCATTAAAGAAGTTTTACTAATATTGATCATCCTGGCCATACTAGATCCAGCGAAGATCCTTTAAAGCTCTTTGAAATCCTTTTTTCACACTTTTCTCACTCCAATCTGCCTAGTCATATTCCTCTCATCCTTCAAATACCTCCTAAAAGAACACATGATGACGATGATGATGACGATGATGGAATTTATTTAGTGTTTACTACATACCCAACACTGTACTAAGCATCGGAGTAGGTACAAGATAATCAATTCGGACACAATCCATGGATCACTCTGGGCTCCCAATCTAAGACAGGAAAATCAGGTAGTTTTTCCCCCATCTTACAGATGATGAAACTGAGGCACATAAAGCTTAAGTGACTTGCTCAAGGTCACAAAACAGGCAAGTGGCAGAGTCGAAACTAGAACCTGGTCTGACTCCCAGAGGCATGCTCTTTCCACTAGGCAATACTGCCTCCTTTGAGAGGCATTCCCTGACTGATGCCCCCCTTTCCTGGTCAGATTACTCCTTCAGCCACCTTAGGATTCTTTGATTTATTTGCTATTTATTCATTCACTTTTTATGGTATTTGTTAAGCGTCTCTATGTGTCTCGCACTGTTCTAAGTGCTGAGGTAGATTCAAGTTAATCAGGTCGGACAAAGTCCTTGTCTTTCATGGAGATCACAGTCTAAGTAGGAGGGAGAACAGTTATTGAATCCCTATTTTGCAGTTGCGGAAACTGAGACACAGAGTAGTTAAGTGACTGCCCCAAAGTCACAAAGCAGGCAAGTAGCAGATCTGGAATTAGAATCAAGGTCCTCCGGCTCCAGGGCCATGTTTTATCTTCTAGGCCATGCTGCTTCCCATTCATTTTTGGAGTCTTCACTTTAATTTTCAAAAGTTGTACATATGTTTTTACTCTTTAACCTATTATATATTAGGTGATTTCCAGTCCTTTCTGCCCCATCTAAGATTTTGAATGCCTCAAAGGACGAGGCTGCCTTTTGCCTCTTTAGTATGTTTCCCAGGCACTGAGTACAGTGATCTGCCCACAGTAGCTGCTTAATTACTGCTGTTGATTATGAGGTGGATGCTGGAACTCTTAAGGGTTTCAAAATCCAACCCAGCTGGGCACTGTCCTCTAGAGCTGGAAGCAGTCCAAACCAGGGGGCTTTCCACTGGGAAAAATATGAGCCTGCTGGATCCACCTTGCCACAACTGGCTACTCTTAGACTCCCCACTAAATCCTAGAGACTCTGGTACTGTTCTGAGACTCTCTCGTAAGAGCTAAACCTCTTGTGGTCCATCTTCCTGAGTTTACAATCTCAGGTGTAAGTTCCCTCTAGATTGTAAGCTCCCTTTAGACTGTAAGCTCGTTGTGGGTAGGGAATGTGTCTGTTTATTGTTGTAGTGTACTCTCCTAAACGCTTAGTACAGTGCTCTGCATATAGTAAGTACTCAATAAATACGATTGACTGACTGGGAGAGACCAGGCAACACACATACAGAGAGCTACACTTGCACATACACATGAAAAGAGATGAACACCAACTTAAGTTGAAAATGCAAACATTGGGGGGAATTATTCAATCAATCAATCAATGGTGTTTATTGAGCAGTCTCTGTGGGATAGTACAAATATGTGGTTTATTATTATTATTATTATAAAGTGCTGTTGAGTCATTTCCGATTCATAGCAACTTCACGGATATACTTTCTCCAGAACATCCTGTCCTCTGCCATAATCCGCAACCTTTCTAATGGTTCTTCTGTTATCATTGTTATAGTCTCTATCCAGCTAGCTGTTGGTCTGCCTCTTCCACTTTTTCCCTGGATTTTTCCTAGTATTAGTGTCCAGAGAATCAGTCCTTCTGATTATGTGTCCAAAATATGCTAATCTAAGACCATCCTTCCTGTCTCTCAGGCCCGCAATCTCGGTGTCATCCTTGACTCGTCTCTCTCGTTCACCCCACACATCCTATCCGTTACCAAGACCTGCCGGTTTCACCTCTACAATATCGCCAAGATCCGCCCTTTCCTCTCCACCCAAACGGCTACCTTACTATTACGGGCTCTCGTTATATCCCGGCTAGACTACTGTGTCAGCCTTCTCTCTGACCTCCCTTCCTCCTCTCTCGCCCCGCTCCAGTCTATTCTTCACTCCGCTGCCCGGCTCATCTTCCTGCAGAAACGATCTGGGCATGTCACTCCCCTTTTTAAACAACTCCAGTGGTTGCCTATCAACCTCCGCTCCAAACAAAAACTCCTCACTCTAGGCTTCAAGGCTCTCCATCACCTTGCCCCTTCCTACCTCTCCTCCCTTCTCTCTTTCTACCACCCACCCCGCACGCTCCGCTCCTCTGCCGCCCACCTCCTCACCGTCCCTCGGTCTCGCCTATCCCGCCGTCGACCCCTGGGTCACGTCCTCCCGCGGTCCTGGAACGCCCTCCCTCCTCACCTCCGCCAAACTGATTCTCTTTCCCTCTTCAAAACCCTACTTAAAACTCACCTCCTCCAAGAGGCGTTCCCAGACTGAGCTCCTCTTCTCCCTCTACTCCCTCTGCCATCCCCCCTTTACCTCTCCGCAGCTTAACCCTCTTTTTCCCCTTTTCCCTCTGCTCCTCCACCTCTCCCTTCCCATCCCCACAGCACTGTACTCGTCTGCTCAACTGTATATATTTTCGTTACCCTATTTATTTTGTTAATGAATTGTACATCGCCTCGATTCTATTTAGTTGCCATTGTTTTTACGAGATGTTCTTCCCCTTGACTCTATTTATTGCCATTGTTCTTGTCTGTCCGTCTCCCCCGATTAGACTGTAAGCCCGTCAAACGGCAGGGACTGTCTCTATCTGTTGCCGACTTGTTCATCCCAAGCGCTTAGTACAGTGCTCTGCACATAGTAAGCGCTCAATAAATACTATTGAATGAATAAGTTGAGTCATTTGGCCTTCCAAAGACCACTTTGGTTTAATTTGCTCTAAAATCCATTTGTTTCGGGCAGTCCATGGTATTCGCAAAAGCCTTCTCCAACACCGCGTTTCAAAAGAATCGATGTACTTTCTGTCCTGAATATCGTCTGTAGGGAATTTCAACTTAATAGGAAAGAAATCATTTACTATTAGTGGAAGTAGAAGGAATAACAAGGATATAAGAGGTAGGGCAAAATAGCTGAATAAATAATTGAATGTAAAATTGATCAGGCATAAATAAATATCCAAGTGCTGAGGTTGGGTATAAATACAAAAGTGTTAAAAGTGGCTGTTAGGTGACAAGATTGAAAGTGTTAGGAATTAATGGGGAAAAAGCTACGTGGAGGAGATGGGATTTTAGAAGGGTTTTGAAGGCAAGGAGAGCTGTCATCTCTGTATTTAAAAGGGGAAAGAGTTCCAAGCTTGGGAAATGGAGTGCTGGTCAACATTCAGATCCACAGTAAATCCATAGCCCTCACTGGTTATCTGGTGCAAATGTATTTCTTCATTCTGTTTGTTAAGTCTGGACCACTTTCTCCTCAATGGAATGGCTTATAACCACTATGTGGCCTTATGCCACCCCCTCCACTACACCACCATCATGAGCACACGGCTCTGTGCCCTGGTGGCTGCTGGGTCCTGGATCATCAGTTCTCTCTGTGTCCTGATACACACCCTATTGGTGGTTCGCTCATCCTTCCGTGCAGACGATAAAGTCTATCACTTCTTCCATGAACCAACCAGATCCCAAAACTTTTCTGCACTGATCCACTCATCAGTGAAATTCTGCTCTTTGTTATTGGAGCTCTGCTAGGACTAGGTGCCCCCACAAGCCTCGTGTTCTCTTACAGTCACAACGTCTCCATATTGAGAATCCCATCCACAGAGAGAAGAGGTGAAGGTTTCTCTACTTGTGGTTCTCATCTGTCCATGATCTTTCTGTTTGATGGCAGTGCCTTTGCAGTCTACTTCAGCCCCAGGTCTACCTATGCACCCCACCAGGGCTCTATAGCATCTATAATGTATAGATCCCCATGCTGAATCCTTTCATCTATAGCCTGAGGAACAAGGACATGAGAGAGGCCATGAGAAAATTCATCCCAAGGAAATCTGTCTTCTTCCAGAGATGGGAACCCCTTCATCTTGTTTACTGGCAACTCTTTCCCCTCTCATCTGCTAATTGTCATTGGCCCACAGGCTCTCTTTTGGACCCCTACTTTGCACATTCTGCACTCACACTCTTGAGGCATTTATGCATTCACATGTCTTTATCTCCTACCTCAATCAATCATTGGTATATATTGAACACTTACTGTGTGCAAAGCACTGTGCTAAGTCCTTGAAAGAGTACAATCCAACAGAGTTGGTGGACATGTTCCCTGCTCATGAGTTCGCAGGCCAGAGAGGGAGATGGATGTTAATATAAATAAAATAATTAAGGATATATACATTAGTGCTTTGGGACTGAGCGTGGGGTGAATGCCAAGTGCCCAGAGGTCACAGAAACAAATGCGAAGATGGCGCAGAAGGGAGAGGGAGCAGGGGAAAAGAAGACTTAATCGGGAAAGGCCTCTATGCAAATGACTTCCAATTCCACCTTTCTAACCCTGACCTCCCACCTCTGACTTCCAGGCCCATGGCTTTTCCACTAAACCATGCTACCTCCCCCAAGCAATGTTCTAATCCCAGGTCCAATCCTGGGTTCTAATCCCACATTTCCTCCTACCCCTAGGACATCTCTTCTTGAATGTCCCACCAGCACCTCAAGCTCAGTGTATTCAAATTGAGCTCCTCACCTTCCCTCATAACATCCCTCCTCCTCCTCTGTCCCCTAAGTCTCCTCTATCTGCCAATAACTCCATCCTGTCCCTGTTCCCAGAAGCTGGCAGACTTGGTGTGATCCTTGAAGCCCTCATTCTCTTTCAATTCTCACATCATTCTTTCTCTAAATCCTGCCAGTTCTTCCTCCACATTCCTCCCAGAATCCACCCCTTCCTCTCCATCCATGCGGGTCCTGGCCTGCATCTTTTCCCAGCCAGACTACATACAGTATCAGCCTCATCACTGCTCTCCCTGCCTCTAGCTTTCCCCCTCTCCAGCCCATACTCGACACTGCTACATAGATCATCTTCTTTCAGATCATCTTCTTTCAGCTCCACTTCTCCTTCTCCTTCTGTAATAAATGAGAACTCCTTACCATTAGCTTCAAAGCTCTGCACCATCTCCCTCCATCTCCCTCCATTATCCCTCCCAGCATCTCCGCACACCTCAAAAATCTCCAGTGGCTACCATTCTCAATAAGGGGAAACTCCTTACCATTAGCTTCAAAGCTCTGCACCATTTCCCTCCATCTTACATGTCATCTCTCTTCACCAGCTACCCCCCAGCTCTCTGAGCCTTTGTGGTAACCTCTGCCACCATACAATGTCCTAAAAAAGGAATCTCAATGGACGGTGCAAGAGTCTAGTTAAATACAGTGTCTAAAAAAGAGCTACCTCATGAAAGATCTTTTGGCTCTTTCCCTGTAGCATGGTTAGAACCCCAGTCCCACACTGGAATCAGTTGGGGTTCTATTATCTAGTGAAAAAAATGTATTAAGAATGCATAATTGAAGATGTGTGGGTAATCTTGTAGCTACTCCAGAGCTTAAAACATAATGAGCATTTAATAAATGCCACAATTATTATTAAATGGTTTTGGTAAGAGGTGAAATTTTCACTTTTATCAGAACAAAGACACTCAGCTCTCTTATTGCAAATGTTTTGGACAAACGAACAATGGGATATTTCATAAACAAATCCCGACCATCAATCTAAACCATGAAAGAAATGGAAAAGGGTAGAATTGTTTTGTAAAATGATGCCATGGTGTTTTTTATCCATAACAACTAAATATTAGAGTCATGGTTTGAATATTTCCTACAGTAAGTGATAATAAGAAATAGTTGTCATTGGAGTTGGGAAAGAGCAGCCTACAGGTGCAATGACAAATCATGGAATTTAAAGTGACAAGAAGTGAAATTCTGAAATATCAATCAGTTAACTTTTGTGAAAGGGGGTAACAGTGAAAAATAAGCTAGAAATTGACAAAACAGATGAATACCTGTGGGGTCATGGTTGAAGTGTCAGTGTTCATGAAGAGCAGAGACAGGGGATGTTAAGCCTGGTTGTTCACCAAATTCCACACCACTGGGAGGAGGGACACTCAGTGACACTCACTGGTGGAAGAGTCAAGCCAAACTAAAGGAGACATAAGAAGTTATTCAGGCAGAAATCAAGCAGGTTTAAATGGGATTTGACTAAATTCATGTATTCTATGGATTTATGGAAAGGTGAAGGATAGTAGAAGGCCCCGAAAGGGATTAGGAAGTCATCCATTCATTGAAGGTCATTGGAGGAAACACTAGCGATGATAGAAGGTACATCCTGATCATAAGGGTGGCATTTCAGTGAGGAAAGTCATCAGTGTCCTTCTGCCGGTGGACATTGTCAGACAGAATTTTTGGGTCTGGGCACAATTGGCCTGAAGCAGCAATAGCATTTCTCAGGTTGTTAGATAAGAATGCTACCCAAGGCTCAGTCTCTCCTGGGCAGAGGTTACAATGGCAGCACAGTAGAGGATTCTGGGTAGACTCCTGGCTTGTTCTACCTCTCCTCAGACGGGGCAACTGTTCCTGGCTGTCCCTCGATCCATGTAGAGTGATTTTCAGAAGTTGGCCTGGGGGATGTCATCGCTGTCTCCCATCCAACCTCCTGTCTCTCCCCACTTCAGTCTATACTTCACTCTGCTGCCTGGATTATCTTTCTACAGAAATTTTCTGGGCATGTCACCCCCCTCCTCAAAAATCTCAGGTGGTTGCCTATCAACCTATCAAGCAAAAACTCCTCACTATTTGCTTCAAAGCTCTCAACCATCTTGCCCCCTCCTACCTTACCTCCCTTCTTTCCTTCTACATCCCAGGCCACACATTCTGCTCCTCTGGTGCTAACCTTCTCACGCTGCCTTGTGAGAGCCTGTTCTGCTGTCAATCCCTGGCCCACATCCTACCTCTGGCCTGGAATGCCCTCCCTCCTCAAATCCACCAATCACACTTCCTCTCTTCAAAGACCTACTGAAGGCTCACCTCCTCCATGAAGCCTTCCCAGACTAAGCCTCCTTTTTCCTCAGCTCCCCCTTCCCTCCTCATCACCCCAACTTGCTTCCTTTTCTCTACCCCCTCACCACAGCACTTGTGTATATATGTACATATCTATAATTCTATTTTTTTATTAGTGCCTGTTTACTTGTTTTGGTGTGTATATACCTATTAATTCTGTTTATTTATATTGATGTTATTGATGCCTGTTTACTTGTTTTGATGTCTGTCTCCCCCGTTCTAGACTGTAAGCCCATTGTGGGCAGGGATTGTCCTCTTTAATGCTGAATTGTACTTTCCAAGCACTAGTAAAGTGCTCTGCACATAGTAAGCGCTCAATAAATATGACTGACTGAATGAATGAATGAATCATTGAGCTACAGGGAGGGCTGTCCAGGGGAGCCCAGTAGATTCTGGAACAAGGGGGCCAGTTCCTCCAGTAGAAGAAAAACAGGGTCATGTCCCCAGTAAGATTTCATTATCACCTACTGGAGTCAGCAGTTACCTGGGCATCTCCAGATTTCTCCCTCGGCAGAGCCAAGGGGGCCAGGGCAGAGATGAGGCATTGTTTGTTTGTTTCTAACAAGGAGCATGGGGAGCCTCAAGCAGGGATTCCCAGGGGCCCAGAGACTCCTGCAAATAGTTCTGCCGTGAGCCCCGCTCCAGCCCACACTGCCCCCTTGAGTGAGGACGCAGATTTCCTGTCCGCATCCCTGCATCCCTCTTCCCACTCAGCCACATCAATTGCCCTAGGACGAGTTCTCCACTGCAGGGCTTGTCCCCAGAGGGTACGAAGGAAGCAGACGGCACATGCAACATCCATCGCTCGACTGACCACAAGACGACTTGCACGGGTAGGGAATATCTATACTGGCACATAAGGGTGCCCATGCCTGTTACCTCACCCTGAAGGTAGAACTTCAGCCTTCACGTTGCTCCGATATTGAGACTGCAACACCTCTCAGCCCCTCTTCTCGATGGGTCCACAGGAGTCTACAAGCCACAGCATTGGGGAGTCCTGAGAGTGAGATTGGTGACCTCACCCTCTTGGTGCCAGCCACAGTGGCCAGATCTGCTAGGTGGGAGGTTGAGTCATGACCCCCATCCCTGACGGCCAGGGGCTGGGGAGGGGACTGAGAGGAGGAAATGACTCTGGGAGAGGCGCAGACCCCCGTTAGCGTTCTGGTGGACTGTGAGTCCTGACCCTGCTTCTCCATAGGCTCTTCCATTGCTGGATCCTCCTGTTACTGACCACATCTAGGGGAGAAACCATCAGCCACAATTCTGGCATGGGGGCTCCAGTTTGGGTGTGACTATCTGCTCTTCCTCACTTGAAATCCCTAGCCTTCGAAGTTTGGGCTGGAGCACCCTCAGAGTATGCTCAGCTGAGGTAACAGACCACTCGGGGACTTGTATTCTGGGGGTTTTAAATGTAGGAAACATCAACCCTCCACCAATCAACCAATCGTATTTATTGAGTGCTTACTGTGTGCAGGACAATGGGGAGAATACAACACAGCAATATAATGTACACATTCCCTGGCCACAATGAGTTTATAGTCTAGTGGGGAGACAGACATTTATAAATAGATATACATTCCACCCACCCTAGCTTTCAGATCAGTGACAGAGAAGGGAAAGACCTTTGACAAAGGACAATGACCTTTTTTACCACAAAAGCCATCTGGCCCACCTGATCTTGTGTCCGCGTCATCATCATCATCATCAATGGTATTTTTTTGAGCACCTACTATGTGCAGCTCCTGCTGCTAGGGATGGAGAAAGGACAGGAAGGGCCAGAGGTTTGTTGGGGGTCAGGAACTTGAGCCACACAGCAGGGGTGAGAACTAGCATGCGGGAAACTGGGTGCCCAGTGGAGCTCTGTTTTAAGCGGGATCTGTTGGCCACGGTGTGACAAGTGATGCATGGGCTGGGTTTCCGCTACATTTTTGTCTCTCATTCTGGCTATCTGAAGGGGGTTATGCTGGTGGTCCCCTCTGTAAAGGTTTGGGGTATGGCTGGGGGTTTCTTGGCTAAAAGCCAACAAGTCTCCCCTATGTCCCCTCCAGGCCTAATCACAATCTGCCCAAACCAGGACCACCAAAACTGTCAGGATGGGAGATGCCAGGATTTCTTGGTCACCACTGTCACCACCCCATCACCTGATCTTTTAGCTCCCAAGTCAGCAGATCATCAGTCACTTTCAGTAAGTAGCTCTGTTGTAGTAGATGTATTTTATGTTGTGAGCATCCACTGGGTGCAACGTGCTCCACACTGAGCCCTTGGGAAGTACAAAACCAGGTGGCGTTTCCCACAAGGAGCTTACACTCCAACGGGGAAGACAGACACAAAAAGGGGTACAAATAGAGTAATTGAAATAAATGTTGAAGGTACAGTTTAAGAAACATACACAGATAAGTGCTGAGGATGGGTAAAATTAGTTCATTAAGTGTTAGGTCTGCCCTGTGATTGGGAGAGTAGCTGTTCTCTGAAGGTTTTTCTCTACCCACACTCTGGCCTGAGTGGTTGATGGCCCCACTATTCTCCCTCCCCCTTAGACTGTTAGCCCCCATCTGGGCGGGGACTGTGTCCAACCTCATGATCTCGTATCTACCCCAGCACTTAGTACAATGCTAGGCATAGAGTAGTCACTGAAACAATACCACAGTTGCTATTGTTGTTTTATAAGAAAAAGATAAAAAAATTTTAGTTCTATCATCACATAAATTCACTAAAACAAGTTGACATAGAAAAAAAGATAAGAGTACAAGGTCAAGGATGCATAGAATAAAATCTGGTACTTACTGTGTGCAGAGCAAGTGAGGGAAACGCAGAAGGGAGTGGGAGATTAGAAAGGTGGGGCTCAGTCTGGGAAGGCCTCTTGGAAGAGAAGGGCCTTCAGTAAGGCTTAGAATGGGGAAAGAGTAATTGACTGTTGGATCTGAGGAAGGAGGGCATTCCAGGCCAGAGGCAGGACATGGACAAAGGGTCGGCACACATAAAAATCTTTTCCTTGTCTATCGTTTTCAAGGTTCAAGATCTCTAGTTTAGGGGTTTTTCAGGGTTACTTAGTTGTTGATGGACTCAGTAACCGGAGCCTGTCTATGCCATTGCAGTCACCTCAAACGTGGCCTTTCCCCAGCTCCTCTGGTGTGGATGTCCCTTTCCTATTCTTCCTATTTCCTTTCCTATTCCTATCCTTCTTCCCAGCCCCTGACATTGGCTAAGCCTACAGTGAAGTCACCGGGTACAAAGACCTCTTGCACTACAGGGCCCTATTGAATGGACTTGTTGGAAAATCACTTTAAATCAAGCAGCCATTTGGAGACTAAGAATATTCATTCATTCAATCATATTTATTGAGCGCTTACTGTGTGCAGAGCACTGTACTAAGCGCTTGGAAAGTATAATTCGGTAACCGAGACAATACCTACCCAACAATGGGCCTACAGTCTAGAAGGGGGAGACATACAACAAAACAAAATAAAAAAACAAGTAGACAGGCATCAATAGTATCAATATAAATAAATTGAATTATAGATATATACACATCATTAATAAAATAAATAGAATAATGAATATGCACATATATACACAAGTGCTGTGGAGCTGGGAGAGGGGTAGAGCAGAGGGAGGGAGTAGGGGTGATGGGGAGGGGAGGAGGAGCAGAGGAAAGGGGGGGCTCAGTCTGGGAAGGCCTCCTGGAGGAGGTGAGCTTTCAGTAAGACTTTGAAGGGAGGAAGTATTCTAGTTTGGCGGATATGAGGAGGGAGGGCATTCCAGGCCAGAGGTAGGACGTGGGCCAGAGGTCGACGGTGGGACAGGCGAGAACAAGGCACAGTGAGGAGGTAAGCAGCAGAGGAGCGGAGTGGGTGGGCTGGGCTGTAGAGGGAGAGAAGGGAGGTAAGGTAGGAGGGGGCAAGGTGATGGAGAGCTTTGAAACCAATAGTGAGGCGTTTTTGTTTGATACAAAGGTTGATAGGCAATCATGAGAGATTTTTTGAGGTGTGTGGGGGGGTGTGACATGCCCAGAGAGCAAATAGTCTTTCAGTATCTTTCTTTCCATGAGCAGGGTAACCGCTTCTTCAATTCCTACTTTTCAGCACCCAATGCTAGACACACTGTTGTAAAGATAAGCATAAGTTTCATCACAAAAGTTGTGCATGGCTTTAGTGGGCCTATGAATTATGGTGAGGGAACTGGATGAATCCCGTGCCAAGCCTGGGTAGAGAGGTAGAACTCACTAAAACTTGTGCTGACCCACCTCCCTTGGAAACCCGATGCCAGAGGCCAGGGAGGGTCGGAGATGTGAAAGAAGAATCTCAGGTGAACGAGCTGCCCAACCAGACCCCAGCCACCCAGACACATTCCCTTCTGGCCTGAATGGCTGAGCAAAAAGCATCTCTCCACTGCTTATACAGGCCATTCTCATCCTCCCACCCCCGACTCTCTCCAAAATATCAGTCAATCAGTAGTGTTTATTGAGCACCTGCTGTGACCAGAAAACACAATAGAGGTAGAAGGCATGAACCTTGTCCTCAAGTACCTTACAATATAATGAGGATGACAAACATAAAATCAAATGATAAATAAGAGGAAGTGCTCAAATAGTCAAGCACATACATCTTTAGGTACAAAAGGTGATCACATCATGATAAGAAACAGTATGGGCTCTGTGTAATGGTTACTGAATCATCTTTACAACCAGCAGAAACTTCTATCTATTGGCATTCTGTATTATTACAAGAACTTCATTCATTCAATCGTATTTCAGGGCTCTGCACACAGTAAGTGCTCAAAAAATAGATTGATCAATGGATTAGCACTCTATCATCCTTCTCCTCTCACAGACGTGTGAAGAAAGGTTGTCAGTGAAAAAGTGCCAAGGTGGTAGAAAGGAGGATAGGACCTGGGGAGAAGGGAAGTTCACTGAGGAAGACCTCCTGGAGAAATTGGAATTTCAGAAAGGATTTAGAAGATGGGGAGAGCTGTGGTCTGGAGGATTTGAAGGACAAAGAAGTTCCAAGCAAGAGGAAGGGCATGAGCCAGGGATCTGAGGTGGGAGAAACAAGCACTAAGCACAGTAAGAAGGTGAACTTTGAAGGAATGGAGAGTGTGAGCTGGGGTTTAGTGGGAGAAGAGAGTGGATAGGTAATGAAGAGAAGGATGATAGAGTGCTAAGCAGTTGATCAATTCATTTTTTGAGCACTTAATATGTGAAGAGCACTGAAGTGACTTCTTGTGATAATACAGAGTGTCAATAGAAGTTTCTGCCAGATTTGAAGATGAATCGGTAACCATTGCGCAAAGCCTACAATGATTCTTACCGTGATGTGATTGCTCCACCTTTTCCTTCCCCTGCCACGTCTTCCCCAGCAGATCCTCCGGCCTAATGGAGAAGGGAAACCAAACCAGTGTCTCAGAATTCCTCCTCCTGGGACTGTCAGACCGGGCGGAGCAGCGGCAGCTCCTCTTCGTGCTGTTCCTCTGGATGTACCTGCTCGGGGTCCTGGGGAGCCTGCTCATCGTCCTGGCCATTGGCTCTGACCCGCACCTGCACACCCCCATGTACTTCTTCCTCATCAACCTCTCCCTGGCTGACGTCTGTTTCTTGTCCACCACGGTCCCCAAGATGCTGGCCAATGTCCAGACCCAGGATAAATCCATTTCCTACGCGGGCTGCCTGGCTCAAGGGTACTTTTTTAATCTGTTTGGAGTAATGGACAATTTCCTCCTCACAGGGATGGCTTATGACCGCTACATGGCCATATGTCGCCCCCTCCATTATACCACGGTCATGAACCCACGACTCTGTGCCCTGATGGTTATTGGGTCTTGGTTACTCAGTGGCCTTGATGCCTTAATACATACATTACTGGTGCTTCGCTTATCCTTCTGCAAAAATAATGAAATCCTTCACTTCTTCTGTGAAATTAACCAGGTTCTAAAACTTTCCTGTACGGACACCCACATCAATGTTGTTTTGTTATATGCACTGATAATGGCACTTGGAATAGGTCCCCTCACAGGCCTCCTGTTCTCTTATACTCGTATTGTCTTTACCATATTGACAATCCCATCTACCAGGGGAAGGTATAAAGCTTTCTCCACCTGTGGCTCTCACCTGTCCGTGGTCTCTCTGTTCTACGGCACTGGTCTTGGGGTCTATTTCAGTTCCACGTCTACCCATGCATCCCAGAAGGACTCAATAGCATCCGTGATGTACACAGTGGTCACCCCTGTGCTGAACCCCTTCATCTACAGCCTGAGGAACAAAGACATGAAAGGAGCTTTGAGAAATCTGTTCAGCAGGCAAGCTCGCCTCCTGAAAAGACTGGGCCCTGGAAGGGAGTAGGATGTGCTGGAATAACCTGGGAGTTAACCTAAGCTTTTCCGCAGCATGGTCTAGTGGAAAGAACACTGGCTTGGGAGTTGGGGGATTTGGGGTCTAATCCTGGCTCTGTCACTTGCCTGCTGTGTGTAATCTTGGGCAAGTCACTGAAACTCTCTGGTCCTCAGTTTTCTCTTATGTAAAATGGGAATTCAATACTATTCTCCCTCCTACTTGGACTGCATCCACCCTGATTATTTTGTATCTACCACAGCGATTGGTACAGTGCTTGGCGCAGAGTAAGCACTTAAATACCAAAACAATTATTACCATTATTATCATTCTGTCAAAATTAATTTAACCTTAAGAAAGATGATTATGTATGGATAAATTCATTATAATTAGGATTGGGGTGCTCCCTCTCTTTTTTACTATCTTTCTCTCTCTCATCATATTCACACTCTCATACAAGCACACACATATCCATTGGTCTGATTCGAAAATGACATTATTAAACTTGGGAGCCTACACATGAGTGCAGAACTGATTGAAAGACTCATGCCTGACCTACAATCCCTAGTTTATTCAACTGTGAATCATGGACAATTTGCTGAAAAGATAAGAAAACCCATGACAGTGTTCAACTCTACTGCAGATAAAAGTCTTTGCTTGTGACTGACAGTAAGACTTTGAAGGTCTTGTTGGTGACTGACTGCTATTACGAATCTTGGAATTTTTTAAGCTAATTTGTGGTCTAAAAGTGCTTTGCTTATTCTGCAAAGTATCTCATAAGGAAATGGTGTGGCCTTATGAAAACAGCACAGCCCTGGGAGTCAGAGGATCTGGGTTCTAATCCTGGCTCTGCAACACCCCTGCTGTGTGACCTTGGGCAAGTCACTTAACTGATCTGTGCCTCAGTTCCCTCACCTGCAAAATGGGGATTTAATACTTGTTCTCCCTCCTACTTACACTGTGAACCTTATTAAGGACCTGATTATCTTGTATCTACCCCAGGGCTTAGTACAGTGCTTGGCACATAGTAAGCACTTAACAAATATCATTATTATTAGAGAAATGGCATGACCTGGTGGAAAGAGCATGGGCCTGAGAATTTGGAGGTCCTGGGTTCTACTCCCGGTTCCGCCACTTGTCTGGTCTGTGACCTTGGGCAACTCACTTATCTTCTCTGTGCCTCAAATGCCATTATTAGTATAATAATAATACTATGCCTGATTGATTCCTGATTTATCCCCCTCCACCCCCAGCCACTGCTATCCAGTCATGCCATTCCCTCATCCATTTCAACACTCTTGGGGAAGTATCTCTTTATTCCAATCAATTGTATTTATTGAGTACTTACTGTTTGCAGAGCAGTGTATAAAGTGCTTGGGAGAGTACAATATAACAGAGTTGGTAGACACAAAACCTGCCCATAATGATCTTACAGTCTAGAGTATTTTATAATTCATTGATTTATCCACCTGTGTTTGTTTTTTAATCTATACTTGTCAGGTCTTAACTCTTAGATATTCGTCAATTGATGTTTTCTTATCTCCGCCATTAGATTACAAACACTTTGAGGGCAGAGATCACGTCTTACTCTTCTTTTTAACATGTCTCATGTGACTGGAATTAGGTACTTCCCACCGTAGTTGCTCAATAAATACTCTGGAAAATGATAAGGCATGGCATTCTCCATGGCACTCTACAACTAATTCAAGATTTTTAATGATGCGCAAAGCTTGTTCTTTGGGCGCTGGTAGGTACAGTCAACATCAAATGGCTAGACAGGATCACAGACAATGAAATTCTGGAACATTCTCTCTCCTCCTTAGACTGTGAGTCCCGTGTGGGACAGGGTCTGTGTCTGACCTGATTATTTCATAGCTACCCCAGCACTCAGTACAGTGCTTGGCACTCATCTGTTGTTGGGCAGGGATTGTCTTTGTCTATTGCCAAATTGTACATTCCAAGCGCTTAGTACAGTGCTCTGCACATAGTAAGCGCTCAATGAATACGATTGAATGAATGAATGAATGAATGCTTAATATCTTCAGCATAGCCACTTTCCTAGAATTTAAGTTATGCTTACCTCAATTCATCAATACTGAGTGGGATGTGGGAGGAGGATGAATGATGGCAGGATTCCCAAACAACTACTGCATGGAGAGCTGAAATTAGGAAACTGAAAGCAAAGAGAGCAGAGGACCTGGTTAAACAAAGCCTAAGACAATGTTGCATCCCAGCAGAAAACTGGGAGTCAAATGCCAAGGACAGACCAGCATGAGATACTACTTTCAAGAAAGGAGTTTTTTTTTAATTTTGAATAAAAGCTTCATAAGGAACATGAGACAAAGAAACAAAAGAGAAATGGTATCAATCACTCAGTCATATTTATTGAACACTTACTGTGTGCAGAGCACTCTACTAAGTGCTTGGGAGACTACAGTATAATTGAGTTGGTAAATACATTCCCTGCCCACAAGGAACTCACAGTCTAGAGGGGGAGACAGACAATACTATAAATTATGGATATGTATGTAAGTGTAATACGGCTGAGGATGGAGTGAATCCAAATCCAAGAGCCAGGGTGATGCAGAAGGGAAGAGTAGGGGAAATGAGGACTAAGTTGGGGAGGGCCTCTTGGAGTAGATTTTTTTGTTTGCTCATTTTTTTAATGGCATTAATGTTGATATTTGTTAAGCACTTACTAAATGCATAGCACTGTTCTAAGCACTGGGATAGATACAGGGTAATCAGGTTATCCCACGTGAGGTTTACAGTCTTAATCCCCATTTTACAGATGAAGTAACTGAGGTGCTGAGAAGTTAAGTGACTTGCCCAAAGTCACACAGCTGACAAGTGGCGGAGCCACAATTAGAACCCACAACCTCCAACTCCCAAGCCCGTGCTCTTTCCACTGAGCCAATCTATCCCAGATTAAGTACTTTCTGTGTTCTGGACACTGTACGAAGCTCTGGGGTAGAGACAAGATAATCTGGTTGGGCACAGTCTGTGTCTCACTTGGAGTTCATAGTCTTAATCCTCATTTTACAAATGAGGTAGCTGAGGCCCAGAGAAGTAAAGTGACTCTCCCAAAGTCTCACAGCCGACAAACGGTAGAGCCAATATTAGAACCCATGCCCTCTGATTCTCAGGCCCATGCATTTTCTACTAGGCCATGTTTTTTTTGTGATTTTGATGTGCTTTGAATAAGGCTTTGAAGGTGGGGAGTGTGATGGTCTGTCAGATATGAAGGGGGAGGGAATTCCAGGCCAGAGACAGGATCTGAGCAAGGGGTTGGCGGTGAGATAGATGAGATAGAGGTACAGTGAATAGATTGGTATTAGAGGAGTAAAGTGTGCGGGCTGGGTTGTAGTAGGAGAGTAGCGAGGTGAGGTAGGAGAGATCAAGGTGATTGAGGGCTTTCAAGCCAATGGTAAGGAGTTTTTGTTAGATGTGGAGGTAAAAATGGTGTGTGTGTATATATATATATATGTGTACACTGCCAAAGAAAAGAGACCACAGCTAAGTGAGAGCCACAGATGAAGAAAGCTCTACACTTTGGCCTAGCTGAGGATCTATCTATCCCTCATACATAATATATATATATATATATATATATATATATATATATATATATATATATATATAATGTATATAATGAGTGGACTATATAATGTACAATAGCCCAGTGCTCTGGGAATCAAGAGACCTAATTTCTAGTTCCGGTTCTGCCTGTAGCTGGCTAACACGGGCAAAGATCACACATGTTTTGGCAATGTGCTGTGCTCCTGCATGCCTCCCAGTGGGGACACTATCAGTAGGGACAAAAGGGTGGGATCGATGCTGCACAGATCCATAGCACTAGAACCTATTCCCCTGCACAGCTTCTCCAACCTAAATTCTTAGGATCGAGACTCATCTATCATTCCTCAAGGGAGACTGTGTCATCAGCAATACACAGAGTAATATGGTCACTTGCATCTCTGATTCACTAGGCCAGTTCTTACTCCCCCATTATAAGGTTGGGGTCCATATACTCTTCTTCTTATCACCTGCCCATCTCTCAAACCTCTAACCTTAGCATTATCCTAACTCCTCTCTCTCTTTCAACCCATATATTGTCTATTAACAAATCATTCAGTGGTATTTACTGAATGCATATTGGGTGCAGAGCACTGTACTAAGTACTTGGAAGAGTACAATACAACTGAGTTGGTAGACATATTCCCTTCCCAAAACGAGCTTGCAGTCTAAAGAATCATGTCAATTTTTTTCTTTACATCTCCAGAATATGGTCCTTCATCTCCATCTAAACCACCACCATGCTGGTCTATAGCAATATGCTTCATATAATCCAGTAACTAAATATAACATTGTTAAAAATCAACAGAAAAACAATATACCATAACATTTTAATGGGTCAAGCCTCAGAGCTTTTACAATGACAGTAGAACATATAGATTCTAAGAGTAAAGTCTTGTAATAGGCACTCGGGAAAGACTAACTAGAATAAGAAGTGTAAATGCTGCAGAAATGTGTACATGTCTCAGGAAGGTGCTGGAGTGATGTGACTGTCCAGAGCAGGGTTGGGTCAGTTCTAGGATTTTTCCCAGAGAAGGTGGCTTTTAAGGAGAGTTTTGAAGGAGCTTCAGGGTGTGGACTGATGAGGGGGAAGGGATGGACATGTCAGACAGGAGCATTGGATTGGAGACTGGAAGTTGTATGCAGAGTTGAGAGCACCCCATATCTGCAGGTGGCTGGTAGTTGGGAGCGCTCTAAGCTCTGGACCCAGGTGGTGACACCCAGTAGTCTCCCCACTCTTTGCACAGGGGTCCCTGCAGTCCTTGGACATGTTCAGGGCAGAGAAGAGAGAGTCTACATTCCTGGGGCAATGCATTCCCATGGGAATGATGGCCCCACTGACCAGAACGCAGCCTGGAAGGATTCCATGGGAGCTCCAGGCACTGGGCCCAACCAGTTCTCTCCTCACCATGTGCCAACCCCATGGGTGGCAAGGCCACTGGGAAAATCCAGAGGCTCCTGTTACCCATGGCCTCCTCCTGATACCCTCATAAAAGGCCATGTCCCAGAGGAGGATTAGGAGGGGAGGGGAGAGGGCTGGAAGGGTCCCAGAGCAGTAGCCCGTGTCTTCGGAGAGCCCAAGGAGTTGCTTTCTGTCCACTCCTGGGCTAAAGGCAACACATGGAGCCACGGCACCACCGGTCAGAAGCCACCGACTACAGAGACCATAACACCAGCCTATATGCACCTTTCAGCCTCGCTCCACCCCTGCCCCTGTGGCCCCTGGCACCCTCAGAGCTGGCACGGGCTGAGGAAAGTCTAGGGCCAGGGTTGGCGAAGTGGGTCAGAGCAAGGGCTTCTGTTTTTCACAGAGGCTGGAGACTTAACATGTGGGGTGTCCTCCCAAACCATACCATACCAAGTGTTCAGGACTAACTTGGGACAAAAACAATATTCTCTCAGCTCAGACTCCCCAGAAAGGGCCAGAAAGGTTCATTCTAGGTTGGCCCACCAACCCCTGCTGTCTCCTCCAAGGATCCAGTAGAAAGGGATCACGACATCTGCAAAAAAAGGTTTTTCCTGCAGAACACATTCCTCAGGCCTCGTTTCATGTCCTTGTTCCTCAGGCTGTAGATGAAAGGGTTCAGCATAGGGGTGACCACCGTGTACACGACAGATGCTATCGAGCCTTTCCGGGATACTTGGGTAGACATGGGGCTGAGGTAGACCCCGAGGGCACTGCCATAGAACAGAGAGACCACAGTCAGGTGAGAGCCACAAGTGGAGAAAGCTTTCCATCTTCCCCCAGCAGAGGATATTTTTAAAATAGTTGAAATGATATGGACATAAGAGAAAAGGAGGCCTGCGAGGGGACCCACACCAAGTACCACGATCAGTATGTACAGTAACACATCATTAATGACGGTGTCAGTGCAGGATAGCTTTAGGATCTGGTTCAGTTCACAGAAGTAATGAAGGATTTTGTTGTCTGCACAAAAGGATAAGTGAAGCATCAACAGTGTGTTGAGTAAGGCCTCAAGGCTACTGACACTCCAGGACCCGGAAACCATCAGGGCACAGAGTCGTGGGCTCATGATGGTGGTGTAGTGGAGAGGGTGGCATATGGCCACGTAGCGATCATAAGCCATCCCGGTTAGGAGGAACATATCCAGACCTCCAAAGAAGATAAAAAAGTATACTTGTGCCAGGCAGCCAGGGTAGGTTATGGATTTGTTGTGGGTCTGGATGTTGGCCAGCATCTTGGGGACTGTGGTAGACAGGAAAAAGACGTCGGCCAGGGAGAGGTTAGTGAGGAAGAAGTACATGGGGGTGTGCAGGTGCAGGTTGGAGCCGATGGCCAGGATGATGAGCAGGCTCCCCAGGACCCCGAGCAGGTACATCCAGAGAAACAGCACAAAGAGGAGCTGCCGCTGCTCCGCCCGGTCAGACAGTCCCAGGAGGAGGAATTCTGAGATGCTGGTTTGATTTCCCCTCTCCATGGTACCAGAGGATCTGCTGGGAGAGACGAGGCAGGGGAATGGGATGGTGGAACAATTACATCTTTGTTTGGGCCAGTCATTCCCCTAGTGGGGTTTTGATGGGATAAGGATGAGTCAATCCTCAGGGCCTTGAACTTGGACATATCCCTTGCCTGGCTGCTGCATGATTGAGTGTAATTGAGGTGGACCTCAAACGTGCTCAAGTTAAAAAAGCACCCCCCTTGATTCCATATATTGTTCCATCTCCTTGCTCCCATTACTATTCAAACTGCTGAAAGAGGTCATATCCACCCACGGGTCCACAACAGGTGCATAAATTGACTGAGGCATTTGGTTGGATTACAGATAAATCTACCATTCCCTAGTAGAAGGGGTTGAACTACGACCCAACAAGGCACAGCATCCCCTGTGATTGACATCTGACAGTCATGTGACACAATGTGATGCCAGCCTGGTGACCCCAAGTGTCCCCGGTGAGGAAACTACATGCCAGAGACTCCGTTCCCCCATGTTCCTGCCATGAGGGTCAGCTCCGGAGAAAGGGACCCAAGAGAGATATGAAGAAGGACATAATCAAAAGGACGGTGGTTTTCTACTGGGGAAGCAGCATGGCCTAGTGTAAAGAGCACGGGCCTGAGAGTCAGAAGGACCTCCGTTCTAATCCCGGCTCTGCCACTTACCTGCAGTGTGGCCTTGGGCAAGTCACTTCACTTCTCTGTGCCTCAGTTGCCTCATCTGTAAAATGGGGATTAAGACTGTATGCCCCATGTGGGTCAAGGGCTGTGTCCCAATCCAATTAGCTTATATCTACCCCAGCCTGGCACATAGTAAGCGCTTAACAAATGCCTTTAAAAAATTAATTTCTAAATAATCAAAAAAGGAAGAAGAGCATAATTTAGGTATTCTAAAATTCTATTTTCTGCCCACCCTTCCTCCATCCATCTCACCTTCAGTTGCCTGTGGGGCAGCCCCTGATCCGTACACCTGTCGCTTCTCCAGGAGTTTTATGGACAGTCTCAACTCCCTCTTCCCTGATGCTGCCCCCAGTCGCTAGATTGGGTGCCCTGACTGCATCTACCTCCCTGCTGACCTCCCTGCCTCCTCTCTCTCTCCACTACAGTCCATACTTCACTCTGTTGCCCAGATCATTTTCCTTAAAAAAAATTCAGTCCACATCTCCCCACACCTCAAGAACCTCCAATAGTTGCCCATCCACCTCCGGATCAAACAGATACTCTTCCCGTTTAATTAAGCATTTAATCAGTTCATCTCCTCCTACCTTACCTCACTTATTTCCTACTACAACCCAGCCCGCACTCTTTGCTCCTCTAGTGCCAACCTATTCACTCTTCCTTGATCTCGCCTCTTTTACTGTCCACGCCTTGCCCACTTCCTCCCTCTGGCCTGGAATGCCCTCCTCCTCCATACATGCCAGATCTCCACTCTCCCTACCTTCAAAGCCTTGTTATGGTCACAACTCCTTCTCCTTTTAAGCCTGCATTTCTGCTACTCCCTCTCCCTTCTGCCTCACCTGTGCACTTGGATCTGTACCCTTTGGGCACTCGATATTCACCCTACCAACCCAACAGCATTTATGTACCAAGCCATTCTTTATTTATTTAGAATTATATCTGTCACTGTAAGCTCCTTGTGGGCAGGGAATGTCTCTACCAACTCTGTTGTTTTACATTCTCCTAAGCACTTAGTATGGTGCTCTGGACACAGTAAGTGCTCAATCAATACCACTGATTGATTGAGTGATTGAATGGAGAGCCTTGAAATCAATTATTCTGGAGTTACTAATCGATATGGAGAGAAATGGATTGACAATGGAAATTTTTTGAGGACAGTTTTGGATCTGGCCCAGGCAATTCTGCTCACAAGGATCTCATCCTAGGCATTCTGCTCCCTTAAGGTCTTGAGAGGAAGGAGGTGGTAATCCATCAGGGAGAACTGAACCCTCATATCAAAGAGGAAGGGCCAGCTCTTGGGTTGTCATTATCAGCAGAACCTGCTCCCTCCCAATTCTCCTCTTTATCTACTCTCCCCTAATCTTTCTCCTGTCTGACTCTCTCTCCCTGGGATCCCTTCTTTCAGCTTTTTTCCTCTCTCTGACCACTACTCAGTTCCTCTCGTTAGATTACACAGAGAGTTAGATTCCGTCTCAGATCCCTCACAGTCCTGCTACAAAGTGATCTCCTCCAGGAGGTATTACCAATTAATTTCCTCAAAGATTTATTTATTCATTTGAATCTCTTATTCATATCTGTTCTCTCTCTTAACCATAGTATAATTGTCAATTTATATCTACTGAGGCCTCCATTAAGGTGCCTGCACTTTGAGAGTTGGGACTGAATTGCTGACTTCTTTTGTATGGCTCCCAAGTGCCCAGTACAAATGTTTTGCCCATAGTTGATGCTCGGTCAATGCTGGTGATACTGATGCAATCTCATGCCTGGGTGACCACTTGTCTAGCTAATAAATGAATAGTGGAGGACTGGACCTGGTCTCAGAGAAAGGCACAAATAGTATAGGTTTCCATAGAGCTAAATACAGTGCTTGACACATAGTAAGTGATTAATAAATACCCCAATTATTATTATTGTAATTGAATGGATTCTGTGGGCCAATCAAAGACTTAAGCATAACTTAAATATAGCTAAGAGTGAGAGAATAGATATACATAATCAATCAATCAATTAATGGCACTCGGCAGCTGTGTGACTGTGGGCCAGTCACTTAACTTCTCTGGCCTCAGTGACCTCATCTGTAAAATGGGGATGAAGACTGTGAGCCTCACGTGGGACAACCTGATTACCCTGTATCTACCCCAGCACTTAGAACAGTGCTCTGCACATAGTAAGTGCTTAACAAATACCAACATTATTATTAGGCACTTGAGAGAGTACAATTGAAACCTTTAAGTACATATACATATATATACATATATACACATATATATAAAAATAGACAAATGAATAAAATAAATCAACATGAGTGTTGAGGTTGCACAGGGGATGGCATGACCAGAAAGAAGGGGAAGACCAATCAGTGAATGACTCCTGGAGGAGGTAATTTTTGAGGAGAACTTTGAAGGAGCCGAGGGATGTACTTTGGAAAAGCTGGGGTGTCGGGGAGGGAAATATAGGCCTGAGCAGTGGGTCAGGGCAGGAGAGTCAAAAGTGAGAGATGGTCAGTAGGTTTTCTTGGGAGCAGTGAAGAGCCTGAGCTGGGATGGAGTGGGAGCAAGAGAGTAGACAGGTAAGTAGGATCCAACTGGTGGTGAACCTTGAAACTGAAGGTCTGGAGCTTTGGGGATTTCTAGAGTAAATGGATTAATTTTATCTTACTTACCTGCCAGTCCTGGGTAAGATAATTGATGGGAGATCTCTCAGGCTCAATAGAACTCTCTTTGTAGGATTCCCATGAACTACGTTAAGACTTATTTACCCACCTGGAACCTCCCAGGGCATCTGGACTGTTTGAACTAAATGACCTGCAGTTGAGTACTGCTCCAATAACTAGTGAGTAGATGGCCTAAAATTACCACTTTTTTTAGGTATGGGGGGATTAGAGCAACCAGAATTTTGTGGGGGGCAATTTACCTTAGCTGTCATGGATCATTCTGGGCACCAACATGAATTGGGCATCCAAACTGCATGTCCACTTTGTCATCTCAGTATGGTACCGTAAAGACCAGACATTGTCAATGCACCTGGGTCAGGATTTGCTATGGTAAACCTGCCTTGAGGTAAACAGATTCAGTCCAGGTGCTATTGAGTACTAAAAATCTGAATGCAATGCTCATCTCTGTCAGATGCCTGTGCTGGTGTCTCTACATCAGTCAA
This sequence comes from Ornithorhynchus anatinus, assembly GCF_004115215.2. NCBI lineage: Eukaryota > Metazoa > Chordata > Mammalia > Monotremata > Ornithorhynchidae > Ornithorhynchus > Ornithorhynchus anatinus. The sequence continues at coordinate 105,202,227 of NC_041749.1, forward strand.
AAATATGGAGATGAGATGCTATATTATACTTATGACAAGCATGGCTCCCCTGAACTTGCCATGTGCTAAACATACACAAAATGAGGTCCGTCCCTCCATGGACGGTTCTAACCTGGAAGGTCGGTGCCAGTCCGGGGCTCTGTCCCCGCGGGGTCGGCTGTCCCTTGTCTCCGCTGGGCAGCAGTTTGAGTGTGAAGGGGGAAGAGGGACACGGGGCCACCGGGGCTCTGGGCAGGAGCACTGCGTCCTCACCCAAAGGGGCAGTGCAGGTGGGAGAAGGGCTCACAGCAGGACTATTTTCAGGAGTCTCTGGGCCTCTGGGACAACCAGCCCACAGCTCCCTGAGCTCCTTGTTAAAGAGAAACAAACACTCAGTGACTGGTCTCTGTCCCATCCCCAGGCTCTGCTGAGATATCCCAAGTGATTGCTGACCTTGGTGGAGGATAATGAAATTTCACTGGGTCCTACTGCTTTCCTTCTGGAGTGAAAGCACCTCCATGTGCCAGCATCTCTGAACTGTAAGGTCCTTGTGGGCAGGGATTGTGTCTACCAACTTTCTTATGTTGTACTCTCCCAAGCATTCAGTACAGGGCTCTGCACACAGTAAGCACTGTTGCTTGATTGATTGATTAATCTGTTGAGCTCCTCTGGACAGCTCTCCTTGCCTCTGAGTGAGGGTGACTCCCAGGCCGACTCCTCAGACTCATTCTGCATGGACCGAGGGACAACCATGGCCATTCAAGCTTCTGAGGAGATAGATAATAAACCAGGAGTCTACCCAGAATCCTCCACTGCACTGTCACTGTAACCTCTGCCCGAGAGTGAGCCTCAGGCAGCATCCTGATCTAACAACCTGAGAAACTCCACTGCTGCTTCAGGCCAGTGGTGCCCAGACCCAAGAATTCTGTCTCTGACAGTGGCCCTACTAGAAAAGCACTGTTGCTTTTCTCACTGAAATCACCCCTCATGATCAGGGCTGTACCTTCTAACTTCACCAGTGTTCCTTCCAATCACCCGACACAAACCATCCATGAATGGATACCTTACTAATCCCATCCTGGGCCTTCCACTATCCCCCACCTTTCCTTCTAATTACCCACATTGAGATTTGCATCTTTAAATGTATCCAAACTATTCATTCATTCATTTAATTATATTTATTGAGCACTTACTGTGTGCAGAGCATTGTACTGTTTGGGAGAGTACAATACAACAATAAACAGACACATTCCCTGCCCACAATGAGCTTACATTCTAGAGGGGGAGGCAGACATTAATATAATTAAATAAGTTACAGTTATGTACATAATTGCTGTGGGACTGGGAGGGGTGTGAATAAGGGGTTCAAGTCAGAGTGAGACAAAAAAAAGGGGTGGGAGATGAGGAAATGAGGGCTTAGTCAGGGAAGGTCTCTTGGAGGAGATGCATCTTCACTAAGGCTTTGAAGCTGGGGAGAATACTTATCCAGCAAAGGTCACAACCTCCTATGCTAACCACTCCCAAATGTTCCCCAGCAGTGGAGGGAAGAGGATTTCCTTTCATTTGTCTTGACTCTGCTACCAGCAAGTGTCACTGAATATCCCCTCATCCCAGTGGTGTGGGATTTGGTGAACAACCAGTACTTACTGGCCCTGTCTCTGCTCTTCAGATCTTGTCAGCTTCAACTATGATCCCACTAAATATTCATCTTTCCAGCCTGAAAAGTTCTCATTCATCCAGCCTATCCTTGTTCAGAAGCTGTTTCAACCTCCTGACACTTTCAGTTGCCCAGCACTGTTTTTCACCCAATTCTGTTACTACCAAGGTCTCTGATAGTCTATTGACTCTTGGTGTATTTAGTTGGAAGAAGGAGCAAGAAGCATGGGGAGTGAGGGGAAGAGGGCTGGGGAAAGAGAGATGACAGGTTCTCTTGAGAGAACTCTGGGATCAGGTGAGAGGTAGCTCAGGTGAGAGGTAGCTGCATGGAGAAGCAACGTGACAGTGGAAAGAGCAAGAGCTTGTGAGTCAGAGGATGTGGGTTCTAATCCCCCCTCTGCCACTTGTCTGGGCAAGTCACTTCACTCTCTGGGCCTCAGTTCCCTCTTCTGTAAAATGGAGATTAAAACTGTGAGCCCCACGTGGGACAACCTGATTACCCTGTATCTACCCCAGTGTTTAGAACAGTGCTTGGCATATAGTAAGCACTTAACAAATACCACCATCATGATTTTCCATAGTTCAGCTTGATGGTGGGAATTTGTTTTACAAATATCCAGTTAACCATTTTTCCAAAGACATCTATGGAAAGGGACTGAGTTTCTTTGTTCTAATCAAATTTCACCTTCTGCATAAATCACTATCTCCTTAAAAGCATTCCAAGCTGAACCTCACCAAACTTTGTCCACTTCAATGAATCCTTTCATGGTTCTTCACATTTATCAATGCTAAATGATGATATGAAATGGTATTATGGTAAATTCTGCCTTTAACCTCCAAATAAAGTCAGTGCCTAAAGGATTAATATTGTATGTTATTTAGAGGAATTTTCAGACCTTCCTTTAAGTCTTATTCACTTCCATGGTTTCAACTACCATCTCTATGTGGATGATTCCCAAATCTACCTCCCCAAACCTGATGTCTCTTTCTCTGCAGTCTTGCATTCCTCCTGTCTTCAGAACATCCCTACTCCTGCCTACACCTCAAACTTAACATGTCCCAAGCAGAACTCCTAATTGTTCCACTGAAACCCATCTGATTTTCCAATCACTGTAGACAGCACCACCCTTCTCCCTGTTTCCCAAGCCCACAATCCTGGCATTTTTCTTGACTCATCTTTCTCATACAACTCACATATGCAATATGTCACAAAATCCTGTTGATTCTACCTTCACAACATTGCTAAATTCCACCCTTTCCTCTCCATCCAGGCTGATGCTGCTATGCTGATTCAAGCACTTATCCTATCCCGCCTTGGATACTGCATCAGCCTCCTTGCTGATCTCCCAGCATCCTCTCTCTTCCAACTCCAAGCCACACTTTTCTCTGTTGGGCAGATCATTTTTCTCAAAAGAGTTCAGTCCAAGTTTTCCATCTCCCCAAGAACCTCCAGTGTTTGCCCATCCACCTCTGTATCAAACAGAAATGCTTTACCATTGACTTTAATGCACTCAATCAGCTCATCCCTTCCTATCTTACCTCACTAATTTCCTATTAAAACGCAGCTTGCTCTCTTTGCTCCTCCAGTGCAAACCTACTCAGTCACTATACTGCAATTTCATCTGTTTTGCAGCCAACACTTCACCCACTCCCTGTCTCTGGCCTGGAATTCCCTCCTGCTTCATATCTGACAAACCACCCTGTCCTTACCTTCAATAACTTATTGAAATCACACCTCCTCCAAAAGGTCTTTTCTAAGCCCTCATTTCTCCTACTTCTCCCTTCTGCATCACCTAAGCACTTACATCTGCACCTTATAAGCACTAGATATTCACCCCACTCTCTGCCCCTCGCACTTATGTGCGTATCTGTACTTTTATTTAATGTCTGTCTCGCCCTCTAAACTGTAAGCACCTGGTGGGCAGGGAACATGTCCCCCATGTCTGTTGTATTGTACTCTCCCAAGTGCTTAGCAGTGCTTGGCACACAGTAAGCACTCAAAAAGCACCGATGGATTGATTGATTGGATATGCTAATTTCTTATGTACAGGTGACACGACAAATGGCATTGCAATTTACAGGAATTTTATTTAGGGGGATACATCAATAATAATGTTGGTATTTGTTAAGCGCTTACTATGTGCCGAGCACTGTTCTAAGCACTGGGGTAGACACAAGGGAATCAGGTTGTCCCACGTGGGGCTCACAGTCTTAATCCCCATTTTACAGAAGAGGTAACTGAGGCACCGAGAAGTTAAGTGACTTGCCCAAAGTCACACAGCTGACAAATGGTCAAGCCGGGATTTGAATCCATGACCTCTGACTCCAAATCCCATGCTCTTTCCACTGAGCCACGCTGCTTCTCAAATGAAATGATTTCTCATGGAAGTGGGAAAAGTAAAGCCCAAGTTATCTCAGTAGTGTTATGGACTCCTTCAACAGCATGCACCTCAAATGATAGTGATTTTTCTGTCTCTATAACTTCTTTGTTTTTAGTGATGTAGATTAAAGAGTATACTTTGGGAGGAGGAGGGAGAGGGGGAGGAGGAGGATGGGAAAGAGGAGGAGGAGGAGAAGGAAGAGGAAGAGGAGGAGACTTCATTAATAGCTACATTACTGGAAGAGAGACTAGAAGTCCTTCAGGGAGGCAGCTGTTTTTCAGCATTGTGATTGGCTATACCCTTGAACCTGGACTGTTTCCAGTGCTGGACTGGAGGCTCTTTATTAAGATGTTGAATAGTGGCAATGGCTACCACGAAGGCTTGAACACTACCTGGGTCATTCGCTCTAAAGTGGAACGAAAGACTGGGGACAAATCTGTGATGTGTTCAGGCTAACGTCAGGCCTGGCAGGAGCTCAGGCTATCTTCCCCCAGGGAGTCCAAACTAGAAATCCCCTGGAGCACAAACTCGTCACTTGACCTAGATGTTGTATTTTTGGGGTGGGCCATCACACATTCATGGGGCGAGCAGCAGAATCAGTATCAGGGTAAACCTTTTGGCAGAGAGGGCTGGGCCCACTACAGTGAGGGATCCTCCTGGCCCTTAGCTCAAGTCCCCCATCCAGAACCCCAGGGTACTGATAGAGGCTGGGAGTCCACTCACCAACATGAGCTAAGTATATTTTACTGAGCCTTAGTAGAACCATTTGGATGCCCACTCAGATGCCCCAAGCAATATACCCCAATAAGATAACACAATCCCAAACACCTTCTGTGCCACTGATTGAGTGGTTGCTGAAGTAGGAACTTTCCTGCAGGCATCCTGGGTCAGGGATACAGGTTCAGACTTTTCATTAGGTGGTGATGATTCAGGAATCACTGACACAGGAACAGTCCTCTGTAGTGGTCCTGGAGCAGTCTAGCCCGAATTCTCCACCAAATGGTGTGGGTCCTAGGTACAGATTCCAGTCCTTGAGGATCAGTCCTTCTGCTTCCCCAGACAAGAGTGGGCCCCTCGCTGGGCTGAATTTTGCCCTTTTCACCAGGACCCAGCATGGTACTAGGCCCTTGGGAATGATGCAACGGTAAAAAAAAAATAAATAACTCCTGCCCTCAAGTATCTTATAATCAAATTAGGTATTTAGAGTCTAATTGTACATGCTTTTTTTTTCAAGAACATCTACAATTGCAAGTTAAGGGAGCAAATTGTACCTAAAAAGCCCCAGAAAGAGTCACCAGATAAATCGACCAGCCTATCACTAGCTAGCCAATGGTACACTAATCCTATGACTCAGGCCAGGTGGGTTGCTATCACTTGGGGACCACCAAATTGTTACAATCTAAAGTATGGTATCTTGTACTCAGAGCCACTCTAATAAACATGATGTGACAATGATGTTCATTTGTAGTGGACCACCTGGTCACAAGAAAACTAACTCAACATAAAACTAACTCCCCCTCTAGACTGTAAGATCCTTGTGGGTGGGGACTGTGTCTACCAACCTTTTATCGTACATCCTAAGCACTTATTACAGTGCCCTGCACAAAATAAATGCTCAGTAAATACCATCAATTGATTGATTTTATTTTTATTTATTCATTTCAATCGTATTTATTGAGCGCTTACTATGCTAAGCCTTGGAATGTACAATCTGGCAACAGAGACAATCCCTGCCCAACAACTGGCCCACAGTCTAAAAGATAACACAAAAGGTATGTGATCATTTGATGATGGCTGACTTGCATAGGAAAGACCTAGGAATTTAACCCCCAGGAGAATTCATCACAGCTTAAGGCCTTCAAGATTTCAAGAAGTGAGGATCAGAATTTAGGTGAATATAAGTTTCCTACTGACAAGTTTTTTCAGGGCCCCTTTCATGTCCTTGTTCCTCAGGCTGTAGATGAAGGGGTTCAGCATGGGGGTGACCACAGTGTACATCACGGATGCTATCGAGCCCAGCTGGGATGTTTGATTAGATGTGGGGCAGAGATAGGTCCCAAGAGAGGTGCTGTAGAATAAGGAGACCACCGACAGGTGAGAGCCACAGGTGCTGAAAGCTTTATACCTTCCCTTGGCAGACGGGACTGACAATATGGTAGAGACAATACGTGTGTAAGAGAACAGAAGCCCGGTGAGGGGAATTATGCCCAGCCCTACTGCGGAGCCAAACATCACAACTTCATTGATGAAGATGTTCGAACAGGAAAGCCTTAGGACCTGGTAAAGTTCACAGAAGAAGTGAAGGATTTCATGATTGGAACAGAAAGATAAGCGAACCACCAACAGGGTGTGTGTCAGGGCATGGAGAGAACTGACAATCCAGGACCCAGCAACCACCAGGGCACAGAGCCGTGGGCTCATGATGGTGGTGTAGTGGAGGGGGTGGCATATAGCCAAGTAGCGGTCATAAGCCATCCCAGTGAGGAGGAAATGGTCCAGACCTACTAACAAGGCAAAAAAATATATTTGTGTTAAGCATCCCACATAAGATATGGATTTATCCTGGGTCTGGATGCTGACCAACATCTTGGGGACTATGGTGGATAGTAGGCAGACATCGGCCAGGGAGAGGTTGGTGAGGAAGAAGTACATGGGAGTGTGCAGGTGCGGGTTGGAGCTGATGACCAGGATGATGAGCAGGCTCCCCAGGACCCCGAGCAGGTACATCCAGAGGAACAGCACAAAAAGGAGCTGACGCTGCTCTGCCTGGTCAAACAGTCCCAGGAGGAGGAATTCTGAGACACTGGTTTGGTTTCCCTTCTCCATGGGGCTGGAAGATCTGCTGGGAGAGACAAGACAGGGGAATGTGACCATGGAGCAGTTCCAGTCCAGTTCTTCCCCAAAGGGGGTCTAGGGACATGCAAGGACAGCTGGCATAAGTTGTGAAGGGAAGTCCTTGGTTGCCCAACCTATCTAACCCAAGAATTGTATTTTCTTGGTTCAGATTGGGAAGTGGTTGGAGAACTCCATCAAAAAGGTCTTTTGCAAGCTCCAGTCTAATCTTTCTATAGACTTCTGACCCAGGCTTCCTCAGTTCCGGTGCCAGAAAGGCCATAAATGTGCCTGTGTCCTAACCAGACACAGAATAGAATGCATCCTCTACTTGGTGGAGATGGAAAACAACCATCATGTCCTAGTGGAAAGAGCACAGGATGAGGATTTATGAAACCTGAATTCTAAACCCTTTAGAAAGCTTTCATTGATTAATCTTTCATCTTCCCACCCTAGAATTCCACCCCATCTCATAACTGCCACATCACTCCTGCATCTCCTATTTGGATATTCACCTTCCCCTTAACAACCCCTAGTAGCATTTATGTACTGATCCTTAAACTCAGTTACTTTCCCCTACCTGTAGTTTATTTTAATACCTGTCTCCCCTGTTAGATTGTAAACTCCTTTTTAATGGCATTTGTTAAGCGCTTATTAGATGCCAGGTACTGTACTAAGCACTGGGGTATACACAAGATAATCAGTCCATTGGGGCTCACAATTTTAATATCCATTTTGCAGATGAGGTAACTTCCTTGGCCCATAGTTCACCATTTAACAAATACCAATAGTAATAACTGGTATTTGTTAAGCACTTACTTGGTGCCAGACATTGTACTAAGCACTGGGGTAGATACAAGATAATCGGGTTGGACACAGTCCTTGTGCCACATAGGGCTTCCTGTCTCAATCCCCATTTTACAGAGGAGGTAACTGAGGCACAGAGAAGTTAAGTGACTTGCCCAAGGTCACACAGTAGACAAGTGGCAGAGTCAGAATTAGAACCCAGGTCCTTCTGACTCCCAGACCTGTACTCTACCCACTAGGCTATGCTGCTTCTCAATAATACCACAATTATTATTAGTAATCAGAGTCATGAAAAATGGCCAAGCACAAAGACAAGATGCCATATCCACTGGCATCTACAAGCAGAGAGAGGTCACCCTGCTTAAAATTTATACAAGTTCTTTCTCAACATACAAATTGCTAAAGTGAAGCCACAGGTCTACAATGATGCCATCATCATCATCATCATCATCATTATCATCATCATCAGTAAGAAGAAAGGTAAAAGATTAGAGTGCAACAATTATTGAGGTGTCTCATTATTCGTCATTACCAGCAAGAACCTAGTCACTCACCCCTTTCCATTCACCCTCAACACTCTCTCTCCTACATTTGTTTTAAAAGCATCCACTCGCTGATCAGATCCTCCTGAGACAACCATGACCTTGTCCTCTCCTCTCAGTCATCCAAAAGTATTTACTGAGCACTTACTCTGGGCAGAGGATGGTATTAAGCACTTAGGGAAGTACAGTACCATTATCAGATATGATCTCTGCCCTCCAGGAGCTTACAGTCTACTGCAGGGAGACAGGCACTGAAATAACTTCCCTCCCCCTTCCTTATTATCCCTTTGTTTTCCTTTAGGAATGGTGGTGGAGAGGTTGGCATCACCAATTTCTAGTCCTAATTTATCCATAGGTTAGCATCTCCAAGTGGAATGTGAAGGGGGAATCAAGACAAGAAATCTTTATCCATCAGGGCAGGTTACATTCTGACTCTAAAATATATTCCTTTCCTTCCTTACATACATTCATTCACCATCCACCCAAACCATCCTCACCTAGTTATAATCAATCAATCAATCATATTTACTGACCATTTACTGTGTTCAGAGCACTGTACTAAGCTTCTAGGGGAATGCAATATAACAGAGTTGGTAGACATGTTCCCTGTCCACAAAAAGCTTACAGTCTAGAGATATGGTCTGGTTATACTAATTGCTCAGACCACCTCCAAGTCATCCATTTTCTCTGCCTCTGTCTCTTCTCTTCCAGTCGGCTGCTAGGATCGTCAAAGTCCATGTCACAACCTCCTCCTTCCTGGCTGATTCGAGGATGACAGTGTGACTGTGTGGGTAGGGGACTTACTGCCCAGGGTGTGTCAGAGGGGTTACCGGGTCACCAAGTCAGGGAGGTGGTCAGGCTCTTTGTTGACTCTGGCCTGGTTGAGCTGCGTGAGGAGGTGCAAGTACCCTGAGCTTACTGCTCCTCTGATCCCCAACAATTCTGATCCCCTGGATTTCCAACTGATTGAGAGCTACCACCACTTGGACCCCTTTTTAAAGCCAGGTAAAATGGGTACTTGCCTGGAGTGGCCAACTTGAAGGGGACAAAGTTATTTGTGAAGCCACTGAAGCCAGCAGAAGCCAGCAGAGCCGAAAGGGTCAAGGCGTCAGGCGGATCATCCTGTCTCTTTCCTGCCCTGACAGGACAGGTTTTTAATGATCGAATAAGTCCAAATTTCAGGGCCCAGGGAGGACATTCTGCTTGCAGAAGCTCCCAGGGCCCACTGAAAATTGACTGGCCCAGGACATCCAAATTGCTTGTACTCACCTGAGCACAGTCGATAAACACCCAAATGGTTCAATGTTGGGACAGAGGGGCAAGAGTAAGGAAAGGTGAAGTTCCTGTAGGTACCACCTTACCCCAGCAAATGTCCTCACTTAGCCAGTGGCAATGTCTCACAAACCCATGGGCTAGCACTAGCCTGGCTGTTAGAATGGCACTGGCAAGAGTAGAGAGCTCTGAGCAGAGGAGCAGAAGGAAGTAGCAACATTTTCCTTACTTTTTGTCGGTAGGTCGGGGTGCTGAAAGACACTGAAAATCGTAATTAGATGGCCATTTCTTGGCTACTCTTCTGATGTTGACTCCTGGTCAGCCAACATCATGATGCGACACAGTCTTGAACCTGTGGCAGGGAGATGTCTGGGGAGCTTGTCCTAGGACCATCAAACCTAGTTGGGAGGTCGGTCCCCCCATAGACGGTTCTAACCTGGAAGGTCAGTGCCAGTCCGGGGCTCTCTCCCCTCGGTCGTCCTTGGTCTCCTCTGGATGGCAGCATGAGCATGAAGGGAGATGAGGGATGTGGGGCTGCAGGGCCCCAGGTAAGAGCACTGTGTCCTCACCCTCAGGGGCAGTGAGGATGGGAGAGAGGCTCATGGCGGGACTACTTGCAGGAGTCTCTGGACCCTTGGGACCTCCAGCTCGTGGCTCCCAGAGCTCCTTGTTAGAGGCAAACAAACACTCAGTATCTGGTTTCCCTTTGACCTCTCTGGGCTGCTCTGAGGGAAACAATCCAGATAATTATGACCATGGTGGAGAGGGCAATGAAATCTCCCTGTGGGCAGGGCCCTGCTGCTCCTTCATGGACCAGGATCTCCTGAGTCCATCTGGCAAGAGATCATGACTCTCGGTTTCTAGCCCCAGGCTGCATCTACAGATGGTTGATGATAGGCCAAAGGACACAAAACCCCACTACTATCAACTCTAGTAGAGGTGTCCTTCAGTTCACACTGGCTCTTGTTGAGAGTCTTACAAACCTGCACGTTGTGTCTTTGAAAATACAGTAGCGTACTGTTGCTCATCCTTTCTGGATCCATGCCATTCGGGTGAGCATTGCTCAGGCAGCAATGGTTAAGAGGGAAACAGTGTGCCCTGCTGCCAACAGGATATGAACTTGAATTTTATTTTTGCAGCAGTGGTGATGGTTTGCGCCGAGCCACCCCGTACATTTTAGCCCTGTCTTCCTTTGTCTGCTGCAAGACGGCTCTAGGGAGAACAGGTGCAGTCTGAGTTCACAGAACAGAACCTCACTGAGACCTCAACAGCTGCAGGCACCTCTGTGTCCTTGCCCATTTATAATAATAATAATATCGGTATTTGTTAAGCACTTACTATGTGCCAAGCACTGTTCTAAGCGCTGGGGTAGATACAAGGTAATCAGGTTGTCCCACGTGGGGCTCACAGTCTTCATCTCCATTTTACAGATGAGGTAACTGAGGCCTAGAGAAGTTTAGTGACTTGCCCAAGGTCACACAGCTGACAGGTGGCAGAGGCGGGATTAGAACCAATGACTTCTGACTCCCAAGCCCATGCTCTTTGCCCTAAGCCACGCTGCTGTATGACACCTAGACTAGCTTTGTAAGAGATGAGGGATGAGATCTTTTTCACTGTGCTGCAACAACCAAGGGGAATGCAGAAAAGAGAAAACATCACTAGGCACTTCATGGCCCACATTTCACATTTTAGAGCTGAGATTGGGGCCTGGGCTTGGGGGCACCTTATTAAAATTGTTGACAATCTGGATTTACTCATATTCTGCCGATCCAGTACACGCTGTCAACTCTTGTACTCTCCCTCCAGAGGCATTTAATCTATGGCACTTCTTCCACTCCTTCCACCTCTGACTTCTAGCCCTGCCCAACTCTGCCTCTCCCATGTCAATCTCCATAAGACCTACACCTGGTTTACTTTAAGAAATAGGGGCTCTGCTCAGTCTCCCGGTACTTGCTAATCAGCTGGCCAATGGGTGGACCTTTTGAGTCTACATTCTCCCTTGATGAGGAATTGCTGTGGACAGACTTTAGTCTGAGAGCCAGGCTTACTGGGTGAGCTGGTTGGCTGATGGCTGGAGAGGGGGGTTGACTGAAACAAGAAGGCTAGCTCTGTCTGTCATTTTTACATGCTAATATGTTTGGTTTTGCTTGTCTGGAAGATAATGTTTTTGCTGGATCGATTGTGAAATGTCCCTTTTCTTTGCATATACCTCTGTGCTAATTGGCCCTGTGGATTAGAAATCCAAGCGTCTATCCTGGTTCAGAGGAAGACAGGGTGTTAAATCTCCCATCCAGAAGGACAGATGAGCCTCAGTCCTGCCACTTCCAGTGCTTCGTAAGCTGCTCCTAGAGCCAGGGCCTGAGACACACAGCCCACCATACACAGACTACGCTCAGGAAGGTTGGCACCGATCCTTTTTCTGTGCTTAAAGTCACCTTTTGCCTTCCTTGCTCCTCTTCGCTGGAGCAATGTGTTTATCTTCAAATTGAACAGCCTCATAATTCCCCTAGACCTCTCAGCTGCCTTTGACACTGTGGAGCATCCCCTTTCCCTGGAAACACTATTGATCCTTGGTTTCTCTGACACAATCCTCATCTGGTTCTCCTCGCTGGCTGCTCCTTCTCAGTCTTTTTCACCAGCTCTTCCTCTTCTTCCCACCCCCTGTGGGGGCCCCTCAAGGCTCAGTTCTGGGTCCCCTTCTATTCTCCATCTACACCCACTTTCTTGAAGAACATATTTGCTCCCACGACTTCAATTAAAATCTTTAAACAGATGATTTCCAAGTCTACATCGTAAGCCCCAATCTCCCTCCTCTTTTGCAGTCTCGTATTTCCTCCTCCTTCAGGACATCGTTACTTGGATGTTCCGCCGACACCACGAACTCAACATGACCCAAACTGAGCTCCTTATCTTTCTTCCCAAATCCTCTCTTCCCCCAAATTTCCCATCACCTGCAATATAGACATTATCCTCAGTAGCTCTCTCTCTCTTTCCACCCACATATTCAATTAGTCACCAAATCCTGTTCATTCTTTCTTCACAGCATCTTCAGAATACGTCTCTTCTTCGCCATCCAAACTGCCACCTTACTGATCCAAGCACTTGTCATATCCCAACTCGACTATTGCATCTGCCTCCTCACTGACCTCCCTGCATCTTGTCTCTCCCTTCTCCAGTCCATACTTTGCTCGTTTCCCATTTCTAAAACATGTGTAAAAGCACGTCTCCCTACGCCTCAAAACCCTCCAACAGTTATGCATTCCTTTCCACATAAACGGAAACTCCTAACCATTGGCTTCAAGACACTAAATAATCTCTCTCCCCACTGCTTATCCTCATTCTTCACCCACTATACCCCAACTCGCACACTTCACTCCTCTCAAGCCCTACCTACTCACTGTGCCTTGTCCTCCCCTCTTTTGCCACCAACCTATTGCTCACATCCTCCTTTCTTCTTGGAACTCCCTCTACCTACCCTTCCAACAGGCCATTTCTCTCCCCATTTTCTATCAATCAATAGTATTAATTGAGCACTTATATTGTGTGCAGAGCAGTGTAGGGGCAGGTACAAGATGATTAGATCAGACACAATCCCTCTCCCATGTGGGGCTAACAGTCTAAGTAAGAGAGAGAACAGGTATTTAATCCCCATTTTACAGATGAGGGAACTGAGGCACAGAGAAGTTAAGTGACTTGCTCAAGGTTACCCAGCAGACAAGTAGCAGAGCTGGGATTAGAACCCAGGGCCTCTGACTCCCAAACTCGTGCTTAAACCTTAAACCTCAGGGGCTTTAATTATCTTATAGACCTTGGCTTTGGTCTTTTTCAGTTGCTATGCTTTCCAATTTGTAGTACCGATTAAATCTCCACTTTGGACATTATCTGGTTTGGGAATTTGGTTTGGCCTTCCCAGAGCTCTCCACTGGGTCCTAGCTGGAGTTGATAATTACGCATCTTCATTGGAGCACACTGAACATAATGTGGTTAGTAGTTTTAGTCGTACTTGGGTTTTATAGGACCGTACTTAAATTGTGAGCTCTATGTGGGGCAGGGACTGTGTCTGACTTGATTAACTTACATCTATTCAGCACTTAATGCAGTATTTGACACAAACTACGTTTTAACAATGACCTTATTATTATTATTGGTAGTAATAATAATAATGAGCAGCTCTAAATGCAATCACATGAAGCAAAAGCTTCAGAGTCTAATACCCAAGCAGAACAAGCTTCTGCTTCTGCAGACTTCTGCAAAGCTTCACAAGTTTCTCATACTTAATATTGTGAAGTTAGGCTTTGAATTTTGTTTAAAAAAGAAACAAACATAAGCTTAGTGATGTTTATGGCTACAAAATATAACATGAAAAGGAATTTCATATTTCTTTTCAGAAGTTCTGGAACAGATCCTAATATATAACATGTAAATCTTTGGGAAAACATACCCCATAACAACCCATTCATAACACAATCACATTTCCAAGGAACATAACCTGCTGTATCACGGGGTCTACCTGTACTTTCCTTTCCTTGCCAAGAAAGTTAAAATATCAGGGTCCCTGCTATTAGGAGAAAGGATAACGATCCCTAGGAGAAGAGAGTTTTCCTGTTGAACACTTTTCTCAGGGCCCATTTCATGTCTTTGTTCCTCAAGCTGTAGATAAAGGGGTTCAGCACAGGGGTGACCACCGTGTACATCACGGATGCTATAGAGCCCTTCTGGGCTGAATGGGTAGATGTGGGGCTAAAATAGACCCCAAAACCAGTGCCATAGAACAAGGAGACCACGGACAGGTGAGAGCCACATGTGGAGAAAGCTTTGCCCCTTCCCCTGGCAGATGGGATTGTCAGGATGGTGGAGATGATGCGACTGTACGAGAACAGGAGGCCAGCGAGGGGCACCACACCCAGAACTGTTGCCAAAATCAACACAACTGTGTCATTGATGAGGGTGTCGGTGCAGGATAGCTTCAGGACCTGATTAAGTTCACAGAAGAAGTGATGGATTTCATTGTCAGCACAGAAGGATAATGGAACCACCAATAGGGTGTGTATCAGGGCCTGGAGAGTACTGACACTCCAGGATCCAGCAACTACCAGGGCACAGAGCCGTGGACTCATGATAGTGGCGTAGTGGAGAGGGTGGCATATGGCCACATAGCGATCATAAGCCATCCCATTGAGGAGGAACATATCCAGACCTCCAAAGAGGATAAAAAAATACATTTGTGCCAGGCAACCAGTGTAGGAAATGGATTTGCTGTGGGTCTGGACATTGATCAGCATCTTGGGGACCGTGGTGGACAGGAAGCAGATGTCAGCCAGGGAGAGGTTGGTGAGGAAGAAGTACATGGGGGTGTGCAGGTGCGGGTTGGAGCCAATGGCCAGGACAATGAGCAGGCTTCCCAGAACCCCGAGCAGGTGCATCCAGAGGAACAGCACAAAGAGGAACTGCTGCTGCTCCACCCGGTCAGACAGTCCCAGGAGGAGGAATTCCGAGACGGCGGTTTGGTTTCCCCTCTCCATGGGGCCTGTGGACCTGCTGGGGAGATGTTCAAATCGTATTATTATTTAGCCCAAATCTTCTCTCGACTGAAATGGTGAAGGGAATGAATGAGCAGTGTAAACTGAGAGGGGGTATAGCTGAACTCTGGAGCCCAAAAGAGGATGTGGTTGTTGTGGAACCATCACCTTGCCCCCTCCTACCTCACCTCGATTCCCTCCTTCTACACCCAGCCTGCACTCTTCACTTCTCTAGTGCTAACCTTCTCACTGTGTCTCAGTCTTGCTTGTCTCGCCGCTGACCCCTAGCCCACGTCCTGCCTCTGGCCTGGAATGACCTCCCTCCTCTAATCCTAAAGATAATCACTCTCCCCCGCCCCTTCAAAGCCTTATTGAAGGCACACCTCCTCCAAGAGGCCTTCCCAGACTAAGCCCCACTTTTTTAATCTCCCACTCTCTTTGTTACCCTGTTACCCTGTGTTACCCTGACTTGCTCCCCTTGCTCTTCCCCTCTCCCAGCCCCATAGCACTTATGTACATATCTGTAATCTTATTTATTTGCATTGATGTCTGTTCCCCCAACTCTTGACTGTAAGCTCGTTGTGGGCAGGGAATGTCACTATTTATTGTTGCATTGTACTTTCCCAAGAACTTAGTACAGTGTTCTGCATACAGTAAGCACACAATAAATACGATTGAATTAAATTGAATTGACTTGAACTGAATTGAATCAAATTTGAATAGGGCCTGGAGGACATCTCCTTCTTGGCTCACATTCTCTAGCTTCCTTGGGAGAGACAGAAATGGCCAGAATGGGAGAAGCAGCAACTACTAATGAAAGAAGATAAGCAAAGCTACAGCAGAAATAGGCTGAGGGGTCATGGATCTATGGTCAGGAAGGAATGTATCCATTGCCAACTTCCCTTCCCCCACTTCTACCCTTCCTTTATTTTTAGGCTGTGAGCCCCTAGTGGGTCAGGTACAGTGACTGAAATACCAACTTTGTTCCTTTCTCTAGTGCTTAGGGTAGTGCTTGGTATACAGTAGGTGCTCACAAAATGCCTTTGAATGAAAGAGTTCTGGGGAGTTTCAGGATGCTAAGAACTCAGTGGGCCATAAAAAAGCCACCAAGGAGTCAGGGGAGTCACTGTGGGGTGAGTGGGTGTCTGCAGGGATGTGGAAATCACCAGGCTTTTTTTGAGGTAGGGGAACAGAAGATCAGCACTTGAGGCTCCTGCAAGGAACCCCAAGGGTCAGATCACAGTTCAGAAGAGGGTCCACATCCTGGGAGCAGAAGCCCAGAGCCAGGGCTTCCATGAAAACCTTTCCTGCTGATATCCCCAATGGGTGGGCTCCAGTTGTGCAGATTCTGACCAAGCCCATTCCAATCAGAACTTTGGAATTAGAAGGACCTGGGTTCTAGTCCCTGCTCCTCGACTTGTCTGCTGCATGACCTTGGGCAAATCACTCCACTTAACTGCTTAGATAAAATTAGTAATTTTATCTGTTTTATTTCTTTCAGCTCCAGCTCAGCCTTCACCATTTCCCACTGCATTACTTTTTTTGGCAATTTTTCTTTGCCACAGCTGCTTGGTCTCCCTTCTAGCAGGTCCCCATTCTTCTTTCAGTGGAGTGGAGCAGTCCCACAACTCCTCCAGCTTTGAAAACTCCATCCCCACTATTCGCCCAAGGTAAAATACATAAGAATTAACACCTCCAGGGAGCCTTCCCAGATTAAACCCATTGGGTTTTAATCAACCAATCACATTTATTACACATCTTTGCAACAAGAGACCTGGATGCAGAGGTTGGAATGCACTTTTGCACCTCTGGGAAACTCTTCCACCTCAACAGATTTTGAGCATCATCCAAAGTCATTCAAGAATTACTGTACAAAGACAACTGTGTTCTAGAAGCTGACCCATGGAGACTGTAAACGGCTCCACAGAATCATCCAGGTGCTATGGGCAATTAGAAATCTGAAGAAAACTGAGTTGATTATCAACCTGCACCAGGGAAGCCATACACATCACCATAATAGCAGTAATAATAATACCTGTGGTATTTGTTAAGTGCTTACTATGTGCCAAGCAATGTACTAATTACTGGGGTGGATACAAGATAATCTGGATGGACCCAGATCCCGTCCCACATGGGAATCATAGTCTAAGGGAGGAGAAGAGGAATTTAATCCCCATTTCACAGATGGGGAAACTGAGGCACAGAGAAGTTAGGTGACTTGCCCAAGGTCACACAGCAGGCAAGTGGCAGAGCTGAGATTAGAACCCAGGTCTTCTGACTCCAAGGCCTATGTTCTTTTCACTACGCCTCACTGCTTCTCTAAATTCATACTGGCAACTGAGCTGAAAGGCTTGATATAATTCTTTTACCTCAGCAGCGCACAGTATTTATTGATCATCTACTGTGTATAGGGCACTGTACGAGGGCTTGAAAATCCACAATAGAAGTAGGAGATCTTAGATCAAAGATCTCATAATGTAATGGGAAGAAGAATAATAATGATAACAATAATAATTATAATCATGGTATTTTTTAAGAGTTTACTATGCACCAAGCACTGTCCTAAGACCTGTGGTAGATACAATATATCAGATTGGACACAGTCCCTGGACCACACAAAGTTCACAATCTAAGTAGGATGGAGAGCAGGTATTGAATCCCCATTCTACAGATGAGGAAACTGAAGCACAGAGTACTTAATTGACTTGTCCCAGGCCACACAGCAGGCAAGTGGCAGAGCTGGGATTTAAACTGAGGTCCTCTGACTCTCAGAGCCATGTTCTTTCCACGTTGCTTCCTCTAAAGATACGGTTCCATTCAGGATTGAACTGGGGACCTTTCGTATGTGAGGTACGCATGAAAACTGCTACATTTCGGAAGCCAGCAGTGGGACAGGCTCCCATTGTCTGTACACTCTATGGGAGCAGAAATAAAAACTTAGATACAACAGGCAAAGATGAATAATTGGAATAAGCAGATTGACACATAAGTGCTAAGGGTGATGAATTGGAGGACAGAACCAGGGGGTGGGGATTGATCAGGAGATGCCTGACCTGGTTTTGCAGGAGGTTTTGAAGAGGAAAGGGATGAGGTTTGGCAGATTTGAGGAAGTTCCATGCAGTGGGGTGGGTGAGAACAGTGGGTTAGATTCAAGAACAAAGGATAACAAGAAAGTGAGTTTGGGAGGATTGGAGAGTGTGAGCTGGGGTGTAGTGGGGAAAAAAGAAAGGAAAGATAAGGAGATGGCTAGTGGAGAGTACCATGACTGTAGACTGTAAACTCATCTCTAGACTGTAAATTCATTCTGGGCAGGAAATGAGTTTACTAACTCTGTTGTATTGTACCCTCTCAAGTTCTTACTTCAGAGCTCTGCACATAGTAAGCTCTCAATAAATACTATTGATTGACTGATTATGTAAGGTCCAGCATTATCAATCATGATACAGTAATCACATCTCAAAGTCATCTTTAACTGTTCTTTTAAATCACAAATCCATTGTACAACAGCAGGCAAAAGGCCTTGGGCAGCGTGACCTAGTGGAAAGGGTCAGAGGATGTGGGTTCTAATCCTGTTCTGCCACTTGTCTTCTGTGTGAACTTGGGCAAGCTACTTAACTTCTCTGTGCCTCAGTTACCTCATCTTTAAAATGGGGATGAAGACTGTGAGCCCTATGTGGGACAACCTGATTACCTTGCATCTACCCTAGTGCTTAGAAGAGTGCTTTGCACAGAGTAAGTGCTTAACAAATACAGTAATTATTTAGAAGCAGCGTGGCTTAGTGGAAAGAGCCCAGGCTTGGGAGTCAGAGGTCATGGGTTCTAATCCAAGCTCCGCCACTTGTCCACTGTGTGACCTTGGGCAAGTCACTTAACTTCTCTGTGCCTCAGTTGCCTCATCTGTAAAATGGGGATTAAGACTGTGAGCCCCATGTGGGACAACCTGATTACCTTGTATGTAACCCAGTGCTTAGAACAGTGCTTGGCACAGAGTAAGCGCTTAACAAATACCACCATTTTTTAAAAGGCCAAGGGAGGGTTGGGTTTCATCGAGAAGGGATTAAAAAACAATTGCAAACTTCTTCCACCATATAAAACCATAAAACACCAGCCCTTGCAATATTGCACATGGTTCTCATTGCCATGTCTTAGGAAGGACATAATTGAGTTGAATAATAATAATGATGGTATTTGTTAAGCGCTTACCATGTGCCAGACACTAAGGTACAGAGAAGGACAACCAAGATGATCAGGGGGATGGAGTATTTTCCTTATAAGGACAGACTGAAAGAGACATAGGTTGAGAGGGGATAGTATTAATGTCTACAGAATCGGGAAGGAGGTGAACAGGGTACAAATGAAATTCTTGTTCCCCAAATCCCATAGCACCAGAAGAAGGAAAACCCATTAGAGGTTGAAGGGAGTGATTCAGAACAGACAAAAGGAAACACATCTTCCTCCAAGCAGATTGCAAGTTTGGGATGTATTACCCCAGGAAGTTGAGCAGCCAAAAATATCAGCAAGTTCAAGAAAGATTTGCATTAATTCATGGATGAGTGGTCCGTGATGGTCCATTAGAAGAAAGTTGGGGCTGTTAGATGGTTCGTCCTTAACTCTGACGATTGCTATCAAGAAGAGCAGCCAACCCATGGTTCCTCCAACTGTTGGGTTTCCACTGTTAGACACAGAATGCTGAGCTGGATAGACCATAGGTCTGATCCAGTAATCACATTTCTTTTGTTCTTATCTGCTTCTCCTTTCTCTTTGGTCTCAGTGTCCCATATCTATCAATCAGTGGGATCCGTTGAGCATTTACTTTGTGCAGAACCATGTACAAAATGCTTGGGAGAGTACAATACGTTACAGTCTAGAGGGGGAGACAGACATTAAAATAAATTGTGGATATTTACATGAGTGCTGGAGGGCTGAGGGTGGGGTGAATATCAAGGGCTTTATAATAATAATAATAACAATAATAATAATAATGACATTTGTTTAGCACTTACTATGTGCCAAGCACTGTTACTGTAAATACAAGTAATCAGATTGTCCCACATGGGGCTCACAGTCTCAATCCCCATTTTACAGATGAGGTAACTGAGGCACAGAAAAGTTAAGTGATTTGCCCAAGGTCACACAGCAGACAAGTGGAGAAATCAGGATGAGAACCCACAACCTCTGACTCCCAAGCCTGTGCTCTTGCCACTTGGACATGCCACTCCTCCTCTTAAGGATCTAAAAGGTAGAGATCCAAGCTCAAGGATGACACAGATGGGAAGAGAAGGGGAAATGAAGGCTTAGTCGGGGAAGGCCTCTTGGTGAAGATATAATGTTAGTAGGCATTGAAGGTGGAGAGAGTGGTGGTTTGTCACAAATGAAGGGTGAGGGAGCTCCAGGCCAGAGAGAGGACATGGGCAAGGGGTCGTGGCAACATATGACCCCCTGTCCCTATGTCTTCTCTCTCCCCTCTTCTCTTCCCCTGGCCCACCATCATCCTTCCTCCATTTCCTTTATTTCTTCCCTTTCCCCACTGCCCAGTCCCACAGATCCTGCTCTTGTGCCTGTCTCACCATCCCTCTTGCACTCCTTCCTTTTCTTCTCTCATCTTTTCCTTCTACCCCCCTTGTCTCTCTCCCAGCCTCATCTATCTGTCTCCCACCACTGCTCTCCCCTTCTCTGCTGGCACACCCAGCCTCTCCTTTTACTAGGTTCAAGAACAACTTGGATATATCTGTGGGTGAGAGGATCACACCTGAGAGGGAAAGTTAGGGATGATAGGGAGAAGAGTTAGAATGTTTAGGAAAAATGACAGGATCCATAAATGGTAGACATGTGATTGGTTGTTTAAGAGAAAAGTGTAGGATGGGACAAGGAACACCCTGTCTCGGGGGACAGTCAACAGCTGATTCTTCCAAGCATCTTTGGTGGCTCTAGTAGACTCAGATTTCTGGGCTGGATGGGCTGTGAATCTCACTCAGTGGGATATTTTTTATGTTAGAATCAATCCCTCTATGCAACCAACACAGACACAAACACACACTCACCCTGCTTGGCATGATTAGCCCCGTGTCTCTGAATTTTACCAGCAGAGCAGCTACCTTGGAATGGGAAGTGATTCCTGGGAGGCAGGTAGGGCGAGTTACCTGTCTGTAAATACATAAACAAGTATCTTGCACTCTCCTTCACCTATCTCCAGGGTTGTCTTCCCCCTACCCCTAAACACACACACACAGACTCCATACCACCCATCCACTCATCACATCTGTGGCTAGGGAGTGGGGGATAGAGCATGCAGGGAGGAGAGGAGGAGGTTGTAGAGGGATTTTCCTTACCTCCCTCTGGTTAGTTTCGGTCCCTGGCTGTGTCAGGGATGTGAATTAGATGCCCGGCCCTGTTGTACTGCAGAGTGGCCACATCTAGATCTGTTACTGCCAGGAGGACTATCAGGCACCAGGGCTGGATAAGCGAGATTCTGGGACCATCAGACTCAGTTGGGCAGTCGGTTGGAAGGTTGGTGCCGGTCCAGGGCTCTGGCCCCACGGGGTTGAGCTCCTCTGCTGTCCCTGGTCTACTCTGGGTGGCAGCTTGAGTGTGAAGGGGGAAGAGGGACATGGGGCTGCAGGGGCTGCTGGGGCTCTGGGCAGGAGCATTGCATCCTCACCCACGGGTGGGGAAAGTGCAGGTGGGAGCAGAGCTCATGGCAGAACTATTTGCAGAAGTCTCTGGGCCACTGGGGTCCCCAGCTTGTGGCTCCCTGAGCTCCTTCTTAGAGCCCAGCTCCCCTGGGCTCTGCTGATGAAGATGTTCCAGAGATTGTTGATCAAATTTAGGGAGGGTGACAGCTCACTGTTCTTATCACAATGCTTGGCACAGAGTAAGCACTTAATAAGTACTATTACAACTGCTATCATTATTTTAAAATTGTTATTCCTGGGACAGTGCCTGGCTGCTCCCCTTAAAGAAGGGATAGTTTCTCCACAGGCTATGGTCACCTGAGATGTCCTGGCCATCCATCACTGGATCTCCAGGACTAGCATCTCTCTGACAAGCACTCCTTACTGCATGATTCTAGGGACAGATTGGGTCTCTGACCCTTTGTGGAAGGGAAGGCCAGTCAGCAAGATGATTATCCCATTCCTTCTGGTGCCCAGATCATGTCACTGCAGCTACTAGCCTGGATCAGGTAGATCTAGGATAGAATCAATCAATCAATGATATTTACTGAGCATTTACTGTATGCAGAGAACTATACTAAGTGCTTGGGAGAGTGCAATACAACAGATTGGTAGACGGGATCCCTGCCCAAAAGGAGCTTACAGTGTAGAGGGGGAGACAGATATTTTTATATATATATATATATATAAATTATGAATATGTACACAAGTGTTGTCAAATAGAAGTCTGACCTGGTAGACAGAGCAGAATCGCCAGTCACCTGAGGACCATAATGTTCCAAACTCTCCTTAAGCCTAGCTGAGGGTCGGTTCCCAAACCCACATCCCACTCTGGGGACCCCAACTAGTAAATAGGTTCAGGAGATACCAAACCATCAGTGTCTGGAATGAATGGGAGTTAATGGCTCATGTGGAAAACTGAGTTTTCTTTTTTTATTGAAATAAGGTAACCTTGATTGCCTCTCCTGTAAGAAGATGGCATATGCAGTGAAAGCACTGGAGAGAATGCACACTTCATTTATTTCACAGTACCCTTTTCAAACTGAAAAGAGCCCAGTCTCTGGCAGGAAGGCTATTACAATAGTAATTATGGTATTTGTTAATCGCTTATGTGCCAGACACTGTACTAAGTGCTGAGGTGGATACAAGCAAATCAGGTTGGACACAGTCCCTGTCCCACATGGGGCTCACAGTTGCAATCCCCATTTTAGAGAAGCAGCGTGGCTCAGTGGAAAGTGCACGGGCTTTGGAGTCAGGGATCATGAGTTCGAATCCCAGTTCTGCCACTTGTCAGCTGTGTGACTGTGGGCAAGTCACTTAACTTCTCTGTGCTTCAGTTCCCTCATCTGTAAAATGGGGATTAAGACTGTGAGCCCCACGTGGGACAACCTGATACCCTGTGTCTACCCCAGCGCTTAGAACAGTGCTCTGCACATAGTAAGCGCTTAACAAATGCTAACATTATTATTATTATTATTATTTTACAGATGAGATCACTGAGGCACAGAGAGGTGAAGAGACTTGCCCAAGGTCATACAGCAAATAAGTGGCAGAGCCAGGATTAGAGCCCATGACCTTCTGACTCTTAGGCCTGTGCTCTATCCACTACACCATGCTACCACCCCCAAGCTTTGCTGAAAAATATTGTTCTCCTCCACACCCCCTTATGGCTTCATTTGTATTGCAGGGCCCCTTGCTTTGAGCACTCTTTTTCAGTTGAGATGCACTCAGTGTAGGGACCTAAAATATTACCTTGATCCCTGAGGCTACCTAATCTATTGAGTTAATTTGACATGTCCAAAACAGAGTGCCTCATATTTCCACCCAAACTTGGCCTCCACTTATCTTTCCTATCATTGTAGAAAATGTCACTACCCTCCCTGTCTCTCAAGCCCATAACCTTGGCATTATCCTCAACTCATCTCGTTTATTCAACCCACACAGTCAATCTGTCATTAAATCCTGCCAGTTCTACCTTCATAACATAGCTAAAATCCACCCTTTCCTCTCCATCCAAACTGTTACCACATTGACCCAGCATTTAACCTATCCTGCTTTGACTACTGCATCAGCCTCCTCATTGACCACCCTGCCTCCTGTTTCTCCCATCTCCAGTCCATCTCCAGTCTGCTGCCCTGGTCAGTGTTCCAAAAAAAGTTCAGTCCAGGTCACCTCACTCCTAAAGAACTTCCAGTGGTTGCTCATCCACCTCTATATCAGACAGAAACTCCTTACCATTGCCTTTAAAGCACTCAATCAGCTCTCCCCCTTTTACCTTACCTCACTGATTTCCTATGACAACTCAATCCATGCCCTTCATTCCTCTATTGCCAAACTACTCACTTTACCTTGATTTCATCTATGTCATCACCAACACCTCCCTCACATCCTCTCTCTGGCCTGAAACTCCCTCCCCCTTGATATCCGACAGATCATCAATCCCCCCACCTTCAAAGCCCTATCTCTTCCCAAGAAGTCTTCCTTAACTAAGCCCTCATTTCCCCTACTCCCTCTCCCTTCTGCTTCACCTATGCAACTGGGTCTGTACCCTTCAAGCACTTGATATTCATCTCACTGTCAGCCCCACAGCACTTATGTCCATAACCATAATTTATTCCAGTGTCCATCTCCCCCTCTAGACTGTAAATTCCTTGTGGGCAGGGAACATGTCTACCGATTCTGTTGCACTGCACTCTTCCAAGTGTTCAGTACATAGCTCTGCATATAGTACGTGTTCAATAAATACCACCGATTGATTGACTACATTTGATTGGTAAGCTTCTCAAGAGCAGCAACCGTGTGTCTTGCTACTGTTTTTTTAAAATGGTATCTGTAAAGTGCTTACTATGTGCCAGGCACTGTACTAAGCACTCAACCACAAGATGCTCACATTTAGCCACCCACTTTCAGCCCGTTTCCCTAGCCTTTCTCCCTCTGCCTGGAATGCCTTCCCTTTTCAGTTTTACCAAACTAAGACCTTTACGGCTTCCAGAGCCTTCCCTGATTAGTCCCCCACCACCTCCTTGTCATTCCACCAACCACCTCTGCACCCATCCTATAGCTGCTTGTTTATTCACGATTGATCAATTTGTTAGTTTGTAACAGGTGGGATTAGCAGGGTATTTGCTGCCACCTAGTGGCAATAGAGTCTCAGAACTAATAATAAGAAGAATGGCATTTGTTAAGCGCTTACTATGTGCCAAGCACTGGGAGGATTACAAGGTAATCAGGTTGTCCCAGAAGGAGCTCACAGTCTTGATCCCCATTTTCCAGAAGAGGTAACTGAGGCAGAGAGAAGTTAAGCGACTTGCCCAAAGTCGCAAGGCTGACAAGTGGCGGAGTCGAAATTAGAACCCATGACCTTTGACTCCCAAGCCCGTGCTCTTTCCACTGAGCCATGATTTCTATCTATTTCTTCCTATGGTTTATTCATCGATTTATGTTTACTGTCTCTCCCTTTAAGCTGTAAACCCCTCTAGAGCAAGGATTGAGCCTTTTACTTATTTGTATGTTTCCCAAGTGCCTAGTACACAGTCAGTGCTCAATCAGTACTTTTGATTCTGACACTGGTCCATGTATTCCAGCCACCAAAGAAACAATAAGCAATATAATTCGGAGAAGTAAAAGAGAATTTTCTTAATTTGGAAATAACTAAAGGTGAAAGCCATTAGTATTTTTCCAGATTTGAAAGACTTTAGTCCAATAGTGGGCAGGGAATTTGTCTGTTTATTGTTATATTGTACTCTCCCAAGAACTAAGTACAGTGCTCTGCAGACAGTAAATGCTCAATAAATACAACTGACTGAATGAATTAACGAATGATAGACTTCTTGGCCATTTTGCCACATGTTTGGCATTTCTCCTCATCCCTAATCCATCTTCCGCTTTTCTTGAAAATAGTGCCCCATTCCAGCTTTCCCACCAAACATTAATACCAGTCTTTAGTCCTTCATTCTCAATGAAGATGCCATTAATGGTAAAATTCATCTCAGTATGCATGGATGACGAAAAAGGCCACTGTAGGTTCCAAAGGCCTGACTAGACTGCTCATGCAAAGACTGGTTTTCATTGGGCTGTCTTGCTGTTTGTTTGTGGCCCTGTTTTTGCTTGTGACATTCATTCATTCGATCGTATTTATTGTGCTCTTACTATGTTCAGAGCACTGTACTAAGCACTTGGGAGAGTACAATCTAACAATAAACACATTCCCTGCCCACAGCGAGCCGAGCCTTAGGAAGCTTGAAAAGAGACCTGTACTCGATTACAGTGCACCATGCTGATCTGTGGCAAAAGTGGCTTCCAGTTTTCATTTGAGGTGCAACATCGTCTGAGGTCTGGATTTTACTATACCTTCAAAACATTTCCTCTGTTCCCCTTGCTTTTGGTTTCTGAATTTCAGCTCTCCACACAGCACCTGTTTGATTATCCTACTGTTTTCCTTTCACCTGTGAGCCACCTACTACCACTCTATTGAGATGAACATAGCTTCAACCCTGACTTTGCTCCAGGACTTCATTGTTTGTGATGCTGTCCTGCCAGTTGATGTCGAGTACTGCACGCAAGTGATGGGTGAAGCTACTCAAGGAGCCGGATATGGGGCCTGTGTGTGGTCCAGATCTCAAAGCCACAGAGAGGGTTGCACAGCACTACAGCTCTGACAACTTTTAGTTTGATCTGAAGCCAGAAACTAAGCTGCATCCACACTAGGTTTGACAGTCTCCCAAAAGATGTACTGGCCTTCTTGTTTCAGGTTTCAATCTATCAATCAATGGTATTTATTGAGTGCTTACTGTGTGCAGAGCACTGTACTAAGCACTTGGGAGAAAACAATCCAACAATATAACAGATACATTCCCTGACCACAATGAGCTGATATTCTAGCGAGGGAGACAGACATTAATATAAATAAATCGCAGACATAAGTGCTGTGGTGCTGGGGGCGGGGGTGGTGAATAAAGGGACCAAGTCAGAGTGACACAGAAGGGAGCGGGTGAAAAGGAAATGAGGGCTTAGTCAGGGAAGGCCTCTTGGAGGAGATAAGCCTTCAATAAAGCTTTGAAGGTGGGGAGAGTAATTGTCTGTCAGAAATGAAGAGGGAGGGCATTCCAGGGCAGAGGCAGGTCTCGGGCGAGAGGTCAGTGGTGAAATAGATGAGACTGAGGTACAGTGGGTAGGTTGGCATTAGAGGAGAGAAGTGTGTGGGCTGGGTTATAGTAGGAGAGGGGAAGTAGGAAAAGGCAAGGTGATTGAGTGTTTTAAAGCCAATGGTTTCTTTTTGATGGGAGGTGGATGGGCAACCACTGGAGGTTCTTGAAGAGTGGGGAAACATGATCTGGGCAGCTGAGTGAAGTATGGACTGAAGTGAGGAGACACAGGAGGGAGGGAGATCAGCAAGGAAGCTGTTATAGTAATCAAGGTGGGATAGGATAAGTTTTCTATTTCCTTGTCTATCACTGCATCATTAGTCAATATTCTGCCTAGGTAACAGAATTCTGTGATGGTGGTTAGCTTTTATTACCAATGTAGATGCTTTGGTTGTGTGTATAGCTTCTCTGATGCAGGCTAGTTTTTTTCAGACTTATTGTGAGCAATATCACCTGGCCATTTCAGCAGAGAAGTTTACAGACATTTGTGTGTGTGTGCCTCCAGGGCGTAGTCAACCGTATACGGTAATTCTTAAAGACTGTCTCTAAGACTTTGGTTGATCCTCAAAGTTTATTGATGTGGAAGAGTTTCCCAGATCTGTGGTTGCATTCTCCAGCATGGCAGTAGAGAATAAATTGAGAGGACCTGGCCCATTATGCACACCTGCTTTGCCCTGGCAATGCAGAATGGATAAAACATGGCACCACCAGCTCTGACATAGCCAAAATTTTAATTTACTTTTCAGTGTAGCCAAATTTATTTAGCAATTTCCAGAGTATTATTATCTACTGATAATTTTAGCAATAATTGTGTTCTTTACTAAGCACTTACTATGTGCCAAAGCAGTGTTCCTGAATCTGTCATTGTGCAAAGATCAAGTCCGTTGCGAAACACTGTGATGTTGGGATTGCGATGGGATTACAGGATTGGTCACCAATACTCTTCAGGAGTCGAAGAACTCCTGCTAATATTTTGCAGGCATATTAGAGAAATGAGATGCTGGTTGAGTGGCAGACCAGGCAGAGTTTAGTAGGGGCGAGGTGGGAGATGGCATTTCTTCAGACAGTGAAGGCTGTCCAGGAGATCCGAGGGGTTCCTGGCCTTTGGAGGGCCAAGAGCACTCAATCAGTCAGCTCTCCTCTTCCTACCTTACTTCTCTGATCTCCTACTATCCAGCCCACACACTGTGCTCCTTTAGTGCCAACGTTTTCACTGTACCTCCATCTCACCTATCCTGCCACTGCCCCATGCCCCTGTCCTTCCTCTAGTCTGGAACTCCCTCCTCTCTCACATCCAACAGTCCACCACTCTCCTCACCTTCAAACCCCTCCTAAAATCACATCTCCTCCAAGAGGCCTTCCCTGACTGGGCCCTCATTTCCCCTCTTTGCCCTCCCTTCTGTGCTACTTAAGTCCTTACATCTGTACCCCTTAAGCACTTGATATTCACCCCACCCACATCTCCACAGCACTTAGGTACGTATCCCTATACCATTTCACCAATCTGAAGTTATTTTCATGTTTGTCTCCCCCTCTAGACTGTAAGCTTCTGGTGAACAGGGATCATGTTTACCAACTCTGATGTATTATACTCTTCCAAGTGGTTAGTATGGTATTCTGCTTACAGTAAGCACCACTGATTGGAGGGGCTTTTGCTCCTATAGGGGAGGAGGAAGATTCTCTCTCCAGTGAAATTTCATCAACCTCCACCAGTCAGCAATGGTCTGAGATATCTCCCTCAGCAAAGCCTAGAGGGGCCAGTGCAGAGATCAGATGCTGAATGTTATTTGCCTCTAACAAGGAGCCCAGGGAGTCACATGCAGAGAGTCCCAGGGGCCCAGAGACTCTTGCAAATAGTCCTGCCACAAGCCCCACTCCTGCCCACACCGTCCCCATGGGTGAGGACATAGTACTCCTCTTCCTCTTTGCACTCAGGCTGCCACTCAGAGGAGACAAGGGTCAACTGAGGAGCCTGACCCCCCACGGGGACAAAGCCCAGGACCGGCATTGACCTTCCAGGTTAGAACCGTCTGCAGAGGGGACCGACCGCCCAACTGGGTTTGATGGTCCCCAAAGCAAACCCCACCCTATGCACCCAACGAAGTTTTGTCATTGTGATGGTGATGTGCCGGCAGTTGGCTTTACGGATGTTTCACGGAAGTGGACATTGAGTTCCCATTCCTGACATTTATAGGTTCCAAGTCTCATCGTCTGGAGACGAGGTAAGATTCCCATCTCTGTCTGAATCCCAAATTGCTCCTCCCGCTCTGTACCTTGATAGGGTAAGAAGACAGGGGGTTTAGAGTGCTCCGGGTGGCATGGTGAGATTCATGCTACCGTTAAGCCTGTTCATTGCATGTGGTTTGCGGGAGGAGGGGGAAATGGTGTTAGAGTCCTCCAGGAGGCCAAAGGAGTGACCTTTCTATGATCTTTGAGAGCAGGTTAGCATAGCTGGAGCGTAGAAGGAGGGATGACCAGTTAAATAAGATCTGTCTGGAAAACAGAGTTCTGTTGATAGAGGGTCTTAGAGATAGACTCAGGAGCTAGCAATCCCAAATCCTAGCAGTCCAGAGCTGGAAAAGACCTAGGAGTTGTTGCCCAGACACGGGAATGACCAAATTCCCCAGGATAGAAGGGTGTCTTTTCTCTTCACAGAAGTCTTCTGGCATGGAAATGCTTTACCTTGCCAGGGAAAACCATTCTAAGCCTCCTTCTGCCCCAACCAAATCTCTCCACTTTAATTTAAATCTAAAGTAGTGTGGCCTACTGGAAGAAGCACAGGCCTAGAAATCAGAGGACCTGAGTTCTAATCCCAGTTCTGCCATTTGCTGTCTGCGTGACCTTGGGTAAGTCACTTAACTTTTACATGCCTGTTACCTCATCTGTAAAATGTGGAATAAGAATGGTGAATCTTATGTGGGACAGGGACTCTTTCCAACTTGATTATCTTGGGTCTACCCCAGCGCTTAGTACAGTCCCTGCCACAGAATAAGTGCTTAATAAGTACCATAAAACAAGAGAGCAACAACAAAAAACACCAAGCTTCTAAAAAAAAAACATCTCACCTCACATTCTGTATCAAGTCACCCTGAAGCCTCCTCAGCCAGTGAAATGTTGCTGTGAGCCAGCGCAGTATGAAAGAAATTGACTTGTATAGACCCAGTAGGTTAGTTCCCCTCACTATCCTCAGCAGTGGCTGGGCTTTAGCCGCAGTCTGGGGCAGAAGTGATGTCTAAAGAAGGTCCTGTGTTCAGCAGTGTAGATCATAAAATGGCTCAGAAATGAGACTTCTGAAGGAAGATGAAAGGAAATTGGGGTAATTCAGCCTGGAGAAGAGAAGGCTGAAGGTAGGCCCCCTGGAATCATGGTCTCCAAGTCTCTAAAGATGGATTCTCCAGGGAATGGTGAGAGGCTGAGGAGATTATTCCTGGGAAGCTGGGCATTGGCAGGCTAGAATGGAGTAACCCATGTGGCTCAGGCACTGCTGTGTTGCCGCACCAGTGTGTGTGATGTGATGGGCTCAGGACCCTGGGATTTCTAGACTGACACCTGACGGTTTGCCTGAGCCCAGGCAAGTCTAACCTCTGCCTTGACCCACCAGAATTCTCTGCAGCCCAAACACATAGGGTTTTGGTAAGCCTGGGGGCCTCTGCCTTTCTCTCCACTTGGAGGGTGCTTCCCTCTTGAAGCCCTCCAAGATTACCCAGTGTTCCCTGCCTCCAGCCTGTGACTTGACATTTACCGCCACCCCCCGCCCAGGAAAGGAATTAGTTATCCAACAACTGCATAACAGCTGGGTGGTTTTACGATTTTGCTTTCTGTCAGAGGAGCTTCCTGGGCCTTCCCATGGTAGCAGGCTCCCAAATGAGGATATGGGTATACAGAACATGAATCCCTCTTGTATTTCTGGAAAGCAGTGTGGTGTGGTGGATAAAGCAAGGGCCTGGGAGCCAAAGGACCTGGGTTCTAATCCAGGCTCCATCACTTGCCTGCTGTGTGAGCACGGGCAAATCAACTAACTTCTATGTGACTTTAGTTTCCTCAATTGCAATATGGAGACTGAATACCTGTTCTCCCTCCTACTTACACTGTGAGGCCCATGTACCGTGTCCAACCTGAATTGAGGCACCTCCTTTCCTGGGACTCCTGGTGCCTCAATTCTGTCCTACTCCAGTCCAGTGATCCCAGACTGTCAGCCTTGCACTGAACTCCTTTCTTCGACCCTACCACAGGCTTTGTACCTAAACTGCCATTGTTTTGGCCTCTGCCCGCATCATCCTGAAGAAGGTGCCCAATACAAACCTCAGGCCTTTCCTCCTGCTCCATTTATTTATTTTGACCACTCCAGTTGTAAGTATTTTTATGTTGGCCTCATCCACTAGAGCATAAACCCTCCCTTGACCCGAGGGCTCCCTCCATTTATTGCCCTATCTCCCTCCTACCATTTCTCTCCCAACTTCTTGAAAGAGTTGTTTACACCAGCTGTCTCCACTTCCTATCCTCTAATTCTCTCCTAGATCCCCTCCAATCTAGCTTTTGCCCCCTTCATCGCACAGAAACAGCCCTCTCTAAGGTAACCAATGACCTTCTTCTGCCCAAATCTGATGGCCTCTACTCCATCCGAATCCTCCTCGATCTCTCAACTGCCTTTGACACTGTAGATCACTCCCTTCTCCTTGAAACTTTATCCAACTTTGGATTCACTGACACACTCCTCTTTCGTTCTCCTCCTGTCTATCTGATTGCTCCTTCTCAGTCTCTTTTGCTAGTTCCTCCCATTCTCTGACAATAGGGGTCCTTCAGGCTCAGTTCTTGATTCGATTCTATTCTCCCTCCACACCCACTCTTTGGAGAATGCATTAGCTCCCGGGGCCTCAATTACTCCCTCTATGCTGGTGATATCCAAATCTACAACCCCAACTCCTCTCCCTCTATGCATTCTTGCATTTCCTCCTACCTTCAAGACATATGTCCTGCTGACACCTCGAATTAAACATGTCCAAAACTAAACTCTTCATCTTCCCACCCAAATCCTTCCCTCCCCCGTCTTCACCATCACTACAGACAACACCACTATCCTCCGTATCTTACAAGCCCGTAACCTTGGCATTGTCCTTGACTCAGCACTCTCATTCCACCCACATATTTAATTTGTCACCAAATCCTGTCGGTTCTACCTTCACAACATTGCTAAAATCCGCCCTTTCCTCTCCATCTAAACTGCTACCATGTTGATCCAAGCACTTACCAATCAATCAATCAATCATATTTATTGAGCGTTTACTGTGTGCAGGACACTGTACTAAGCATTTGGGAAAATACAAACAATAGTATAACAGACATTCCCTGCCCCTAACAAGCTTACAGTCTAGCAGATAAGCTTATTCTTTTGCCAGCTTCTGATGCTTTATAGAGGTAGCCCTAAGTGTGAAGAATCCTAGTTGCATGCTTTGATTTTTTAATAATAATACCAATCCCACCTTGACTACTGCATCTGCCTTGTCGTTGACCTTTCAGCCTCCTTTCTCTCCCCACTCCAATCTATATTTCACTCTGCTGCACAGATCATTTCTCAACAAAAACTTCCAGTCCATGTTTCCCCACTCCTCAAGAACCTCCAATGGGTGCCCATCCACCTCCACATCAAACAGAAACTCTTTACCATTGGCTTTAAAGCACTTAATCAGCTTTCCCCATCCTACCTCACTTCATTAATCTCCTATTATAGCCCAACCCACACACTCAGTTCCTCTAGCATCAGCTTACTCACTGTGCCCCAATCTAATCTATCTCACCGGCGATCCTTTACCCATGTCCTCCCCATAGCTTGGAACTCCCTCCCTCTCCATGTATGCCAGACCACCGCTCTCTCCACCTTCAAAACTTTTTTAAGGTCACATCTTCTACAAGAGGCCTTTTCCAATTAAGCTCTCTTTTTCCCTGCTTGCTCCCCCTTCTGTGTCTATGCACTTTGATCTGGGACCTTTGGACATTTGATATTTGCCCAACCCATAACCCCACAGCACTTATGTACATATCTTGAAATTATATATTATAAATTTGTTATTTACTCATTCATTTCTTCAGTCATATTTATTGAGCATTTACTGTGCCCAGAGCACTGTATTAAGCACTTGGGAGAGTACAAAAATAAACAATGCAACAATAAACAGACACATTCCCTGCCCACAGTGAGCTTACAGTCTAGAGGCGGAGCCAGACAGGGACCGTTTCTGCAAATTCTCTTGTATTGCACTCTCCCAAGCACTTAGTGCAGTGATCTGCACATAGTAAGCACTCAATAAATATGATTGATTGACTGATTGTGGGCACATGTCACTTCTTTATTCTGTACTTCCAAAGTGCCCAGTAAAATGCACTGTCCCGAGTGGAGACTCATTAAATGCTACTGATCAATCAATGGTTTTTATTTTCAATCAATCAATTGCATTTACTGAGTAATTACTGCATGCAGAGCACTGTACTAATTACTTGGAAAAGTAAAATAGACAAGTAGACAAGATCCCTGCCCACAAGGAGCTTACAGTCTACAGTGGGAGACAGACTTTTTTAAAATGGTATTTGTTAAGTGCTTACTATGTGCCAGGCATCGTACTAAAAGCTGGGTTAGATACGATCTAACCAGGTGGTATAGTCCACGTTCCACATGGGACTCACAATCTTAATCTCCATTTTACAGATGAGGTAACAGACACAGAGAAGTGAAGTGATTTGCCCAAGGTCACACAGAAGACAAGTGGCTTGCCTGGGATTAGAACCCTGGTCCTTCTGACTCTCAGGCCCGTGTTCTATCCACTAGGCCGTGCTGCTTCTCGCTGCTTCATGCTGCTTTTACAGTGAAGTAAATTATAGATAGGGGGAATAGTAGAGTATAAGAATAGGTACATAAATGCTGTGGAGCTGAGGTGAGTATCAAAGTGCTTAAAGGATACCCAGCCAAGTGCATAGGCCATGGTGAAAGGGAAATCAGATGGGGGAAAAAAGCCTTGATCAGAACGGGCTCTTGAAGGAAATGTGACTTCAGGAGGGTTTTGAAAGTAGGAAGAGTGGTGGACTGTCGGATGTGAAGGGGGAGGACGATTTATGCCCAAGAGTAGATGTGGGCAAGGGGTGGGCGGTGAGATGAGATGGAGGTACAGCGAGTAGGTTGGCGTTAGAGGAGCAAAGTATGTGGGCTCAGTTTTAGTAGATCAGCATGGTGAGGTAGGAGGGAGAGGTTGTACTGAATGATTCAAAGCCAATAGTAAGGAGTTACTATTTGATGTGGAGGTGGTTGATTAATCATTGTAGGTTTTTTGAGGAGTGGGGAGATATGGACTGCACTGTTTCCCAGAAAAACAATGTGGATTTGAGAAGTAGCATGACCTAGTTGGAAGAACACGGGCCTGGAAGTCAGAGGACCTGGGTTCTAATCCCGGCTCCGTCAATTGCTTGCTGTTGACTTTAGGCAAGTCACTTAACTTCTCTGTGCCTCAGTTACCTCATCTGTAAAATGGGGATTGAGACCGTGAGCCATATGTGGGACAGGGACTGTGTCCAACCCAATTATCTTGTAACTAGCCCCATACTTAGTACAGTGCCTGGCACATAATAAATGCTTAACAAATACCATTTAAAAAAAGCAGTTGGAGAGGCAGGGGGCACAGAGGGTCAGTGAGGAGGCTGATGTAGTAGTCAGTAGTACTAGAGGTGGGGAAATCTTTAAAGAAAATTTTTGAAGTGAAAACTGAAATCCTACAGGACCTAGAGTCTCAGAGGAACATAAGCACAAAAGATAAATGATAGAAAAAATGCATATGAATAGCAGATATTTTAAGAAGAAACTTTCTTCTGTCCATCCTAGACCACAAGAAAGTCAGGAATCCTTATTGGGAGTTTTCCAGGAAATCTAGGGACACTTGCCCTACCTACATCCCATTTTGTGGCTGCTCGTTTGGGGATACGTCCATTTTCAGTGTGTCCCAGCTCATTGTACATTACCCATTCAAGATATAGGACAAATCCAATATAATTTTTATGATCATCCTATTCCCCTGCCGCATCTCCCCCAGCAGATCCTCTGGCCCCATGGAGAGGGGAAACCAAACCAGCGTCTCAGAATTCCTCCTCCTGGGACTGTCCGACCAGGCGGAGCAGAGACAGCTCCTCTTCGTGTTGTTCTTCTGGATGTACCTGCTTGGGGTCCTGGGGAGCCTGCTCATCGTTCTGGCCATCGGCTCCGACCCGCACCTGCACAACCCCATGTACTTCTTCCTCATCAACCTCTCCCTGGTTGACACCTGTCTATTATCCACCACGGTCCCCAAGATGCTGGCCAACCTCCAGATGCAAGATAAATCCATATCCTATCCTGGCTGCCTGGCCCAAATGTTTTTTTTCCTCCTCTTTATAGGTCTAGACCATTTCTTCCTCACCGGAATGGCTTATGACCGCTACGTGGCTATATGCCACCCCCTCCACTACACCACTATCATGAACCCATGGCTCTGTGTCCTGGTCATTGCTGGGTCCTGGATCATCAGTTCTCTCCATGCCCTGATACACACCCTACTGGTGGTTCGCTTATCCTTCTGTTCCAGTCATGAAATCCTTCACTTCTTTTGTGACCTTTACCAGGTCTTAAAGCTATCCTGCACTGACACCCTCATCAATGAGTTATTTATGTATCTGCTTACAGTGGTATTTGGTGTCTTTCCATTTATATGCCTCCTGTTCTCTTACACTCGCATTGCCTCCACCATTTTGGGAATCCCATCTGCCAGTGGAAAAAGGAAAGCTTTCTCCACCTGTGGCTCTCACCTGTCCGTGGTCTCTCTGTTCTATGGCACTGGCTTTGGGATCTACTTCAGCTCCAGGCCTACCCACACAACCCGGCTGGGCTCGATAGTATCCGTGTTGTACACGGTGGTCACCCCCATGCTGAACCCCTTCATCTACAGCCTGAGGAACAAGGACATGAAAAGGGTGCTGATAAACATGTTCAGAAAGAAAACTCTCTTCTCATAGAGACTGTACTATTACTCTAGGGACCTGAGGTGAAGTAAATGTGGTCAGAATTAGTGTCACTATGGACACATGGAAAGCATCATGTCCTAGTGGAAAGAGCACAGGACTAAGAATCAGGAGATCTGTGTTCTAATCCCAGCTCCATCATCTATCTGCTTTGTGATCCTGGGCAAGTCACTTAACTTCTCAGTGCCTCAGTTCCCTCACCTGTAAAATGTAACATACCTGCTCCCTTTCCCTCTTAAACTGTGAGGCCCCTGTGGGACAGGGTCTGCGTCTGATCTGATTATCTTGTCTTTACCACAGCACTATGCTTGGCTCGTAATATGCACTTGACAAACACCACAATTATTATTATTATTGTTATTTTTACACTATTATTTCAAATATGCTATAATTATTCTCTTTTGGTTATGTATTTCCCTTTCAAGACCTAGTAGGAAAAAGGGAGAAGGGTTGAATAGAGCATTTCTTATTTGAATAGAGTAGGGGAAGGGAGTAAGGGAGAGGGTGGAACAGGGTCAGGGGGCTATTACAGCAGTCCAGAGAGACAGGGAGCAAGCAGAAGCCACTTAGAGCCAGCCCCAGAGCAGGAGCTGGAAGCAGAGGAGCTTATGCTCCTTAACTCCTCTAGCAATTTTTTAATGGTATTTGTTAAGCGCTTACTTTGGGCCCGGGACTGTACTAAGCACTGGAGTAGAAACAAGCTAATCAGTTGGACATGGTCCATGTTCCACATGGAGGTTTACAGTCTTAATCCCCAAGGTCATTTAGTCATTAGTATTTTTTAAGCACTTACTGTGTGCAGTGCACTGTACTCAGCGCTTGGGAGAGTACACAGCCCCGGCCCACAACGAGTTTACGGTCTAGAGGACTGTAACACGGCAGACAATTGGTAGAGCTGGGATTAGAACCCAGGTCCTTCTGACTTCCAGGCCCATGCTCGATCCACCAGGCCATGCATGCTACATCATGGATTTCCAGGCAATGATC
This sequence comes from Ornithorhynchus anatinus, assembly GCF_004115215.2. Taxonomy (NCBI): domain Eukaryota; kingdom Metazoa; phylum Chordata; class Mammalia; order Monotremata; family Ornithorhynchidae; genus Ornithorhynchus; species Ornithorhynchus anatinus. Next base: position 105,239,050 of record NC_041749.1, read on the forward strand.
CTGAAGACAGTCCCACCTTGCTAAGGATCTCCGGATCCTTCCTTGGCCTTGGGCTTCAGTCTTGGGAGCCCAATCTCATCCTTAATTGCTCTAAGTCCTGGGAGTGGTTAAGTGGTCTCCTGCAACTAGGTGGCACTGATGGTATTCACACTGGGATGGAGGTGGCTATCAATAACCCCAGAGTGAGCCAGGAGTGAGCAGTTACAGTGTCTCTTGTGGGGGGGAAGGGGGGGGTGAGGAAAGAATTATGTGAGGCCCAAGCTGGGGTCTCCACAGAATTCATCTTTATGGCCAGATTTCACCATGAAGAATGAGATGCCTTCCTCTCACTGTTTATCTAGTCTCCAAAGGGGCCCTCAGAGAAAGGTATCCAAGACCATAAGAGGAGGCCTGGGAGAGAATGTCATACTGCATTGACCATTGAACCGGATGACATAATCTCCAATTTCCTGGTTTCCCAAGTCACAGATACACTCTCATTGACTGGGCCTCCCCAAGTGGTGTAAACAGATTCATCTTCTGCAAGACTACAACATCTCTGTCCTCTCCAATCAATCAGTCTCATTTAGTGAATGCCTACCATTCACTAGAGAAGCAGTATGGCATAGTGGAAAGAGCATGGACTTGGGAGTCAGAGGTCATGGGTTCTAACCCCAGCTCTGCCACTGATCAGCTGTGTGACCTTGGGCAAATCACTTGACTTCTCTGTGCCTCAGTTCCCTCATCTGTAAAATGGGGTTATTAAGACTGTGAGCCCCACATGGGACAACCTGATTACCTCGTATCTACCCCAGCTCTTAGAACAGTGCTTAGCACATAGTAAGCACTTAACAAATGCCATCATTATCATTATCATTATTATTATTACCATGTTTACTGAGAACACTATTAAGCATTTGGGAGACTACAATAGAATTAGCAGATATGATCCCTGCCCTTAAGGAGTTTACAGTCTCACAGGGGAGACAGGCAGATATAAAATGATTTTCAATTTGGAGGATGGAGATATAACTTGCTATAAGATAACTACTGGGAAATGGATAAGTGAATAAATAAGAGCAAGGCGACTACATAAAACGTTATGGATTGTGATAAGTGATCAAGTGGTTGTTGGACTCCCATGACTTGGAAAAAAAGAAATTAACTGGGGTTCATAACTCCAGACATTTAAACTCCCAGCTTCCCCCTTGGCTTTCCTTTAGGAGGACATAAGCTTTGGCTTTCATTTTCCTGTGGATGGCACTGAGTGGGCATAGGAGGGATGGGGTTTCATTTATCAAACACCCCCCCCAGATTTCCCTTCAGCTCAACACAGCTTCAGCCAAGTACTCTGCTCTCTGGCAGTTCTTACCATCTGTGAGTCCCTCCTGGCTCCTTTCAGCTGTATGCACAACAGTCCCATGAATGATGGGGCAATACATCAGAAGCTATATTCTGTAGTGTCAAGTCTTGTCACGTTTAGCGATTAAATGACAAATGATACAACAGCAATGGACTCAATTACCTTATAAGTATATAAAGGGTCACATGTTTGTGACCAAAGAATGATTTGAAGTGGAAGTATGATCTTACTGATGACAATAAAGGAATTCTGTAGCTAAATGTCACAGTGTTAAAATCAATAGAAAAAGATACTGTTTTATTGGGTTAATCCTCAGAGATTTTATGGTGATAGTTGAACATATAGATTGTAACAGTGAAGTTCCATAATAGGAACTCAAAGGAAAGACTGGCTAGAAAAAGGAGTGTAAATGCAGTAGAGAAGCAGAGAAGCAGTGTACACATGAGGTATGAAGATGATGGAATGATGTGAGTGTCCAGAACAGGGTCAGACCAGTCCTAGGACATTTCCCAGAGAAGCTGGCTTTTAGGGAGAATTTTGAAGGTGCTGAGGGCTGTGGATTGGGGAGTGGGAAAGTGTGGACACATCAAGCAGGAGCAGTGGATTGGAGACCAAAAGTTATGCAGAGCAGAGACCATCCCATATCTGCGGATGGCCAGTGATGGGAGAGCTCTGAGCTCTAGACTTGAGTGGTGACATTCAGCAGTTTGACCACCCCTTGCATGAGTATCCCTGTAGTCCCCGGACACAGTCTGGGCAGAGGAGAAAGAGGCCACATCTCTGGGACAATGCTCCAGACACCACACCACTTCCTCCTTGCCCCCTCTGGCTCTCTCCCCACCCTGTGCCAACTCTATGGGTGGCAGGGCCACCGAGAGAAGTGGGAGTCTCCGAAGACCCATGCCCTCCTCCTGGTACCCTCATCGAGGGCCCTGCCTTAAAGAGGCCCAAAGCAGGGGAGGAGAGAGGGCTGGGAGGGGCCCAGACCAGTGGTCTGTGTCTGAGGAGAGCTCACAGAGCTACTTCCCATTCAAATCTGGACTAGCAGCACCACATAGAACCCCACGCCACCAGTCAGCGGCCACAGGCTACGTGGACCATGGCACCAATCAATAAATCTGTCAATGGAATTCACTGAGTGCTTACTACGTGCAGAGCACTGTACTAAGCACTTGGGAGAGTACAATATAACAGAATTATCAGACACATTCCCTGCCCATAATGAGCTTAAAGTCTAGGGTGGGGAGAGGGACACTAATATGATTAAATAAGTAATTTATAATAAATAATGTGGTACCTGGCATCCCTCCGAGCTGCTGCAGGTTGAAGAAAGGGGAGGGGAGGGCCGGGATCGGTGATATGGGTCACAGTGAGGGTTTCTGCTTTTCACGGAAGTTGGCACCTCAACATGTGGGATGTCCTCCCAATCCACACCAAACCAAGTGTGGGGGACTAACTTGAGGCAAAAGTAATAGTCTCTTAGCTCAGATCCCCAGAAAGGACCAGGAAGATTCATTCTCAAGTTGGACCATAAAACCTCACCATCTTCTTCGAGGTTCTAGCAGTAAGGGATCACAATATCTGCAAGAAAAGACTTTTCCTGCAGAACACATTTCTCAGGGCCAGTGTCATGACCTTGTTCCTCAGGCAGTAGATGAAGAGGTTTAGCATGGGGGTGACCACAATGTACACCACTGATGCTATGGAGTTCTTCTGGGATGCTTGGGGAGACAAGGGGGCTGAAGTAGACCCCGAGGGCACTACCATACGACAGAGAAACCACAGCCCCTTGAGAGCCACAGGTGGAGAAACAATGTGAGTGTAAGAGAAAATGAGGCCTGCAATGGGACCAACACCAAGCACCACAATCAGTACTTACAGTAACACAACACTGATGACTCTGTCAGTTCAGGAAAGTTTTAGGATCTGGTTAAGTTCACAGAAGTGAAGGATTTCATTGTCCATGCACTAATTATCCAGGACACACTAACCAATATAGCCAGGAGTTGAGGGTGCATGATGGTGGTGTAGTGGAGGGGGTGGTATATGGTCATGTAGCAGTTATAAGCCCTCCCAGTGAGAAGAAAATGGTCTAGACCTATAAAAAGGAGGAAAAAAACATTTGGGCCAGGCAGCCAGAATAGGATATGAGTTTATCCTGGGTCTGGATGTTGACCAGCATTATGGGGACCGTGGTGGACAGGAAGCAGGCGTCGGCCAGGGACAGGTTGGTGAGGAAGAAGTACGAGGAGGTGTGGAGGTGTGGGTCGGAGTTGACTGCCAGGACGATGAGCAGGCTCCACAGGACCCAGAGCAGGTACACCTGAGGACCAGCATGAAGAGGAGCTGCTACTACTCCACCCAGTTGGACAGTCCCAGGAGGAGGAATTCCGAGACGCTGGTTTGGTGTCCCCTCCCCATGGGGATGGATGAACTGCTGGGGGAGACATGGCAGAGGAAGGGGATGGTGGAGTGATTACATTATTTTACAGGCCCATTCTTCCTCCACCAACGAGGTTGTTCTGAGGTGGGAATTGGTCAGTGGGGACTGAGCAGAGACATTCTTAGCTCTGGAAGTGGACACATTCCTGAATGAGCTACCCTAAGATGACATTTGGTCAGGGGCATCTTGAGACTGACACTCTCCTTGGGCATGTATATGGCACTTGCTCCATTACTAAAGAAGTCATATGGCCCAGTACATGATCTCCCACCTCTGCAGTATGATGATGGACACAAGCCTCATCACAGACAAGTAATGAATCCTGAGGAGGGGCCACAACACTTCAATATTCCCCTCAACACACTTTCCACTACTGAGGAGGAGTCCATGAAAGACATAGAAAACCTACCACAACACGGCACTTGACCTAACTAGGGAAGCAGAATAGCCTAGTGGAAAGAACCGGGTCTGGGAGTCAGAGAACATGGGTTCTAATCAGAACTCTGCCACTTGTTTGTTGTGTGAACTTGGGCAAATCACTTAACTTTTCTGTGCCTCAGTTACCTACTCTTTAAAAAGAGGGTTAAGACTGGGAGCCCTATGTGGTCCAGGGACTGTGCCCAAACCAATTATCTTGTATCTACCCCAGTCTTAGCACAGTGTCTGGAACATAGTAAGTGCTTAACAGATACCAGAAAAAAAGGCTTTCCAGGGGATCCAGGGGATCCTGGCCTGCAGAGGGCGAAGAGCACTCAATCAGTCAGCTCTCCTCTTCCTACCTTACTTCTCTGATCTCCTACTACAACCCAGCCCATACACTTTGCTCTTGTAGCACCAGCTTACTCACTGTACCTCAATCTCATCTATCCTACCACCAACCCCTTGCCCCCAACCTCCCTCTAGTCTGGAACTCCCTTCCCTCTCATATCCAATAGTTCACCACTATTCCCACCTTCAAAGCCCTCCTAAAATCACTTCTACTCCAGGAGGCCTTTCCTGACTGGGCCCTCATTTCCCCTCTTTACTCTCTCTTCTGCACTGCTCATGTCCTTAGATCTGCACCCCTCAAACTCTTGATATTCATCCCCATCCCCAGCTCCACAGTACTTAGGTACCTATCCTCATGCTCTACCATTTCACTTCAATTCTGAAGTAATTTTAATGTTTGTCTCCCCCTCTAGATTGTAAGCTTTTTCTGATCGGGGACATCTTTCCCAACTCTGCTATATTATATTCTTCCAAGGTGTTAGTTACTGTAGCTCTGCTTACAGTAAGCACTCAATAAATACCACTGATTGATTTGAGGGAATTTTGCTCCTGTAGAGGAGGAGGAGGACTCAGTCTCCCGTGAAATTTCATCACCCTCCACCAGTCAGCAATGGTCTGGGGCACCTCCCTCAGCGGGAGCTCAGAGCAGCCAGGGCAGAGATCAGATGCTGAGAGTTTATTTGCCTCTAAGGAGGAGCTTGGAGAGCTGTGAGCCAAAAGTCCCAGGGGCCCTGAGACTCTTACAAATAGTACTGCCATGAACCCTGCTCCCTCTCACACTGCTCCCGTGGGTGAGGACACAGGGTTCCTGCCTGGGGCCCTGCATCCTGCATCCCTCTTCCTCCTTCGTGTTCAGGCTGCCACTCCGAAGAAACGAGAGACGGGCAAGGAGCCCGACCCCGCAGGGACAGAGCCCCGGACCAACCCCAACCTTCCAGGTTAGAACCGTCTGCAGAGGGGACCGAATGCCCAAGTGGGTCTGATGGTCCCAGGGCAAGGTTCCCACAGCGAACACCACCCTGGCTACCCAATGAAGTTTTATCATTGCAATGAGATGAATCTGCAGTCGGCTTTGCAGATGCTCCATTGAGTTCTCACTCGCGACATTTACAGGTTCCAAATCTCATGCCCAGAGACGAGTTAAGATTTCCCTTATACTCATCTGGATCCCAAAGTGCTCCACCTGCACTGTATCTTGATGAGATAAGATGACAGGGGCTTTGGAGTGCTCTAGGCAGCAGAGGGAGCAGCCTGTACCACTTACCTTTCCTTGCCTGGTGTGATCAGTGCTGCTATTAAGCCTGTTCACTAAATATGGTTTGTGGGAAGAGGGGGGAAAAGATGTCAGGGTGCTCTGGGCAGCCAAGGAAGAGGTTTTTCCCTGACTTTGAGAGCATTCATTCATTCATTCCATCTTATTTATTAAGTGCTTACTGTGTGCAGAGCACTGTTCTAAGCACTTGGGAAAGTACATGCAACAACAAACAGTGACATTCCCTGCCCACAATGAGCTCTAGAAGTAGGGAGACAGACATCAGTACAAATAAATACAATTACAGATATTTACATAAGTGCTGTGGAGCTGGTGCAGGGAGGAGAGCAAAGGGAGCAAGACAGGGTGATGCAGAAGGGAGTGGGAGATGAGGAAAAGTGGGGCTTAGTCTGGGAAGGCCTCTTGAAGGAGATGTGCCTTCAATAAGGCTTTGAAGCAGGGAGAGGGTAATTGTCGGATTTGAGGAGGGAGCGCGTTCCAGGCAGGATGTGGGCCAGGGATCGGTGGCAAGATAAGCGAGATCGGGGCACAGTGAGAAGGTTAGCACTAAAGTAGCAAAGTACGTGGGCTGGGTTGTAGAAGGAGAAAAGTGATGTGAGGTAGGAGGGGGCAAGGTGATGGACTGCTTTAAAGCCAATGGTGAGGAGTTATTGTTCAATGAGGAGTTGGATGGACAACCACTAGAGATTGTTGAGGAGGGAGATGACATGTCCCAAACGTTAGCATGGCTGAAGCATAAAAGGATAGGTGACCAGTGATATCTATCTGGGAAAGGGAGTGCTGCTCATAGAGGGTCTTAGAGATAGACCCTGGAGCTAACAATCCCAGAATCCTAGCAGTTCTAGCAGCATAGTAAGTGCTTAACAAATACCATAAAACAAGAGAACAGCAACTATAAAAAATAAGCTTCTCAAAAAAAAGACCTCTTCTCATATTCCTATACTTCAAGATAGCTATCAAGTCACCCTGAAGCCTCCTCAGCCAGTGAAATGCTTGTGTGAGCCAGCACAACGCCTTCCAAGACTAAGCCCCACTTTTCCTCAACTCCCACTCTCTTCTGTGTCGCCGTGACTTGCTCCCTTTGCTCTTCGCACCCCCAGCCCCAAAGCACTTATGTACATATCTGCAATTTTATTTATCCTTTTGCTCTTCTTTCCTCCCAGCCCCAAAGCACTTATGTACCTATCTGTAATTTTATTTATTTGTATTGATGTCTGCCTCCCCCTCTCTAGACCATGAGCTCGTTGTGGGCAAGGAATGACACTGTTTATTGTTGTATTGTATTTTTCCAAGTATTTAGTACAGTGCTCTGCACACAGTAAGCACTCAACAAACATGACTGACAGACTGACTGACTGACTGACTGACTGACTGACTGAATGAATGAATGAATGAAAGAAACTGGTTTGTATAGACCCAGTAGGTTAGTTCTCCTCACTATCCTCAGCAGTGGCTGGGCTTTAGCCGCAGTCTGGGGCAGAAGTGATGTCTAAAGAAGGTCCCATGTTCAGGAGTGTAGATCATAAAATGGCTCAGAAATGAGACTTCTGAAGGCAGATGAAAGGAAATTGGGATAATTCAGCCTGGAGAAGAGAAGGTTGAAGGTAGGCCCCCTGGAATCATGGTCTCCAAGTCTCTAAAGGTGGATTCCCCAGAGAATGATGAGGGACTTAGCAGATTACTCCTGGAAACCTGGTCCCATAATAGTAGTTCCACACAATTCCTATCCTTTTAAGACATAACCTTTCCCTTCCTCCAATTACTGGGTCACAGCCTTCAGTTTCTACTGGGGTCTCTCATCCCATCCTAGCCAAGTGTGGACCTAAACCTCACTGCAGCTCTCTCCATGTGGCTCTTCCAGACATCTCCTGGCCTGGGGCTTCTGGTGTCTCATCTCTGTCTTGCTCCAGACCAGTGATCCCAAACTGTCAGCCTTGCACTAAACCCCTTTCTTCAACTATACTCCAGACCCTGTTCTTAAACTGCCATTGTTTTTGCCTCTGCCCACATCATCCTGGAGAAGGTGCCCGATACAAATCTCAGGCCTTACCTCCTGCTCCATTTGTTTATTTTGACCACTCTAGTATTTTTTATGTTGATCTCCCCCATTACACTGTAATGGGGCACAAAACACGTCACTTCTTTATTCTGTACTTCCCAACAGCCCAGTACAATGCTCTGCACTGAGTGGGGACACATTAAATGCTACTGATCAACAGTGGTTTTTACTGAGTACTTAGGATGTGCAGAACACTTTAACAAGGGCTTGGAAAAGTACAATATAATATAGTTGGTAGACAAGATCCCTGCCCACAAGAAGCTTACAGTGTACAGTGTACAGATAGGGGGAATAGTAGAATGTAAGGATAAGTATATAAGTGCTGTGGAGCGGGGGTGAGTACCAAAGTGTTTAAGAGATACACAGCCAAGTGCATAGACAATACTGAGGGGAGAGCGAATGGGGGAAGGAAAGCTTGATCAGAGAAGGCTCTTGGAGGAGATGTGATTTTAGCAAAGTTTTGAAGGTGGGAAGAATGGTGGACTGTTGGATATGAGTGGGGAGGGTGTGGACAAGGAGTCAGTGGCCAGATAGATGACATCATGGTACAGAGAGCACGATGGTGTTAGAGGAGCCAAATGCATGAACTGGTTTGTAGCCGAGCAGCAAGGTGAGGTAAGGAGGAAGATATCTCAATGAGCACCTTAAAGCCAAAGGTAAGGAGTTTCTATTTGATGTGGAGGTGGATGTAAGTGCTTAACAAACACCTTAAAACAAGAGAACAGCAGCAACTACAAGAAATAAGCTTCTCAAAAAGAAAAGACCTCTTCTCGTATTCCTGTACTTCAAGATAGCTATCAAGTCACCCTGAAGCCTCCTCAGCCAGTGAAATGCTGGTGTGAGCTAGCACAACGCCTTCCAAGACTAAGCCCCACTTTTCCTCAACTCCCACTCCCTTCCATGTCACTGTGACTTGCTCCCTTTGCTCGTCCCCCCTCCCAGCCGCAAAGCATTTATGTGCATATCTGCAATTTTATTTATCCCTTTGTTCTTCTCCCCTCCCAGTCCAAAGCACTTATGTACCTATCTGTAATTTTATTTATTTGTACTGATGTCTGTCTCCCCTCTCTAAACCATGAGCTCATTGTGGACAGGGAATGTCGCTGTTTATTGTTGTGTTGTATTTTCCCAAGTATTTAGTACAGTCCTATATACTGTACATATTGATGTGGAGGTGGATGGTTAACTATTGAAGGTTTTTGAGGAGTGGGGTGATAGGGACTGAAAGGTTTTTCAGAAAAGTGTTCTAGATAGCAAAGTGAAGAATGGACTGGAGAGGGGAGAGATAGAAGGCAGGGAGGCCACTTAGGTTGATTCATTCATTCATTCATTCAATAGTATTTATTGAGCGCTTACTATGTGCAGAGCACTGTACTAAGCGCTTGGGATGAACAGGTCGGCAACAGATAGAGACAGTCCCTGCCGTTTGACGGGCTTACAGTCTAATCGGGGGAGACGGACAGACAAGAACAATGGCAATAAATAGAGTCAAGGGGAAGAACATCTCGTAAAAACAATGGCAACTAAATAGAATCAAGGCGATGTACAATTCATTAACAAAATAAATAGGGTAATGGAAATATATACAGTTGAGCGGACGAGTACAGTGCTGTGGGGATGGGAAAGGAGAGGTGGAAGAGCAGAGGGAAAAGGGGAAAAAGAGGGTTTAGCTGCGGAGAGGTAAAGGGGGGTGGCAGAGGGAGTAGAGGGAGAAGAGGAGCTCAGTCTGGGAAGGCCTCTTGGAGGAGGTGAGTTTTAAGTAGGGTTTTGAAGAGGGAAAGAGAATCAGTTTGGCGGAGGTGAGGAGGGAGGGCATTCCAGGACCGCGGGAGGACGTGGCCCAGGGGTCGACGGCGGGATAGGCGAGACCGGGGGACGGCGAGGAGGTGGGCGGCAGAGGAGCGGAGCGTGCAGGGTGGGTGGTAGAAAGAGAGAAGGGAGGAGAGGTAGGAAGGGGCAAGGTGATGTAGAGCCTCGAAGACTAGAGTGAGGAGTTTTTGTTTGGAGCGGAGGTTGATAGGCAACCACTGGAGTTGTTTAAGAAGGGGAGTGACATGCCCAGATCGTTTCTGCAGGAAGATGAGCCGGGCAGCGGAGTGAAGAATAGACTGGAGCGGGGCGAGAGAGGAGGAAGGGAGGTCAGAGAGAAGGCTGACACAGTAGTCTAGCCGGGATATAATGAGAGCCTGTAGCAGTAAGGTAGCCATTTGGGTGGAGAGGAAAGGGCGGATCTTGGCGATATTGTAGAAGTGAAACCGGCAGGTCTCGGTAACGGATAGGATGTGTGGGGCGAACGAGAGAGACAAGTCAAGGATGACACCGAGATTGCGGACCTGAGAGACGGGAAGGATGGTCGTGCCATCCACGGTGATAGAGAAGTCTGGGAGAGGACCGGGTTTGGGAGGGAAGATGAGGAGCTCAGTCTTGCTCATGTTGAGTTTTAGGTGGCGGGCCGACATCCAGGTGGAGACGTCCTGGAGGCAGGAGGAGATGCGAGCCCGAAGGGAGGGGGAGAGGACAGGGGCGGAGATGTAGATCTGTGTGTCATCTGCGTAGAGATGGTAGTCAAAGCTGTGAGAGCGAATGAGTTCACCGAGGGAGTGAGTGTAAATGGAGAACAGAAGAGGGCCAAGAACTGACCCTTGAGGAACTCCAACAGTTAAAGGATGGGAGGGGGAGGAGGCGCCAGCGAAGGAGACCGAGAATGACCAGCCAGAGAGATAAGAGGAGAACCAGGAGAGGACGGAGTCCGTGAAGCCAAGGTGAGATAAGGTATGGAGGAGGAGGGGATGGTCGACAGTGTCAAAGGCAGCAGAGAGGTCAAGGAGGATTAGAATGGAGTAGGAGCCATTGGATTTGGCAAGAAGGAGGTCATGGGTGACCTTAGAGAGAGCAGTCTCGGTAGAGTGGAGGGGACGGAAGCCAGATCGGAGGGGGTCTAGGAGAGAATGGGAGTTAAGGAATTCTAAGCATCGATTGTAGACGACTCGTTCTAGAATTTTGGAAAGGAAGGGTAGTAGGGAGATAGGGCGATAACTGGAGGGGAAGTGGGGTATAGTATGCCACCTATAGGGTCAGGCTACTGTTAACTTGCTGCCGGGCTTGGCCTGTGCAAGAAACTGAGGAGGCCATGCAGTAGTCAGTAAAACTAGAAGTGTAGAAGTCTTGAGAGACATTTTTTGAAGTGAAAGACCAAATCCTTACAGGACCTAGATTCTCAGAGGAAAGTGGGCCCAAAAGGTAAATGATGGGAAAAAATGCATATTAGTAGCAGAGATTTAAAGAGGAAAGTTTGTTCTGCCATCCTAGACCACAAAAAAGTCAGGAATCTTTATTGAGCATTTTCCAGAAAGTCTACCTACATTCTATTTTGTGACTGCTCATCTGAGGATATATCTATTTTAAGTGTGTCCCTGCTCAATGTATATTACCCATTCAAGATCTAAGACATCCACAATGTAGTCTTTATATCATCCTAAGTCCCCTGCCTTGTCTCCCGCAGCAGAACCTCCAGCCCCATGGAGAGGGGAAATCAAACCAGCATCTCAGAATTCCTCTTCCTGGGACTGTCCGACCGGGCAGAGCAGCAGCAGCTTCTCTTCGTGCTGTTCCTCTGGATGTACCTGCTCGGGGTCCTGGGGAGCCTGCTCATCGTTCTGGCCATCGGCTCCGACCCGCACCTGCACAACCCCATGTACTTCTTCCTCACCAACCTCTCCCTGGTCGACATCTTTCTATTATCTACCACGATCCCCAAGATGCTGGCCAACATCCAGACCCAAGATAAATCCATATCCTATCCTGGCTGCCTGGCCCAAATGTTTTTTTTCCTCCTCTTTATAGCTCTAGATCATTTCCTTCTCACAGGGATGGCTTATGACCGCTATGTGGCTATATGCCATCCCCTCCACTACACCACCATCATGAACCCACGGCTCTGTGCTCTGGTCATTGCTGGGTCCTGGATCGTCAGTTCTCTCCATGCCCTGACACACACCCTACTGGTGGTTCGCTTATCCTTCTGTTCCAATCATGAAATCCTTCACTTCTTCTGTGACCTTTACCAGGTCTTAAAACTATCCTGCACTGATACCCTCATCAATGAGTCATTTATGTACCTACTGACAGTGGTATTTGGTGTCTTTCCATTTATATGCCTCATGTTCTCTTACAGCCACATTGTCTCCACCATATTGAGAATCCCGTCCACCAGGGGAAGGAGTAAAGCTTTCTCCACCTGTGGCTCTCACCTGTCCATGGTCTCTCTGTTCTACGGCACTGGCCTTGGGGTCTACTTTAGCCCCACATCTAATCAAGCATCCCGGCAGGGCACAACAGCATCTGTGATGTACACAGTGGTTGCCCCCATGCTGAACCCCTTCATCTACAGCCTGAGGAACAAGGACATGAAATGGGCCCTGAGAAACATGTTTATCAGGAAAAACCCTATCTCCTAGGGACAATGATATTTATCCAGGGACCTGGGGGGACCAAATGTGGTCAGAATTAGTGTCACTATGGACACATGAAAAGCATGGCCTAGTTTAAAGAGCAAAGAACTAGGAGTCAGGAGACCTGGGTTCTAATCCCAGCTCCATCATCTAGCTTCTTTGTGACCCTGAGCAAGTCACTTAACTTCTCTGTGCCTCAGCTCCCTCAACTGTAAAATGGAGATAGAATACCTGTTTCTGCTCCCTCTTAACCTGTGAACCCTACGTGGGACAGGAACTATTTCAGATCTGATTTTCTTGTCTTTACCTTAACACTATGCTTGGCTCATAATAAGTGCTTAACAAACACTATTACTATTATTATCATTATTATTACACTATTATTTCAAATATGTTATAACTATTATCTTATTAATTTCCCTTTCAAGATCCAGTAGGGGAAGGGGGAAAGGTTTGAATAAAGAGTTTCCTATTTGAAAGGGGTAGGGGAGGGGAGCAGGGGAGAGGGTGGATCAGGGACAGGGGGCTGCTTTGTCACTCCAGAGAGTCAGGGAGCAAGCAGAAACCACTCAGAGCCAGTCCCAGAGTAGGGGATGACAGCAGAGGAGCTTTTGGTCTTCAACTCCCCTAGCATACATGTGGGGATTTCCAGGCAATGATCCTGAAGCCAGTCCCACCTTGCTGAGGATCTCCCAACACTCCCCTGGTCCTGGCCTTCAGTCTTGGGAGCCCAAGCCCTTCTTTAATTGTTCCAAGTCTTGGGATGTAACTAAGTGGTCCCCTGCAACCAGGTGGCACTGATGGTATTCACACTGGGATGGAGGTGGCTATTAATAACACTAGAGTGAAGCAGGAGTGAAGTTACAGTGTCTCCTGGGAGTGTGATGAGGAAAAAAAATATATGAGGCCCAAGCTAGGGTTACCACAGAATTCACCATTATGGATAGAATTCACCATGAGGAATGAGACAACTTCATTCATTCATTCAATCATATTTTTTGAGTACTTACGGTGTGCAGAGCACTGTACTAAGCGGTTGGAAAGTACAATTCAGTAATAAAGAGAGACAATCCCTGTCCACAATGGGCTTACACCTTTCTCTCAGTGTTTAGCTAGTCTCCAAAGGTGCTCTCAGAGAAACCCTCTGTATGATGGAAATGGAGGCCCTTTTGCTTACTCTGGAATCATGGAGTCACCTGACCAAATGGGCACTATCACTGTGGCCTCTGTGATGGTCAAGTTAGACTAGCTCCACCCCAAAGAGATACGGGGAGGTGCCCAGATATTTTCAGGGCAGGAAACTACTTACTCTTTCATCCTCCCTCCCAAAGGGAAATCTCATTTGAATAGGATGTAAATTTCTTGACTGAGGATGTCAATTGGACACAAGAAATTACAGGAAAAGATTTGGGAAATGGAGGAGGGCTAGCTAACTGGGGAAGAAACCCTATGGTCATTTGAGAAAGAGTTGGAGCCAACCATTCCAAGGGTCCAAACCCTGAGTTTGGTCTACCTCTGAGAATTCTGAGGGAAGGACCCAGGAAACAGATTTAGGAAGCTGGAAGGTAATCAAGACCACAGAGGAGGTCTGGGAGAGAATGTCGCACTCTATTGACCACTGACCTCAATGTACGTTCTCTCCAATTTCCTGACTTCCCAAGTCACAGATAAGTTCTCATCGACTGGGCCCTCCCCAAGTGGTGTAAACAGACTGACCCTCCTCTGCAAAACTACAGCATCTCTGTCCTCTCCAATCAATCCATCACATTTAGGGAGTGACTAACATGTATACCAAGTACACTATTAAGCATTTGGGAGCATTACCAACTCTTTTATATTGTAATTACCCAAATGCTTAGTGCAGTGGTTTGCAAACAGTAAATGGTCAATTAACATCATTGATTGATTGAGTGATTGGAAGACTACAATATAATTAGCAGATATGATCCCTGTCCTCAAGAAGTTTACAATCTCATGAGAGAGACAGGCAGACACAAACCCCCGCACTCAAGAGGCTAACAATCTCACAGGGGAGACAGGCAGACATAAAATGATTTACAATTTGAAGGACAGAGATATAACTGGTTATAAGATGACTACTAGGAAATTGATGTGAATGAATAAGAGCAAGGTGACTACATACAACATTGTGGGTTGTAAGAAGTGCTGAAGTGGTTGTTGGACTCCCATGACCTGGAAAGAAAAAAAATAACTGGGGATCATAACCCCAGACATTTAAACGCCCAGCTGCCCCCTTGGCCTTCCTCTGGGGGGACGCAACCTTTGGCTTTCATTTTCCTGTGGATGGCGCAGAGTGGGCATGGGAGAGATAGGAATTCATAGATCAGAAAACACCCAGGTTTCCCTTCAGCTCAACACAGTTTCAGCCAAGTACTCTGCTCTCTGGCAGTTCTTACCATCTGTAAGTCCCTCCTGGCTCCTTTCAACTGTCTGCACAAAAGTCCCATGAATGGTGGGGTAATCCATAAGAAGCTATATTCTGTAGTGTCAGTTTTGTCACCTTTAACGTTTAAATGACAAATGATACCATAGCAATGGACTCCATTGCCTTAGAAATAAAGAAAGGATTACATGTTTGTGACCAAAGAATGATTTGGAGTGGAAGATCTTACAGAAAACAAAAAAAGAATTTGCATCATACAATTCTGTAGCTAAATTTCACAGATTGTTAAAATGGTTAAAAGATATAGATCTACTGTTTGGATGGGTTAAACTTTAGAGATTTTACAATGACAGTAGATCATATAGATTACAGCAATAAAGTCTCACAACAGGCACTTGGGGGAATGATTGGCTAGAATAAAAAGTGTAAATGCAGCAGAAACGTATACACGTAGAAAGGTGCTGGAGTGATCTGAGCATCCAGAGCAGGGTCAGATCAATTTTAGGACATTTCCTGGAAAAGCTTGCTTTTAGGAAGAATTTTGAAGGAGCTGCAGGGTGTGGGCTGGTGAGGGGGAAAGGGCGGACATGTCAGTCAGGAGCAGGAGCAGTGGATCAGACTGGAAGTTGTGCAGAGTGAAGAACATCCCACATCTGTGGATGGCCAGAGGTGGGAGGGCTCTGAGCTCCACACTTGGGTGGTGACATCCAGCAGTCTCCCCATCCCTTACATGAGTGTCTCTGCAGTCTCTGGACATGGTCCAGGCAGAGAAGAGAGAAACCATGCATCTCTGCAGAATTAATAACCCTACAGACCAGAATCTAGCCTGGAAGTATTCCATGGGAGCTCAAAGCACCGTGCCACTCCCCTGGGCCCCATCCAGCTCTCTCCCACCCTCTGCCAACTCCATGGGTGGCAGGGCCACTGGGAGAAGCAGGAGGCTCTGAAGACCTACACCCTCTTCCTGGCACCCTCATCAGTGGCCCTGCTTCGGAGAGTGCCTAGGCAGGGAAGGAGAGATGGCTGGAAGGAGACCAGACCAGTGGCCCATGTCTAGAGTGAGTTCACAGAGCTGCTTCCTGTTCACCTCTGGGCTGGGAGCAATGCACAGAACCCCAGCCCTGCTGGCCAGAGGCCATTGGCTCTGGACTGTAGGACCAGCCAATATGTGCTCCTCAGCCTCCCTCCACCTCTGCTCCTGTGACTCCTGCTGCCCCTTGGAGCTGCTAAAGGCTGGGAGAGTCCAGGGGATGGCCAGGGTCGGTGATGTGGGTCACTGCAGGAGCTTCTGCTTTTCATGGAGGTTGGAACCTTAATATGTGGGGTGTCCTCTCAATCCATACTGTACCAAGTGTGTGGGACTAACTGAAGGTAAAATTGATATTCTCTTAGCTCGGACTTCCCAGAAAGGACCAGGAAAGTTCATTCTCAGGTTGGTCCACCAAACTCTGCCATCTCCTCGAAGATTCCGGCAGGAAGGGATCACAGCGTCTGAAAGAAAAGACTTTTCCTGCAGAACACATTTCTCAGGGCCCATTTCATGTCCTTGTTCCTCAGGCTGTAAATGAAAGGGTTCAGCATAGGGGTGACCACCGTGTACACCACAGATGCTATCGAGCCCTGCCGGGTTGCTTGGATAGACATGGGGCTGAGGTAGACCCCAAGGGCACTGCCATAGAACAGAGAGACCACAGCCAGGTGAGAGCCACAGGTAGAGAAAGCCTTACTCCTTCCCCTGGCAGATGATATTTTTAAAATAGTTGAAACAATGTGAGTGTAAGAGAAAATGAGGCCTGCAATGGGACCTACACCAAGCATCACAATCAGTACATACAGTAACACATCATTGATGACGGTGTCAGTGCAGGAAAGCTTTAGAATCTGGTTAAGTTCACAGAAGAAGTGAAGGATTTCATTGTCCATGCAGAAGGATAACCGAACCACCAATAGAGTATGTATGAGGGCATAAAGACCACTAATTATCCAGGACCCGCTAACCAATATGGCCAGCAGCGGTGGGCTCATGATGGTGGTGTAGTGGAGTGGGTGGCATATGGCCACGTAGCGGTCAAAAGCCATCCCGGTGAGGAGAAAGTGGTCCAGACTTCCTAACAGAATGAAGAAATACATTTGCGTCAGGCACCCAGTGTAAGATATGGATTTGCTCTGGGTCTGAATGTTGACCAGCATCTTGGGGATCGTGGTGGACAGGAAGCAGGCATCAGCCAGGGAGAGGTTAGTGAGGAAGAAGTACATGGGAGTGTGCAGGTGCGGGTCAGAGCCGATGGCCAGGACGATGAGCAAGCTCCCCAGGACCCCGAGCAGGTACATCCAGAGGAACACCACGAAGAGGAGCAGCTGCTGCTCTGGCCGATCAGACAGTCCCAGGAGGAGGAATTCCGAGACGCTGGTTTGGTTTCCCCTCTCCATGGGGCTAGAATATCTCCTGGGAGAGATGTGGCAGAGGAAGGGGTTGGTTGAGGGAGTACATTATTTTAGAGGCCCAGTCTCCCTCCCACAGCAAGGTTGTTCTGTGGTGGGAATTGGGAAGTGGGAACTGAGCAGAGACAGTCCTCGCTAGAAGATGCAACAAAGAACTGGAACACAGGCATTAGAATGACCTTCTACTCCACCAGAAAACTCTTACAACTCAAAGTTTCTGAGGAACTTTGAAAGTGTATGTCTTTTTAGGTCCCCAAGACAATCATTCTAGAGTTGCTATGGGGGATGGCTGTGCCCTGGAGGTGCATAAAAGAAGATATGCAAATGATTGTAAATACATTTGGAGAGTTAGCTGGGTGTTATGGACTAACATCAATCAATCAGTCAACAGTATTTATCAAGTGCTTACTCTGTTCAGAGTATTGTACAATGCTCTTAGTAGTTTACACTAAATTTAGTAGACATAGTCCCTGCCCTTGAATAGCCTACAATCTAGTTAGAGAGACTGTCAAGAAAATAAATTACAGGTAGGGTGAAGAAGACAACAGAATTTAGAAATCTGTAAATAAGCATAATTGGGAGGCGTGAAGTGGGTGTGTACCCAAGTGCTTAGGTGATACAGGAGTCTTGGAATGGCAGAGAGGGTAGAAGTAATCAGAGAAGGCATATTGGAGGAAGATTGATTTTTAAAACAGCTTTGAAGATGGATGGCAACCTCACATGTGCAATCCACTTGCCCTATAATCAATTCTTATCCAGCCAGGAAAATCTAAACCAGACCCAGCTATGTATTTGGTTGCCCCAGCTGGTGCCAGTCAAATTCCTGGAGTCATGTCAGTCAAGTGTTTCAAGCAGATGCTCCAAGAATCTCCGGTACAGCAAATTCCCATATTTGGATCTTGAGAACACCACAGAGGCTCTGTGCAGTCAGATTTTCATCTCCAATCCATGAAATGTCCCAGGGAGACCATATTTAAGGGTAGATGAGCCTCCCTCATCAGCATCTAGCAAGGGACAGCTGGTACTCACATGTATCAGGGAGAGGCAGTATTGTGCTAATGTCCCAGAGTTCCATACCCTCCAGGCCAGGAGGATTAAAGGAGAAAGTGCCTGCCGGTGTGATGTCTCCAGTCCCACAAGCCCAGGGGAACTAGGTCCAGGCTTAGGGGCCCCCCGAGCAGTCGTCCTGGATGTAGGCCTGGTGAACCAGACCCTAAGGTTGACTCTCTGACCCCCTGGGTGTGGTCTGTCAGGTGAGGTGCAGGGAAAGAAGGGGGCTTAGATCAGAGCAGAGAAGATGCCGCTCACTGGAAATGGCAAGGGGAGCTCCAGTGGACTGTCTGTGTTTCCGTACCTGACCTGGGTTCCCACCTGGTCATCACTGGACCTGTGGTTTGCTGGGCTCTGGGATGAGGGACCCGCTGCAGCTGATGGAGATGCTGAGAGAAGGAATTGGGGTCCTTCTGAGGTAAGGACAGTGGGAAGGAGCAAGTGGCTGGAGTGGAAAGGATGGGCAACCAGAGTCCTGAGAAGTTGGGGTTGAGGACCAGATGTCCAGGAAGCATATTTGATTTGGATTAATCCCTGCTAGCAATCTCAGTCAGTGGCATTTACTGAGCCCTGACTGTTTGTAAAGTATTTTACTGAGCGTTTGGAAGAATACAATGCAATAGAGTTGGTAGACATGATCCCTGCCTAGGGTGGTAAATTGGAGTCTGTCACCAAGTAGAATCCGCATACTTCTACCCTGGCTTCTTGTCCTGTCTCCCCTCCTATCCCTGGAATGGACAGACAGGGACTCGTTAAAGGCACATGCACAGGAAAGACTCCCTTCCATGTGGTACTCTGGCCCAGTCGGTCTATCTCTGCATGCTTGAGACTATCCCTCCGTCTCCTGTGCCCTCACAGAGTTCAGAAACATGACTGGAATACTGGGTTCTAATCTCAGCTCTGCCACTTGTCTGCTGTGTGACCTTGGGAAAGTCACTTAACTTCTCTGGGCCTCAGTTACCTCACCTGTAAAATGGGGCTTAAAGCTGTGAGCCCTAAGTGGGAAATGAACTGTATTCAACCTGATTATCTATGCGGCAGTACAGGGCCTGGCAGTGTGGCTTATATAAATATATATATTTATACATATATATATTTATATATATATATATATATATATATATATATATATATATATATATATATGTTGTTGTTGTAGTCTTATGCTGTTGAGTCGTGTCCAAACCATAGCAACGCCATTGACACATCTCTCCCAGAACATCCCACTTCCTTCTGCAATCGTTCTGGTAGCATATCCATAGTTTTCTTGGTAAAAATACGGAAGTGGTTTACCACTGTCTCCTTCCGTGCAGTTTGTCCCACGTGGGACTCACAGTCTTAATCCCCATTTTACAGATGAGGTAACTGAGGCCCAGAAAAGTTAAGTGACTTGCCCAAAGTCACACAGCTGACAAGTGGTGGAGCCGGGATTAGAACCCAAGACCTCTGACTCCCAAGCCCATGCTCTTTCCACTAAGCCTTGCCGCTTCTTTGGCTCAGTGAATAGAATCCGCATCTGGGAGTCAGAAGGACTTGGGTTCTAATAGTGGCTATGCTACTTGTCTGCTGTGTGACCTTGGGCAAGTCACTTCACCTCCCTGTGCCTCAGTTCAGTTCCCTCATCTGTAAAATGGGAATAAGAATGTGAGCCCCACATGGGACAACCTGATCACCTTGTATCCTCTCCAGTGCTTAGAACAGTGCTTGGCACATAGAAAGAACTTAACAAGTACCATCATTATTGATTTTTATTATCTGTAAAATAGGGCTTAATAATGTTAATAATAATGTTGGTATTTGTTAAGCGCTTACTATGTGCAGAGCACTGTTCTAAGCGCTGGGGTAGACACAGGGGAATCAGGTTGTCCCACGTGGGGCTCACAGTCTTAATCCCCATTTTACAGATGAGGGAACTGAGGCACAGAGAAGTTAAGTGACTTGCCCACAGTCACACAGCTGACAAGTGGCAGAGCTGGGATTTGAACTCATGAGCCCTGACTCCAAAGCCCGTGCTCTTTCCACTGCGCCACGCTGCTTCTCACTGCTTGGGGCTTAAAGCTGGGAGCCCCAAGTGGGAAATGGACTATATCCAACCTGGTTATCTATATGGCAGTACAGTGCCTGGCACATAGTAAGTGCTTAACAAACTAAGCTCGTTGTAGGCAGGGAACGTGACTACCAACTCTGTTATACTGCCAACTGCTTAGCACAGTGCTCTGCACACAGTAAGAGCTCAATCAATATGATGGATTGATTAACAAATACCATAAAAAAAATAGTTCTGTGGATCCTCTGCATCCTGAGCCAGGAGCCAACATCTCCCTATCTCTGTCAGTCCAGCACCTCCCACAGCTCCTCACTTAGGAATTTCAGGAAAGAGGTTCCCCGCAAGGAACAAGAGATATGGCTGCAGTGTCTATCCTCCCCACCAGGCAGCTCTTACCTGGAGCGTCCGTGTCAGACCCGAACTCTAACCATGAGTGTCCGGGCTCCTTGTCTGTCACTTGTCTCCTCTGTGCAGCAGGAAACACCCAAATAGAAGAGAGAAAAGTGAGGTTCAGAGCTTGGGGTTCCTAAGAAAGGTTGGCATGAGCTAGAATCATGTTTTTCTCCCCCGGGGCAGTGTGGGCAGGAGTGGGGCTTGTGGCAAGACTATTTGAAGGAGTCTCTGGGCCCCTGAGACCCATGATCCTCCCAGGCCATGATTCCCTGAGCTTCTTGTTAGAGACAAGGACTCAGCATCTGGTCTTCACCTCATCCCCACTGGGCTCTGCTGAGGGAGATATTTCAGATGATTGCTGACCACAGTAGTGTTGGTTGATGGTGGCGGAGAGGGATGAAATCTCACTGAGGACAGAGCCCTGCTGCTCTCCTTTTGGAGAGAAAGCACTACCATGAGCCAGGATTTTCTGGACCCCCCTTCCTAGTTAGCCCCCTTTCTCAAGGTGTACTCCTAAAAGACTGCCTCTCTCTTCCAAACTCTCCTCATAATAATCACAATGCCTGGTACATAGTAAGTACTTACCAAATACAATACTTGACATTGTCCCAACCTGGGCTTCAATAACAGTGAGAAGAAAGACAGAGAAACATGTGGGTCTAAAATATCTGTGTAGTCACCCTGTGATGCGTAGGGAAGAGAAGACTTGGACATAAGCACATAAAACCATACATAATGCCATGACTGTGGTAGCCCAATGGCCCATCCAACCCAGGACTCTGCCAGTGGTATCAGGACTCTTGAAGGAATTGTATGATGGTTGTCCTCCTGGACAAGGTAGAGTAGTGACCCACCCATCACCCACCTTCTTGTACTTCTGAAACCTTGCTGCCCACCAAAAGGGTCTTACTGAGCTGCTGCCCAGCCAACAGATGAGGGAATCTTCAGAGCTGACCACAGACAACCTTGCTTCTCCCCTCTTCTCCCTTCTTTCACTAGTTTCAGCAAATCTCTTCTTTTCCTCTGGCTTCATCTCTGCTTTTACCCATGCTCCATTCTTCCCAATCTGAAATCAACATCTTCTGATCCCATGTCCCCTCCAGTGTGGTCTAGTGGAGATAGCATGGTCCTGGGAGTCAGAGGACCTGGGTTCTGTCACTTGTCTACTGGGTGAGCTTGGGCAAGTTACTTAATTTTGCTGTACCTCAGGTTCCTCATTAGCAAAATGGAGATTAAACACCCCTTCTAAGACTGTGAGCCCATGTGGGATGGGGACTGTTTCTGATCCAGTTATTCGAATCTATCCCAGGGCTGAGTAGAGTAAGCACTTAACAAATACCACAATTATTATTATTATCCCATCTCATCAGCAGTACAGCACCATCGATAACTTTTACTGGTTGCCAATTTTGTGCAACGGAGTACCAAAGGATATTTGAAGAGTAGAATAAAACAACATCCCTGACTTCAAGGAGATTATATTTATAGGGAATATGTAAGTTAAATTGTACTCTCCCAAGTGCTCAGGACAGTGCTCTGCACACAGTAAGCATTCAATAAATAAGATTGATTGATTAATGGAGAGCAACACAAACATAAGAGAAACATACACAAGAGAAAGAGGCAAGAGCTTAAAAGAAATAAACTTACAGGTGCATTCAAGCAGCCGAGGAAGTAGTAGAGGATGGTATTGCCAGACAGTAGCAGATTAATCAGGAAATGTGTCTTGTAGGAGAAGGGATTTTGTAGGGACTTTGAAGGAAGTGAGGGATGTTATTAGATAAAGTAAAGTTGGGGAGAGGAGCACTCCAAGTAGGGAGAATAGGGCTCTTACAAGACTGGAAGGGGAGATGTGGTGGACCCCTGGGGCTGAGTGAAAGCAATGACCTGGACTGGGGTAAGAGAAGATTTCAGCCCCGGGGTGGAAACCAACCAGTAGAGACTCTTGAGCCTGATGGTCGAGAATTAATGTCAGATGTGACAGCCATGGGGAACCATTGGAGCTGTTTGAAACTGAAAAGATCAGGACTTATCAGTCTGGAAAAATGAAGGCTGATTCTAAGTTTTCAAAATCAGGAAGGGAACAGATAGGGGAGGTGAAAAAGTGTTGTTCACCACATCCCAAACAGCTAATTTGAGTAGGGCACCCCCTAAAGCTCTAAGTGGCAGATTCAAAACATATTAAAGGAAACACTACTTCTCTCAGCTGGTGGCAAGTTTAGGGTATAGATTCATTCATTCAATCATCTTTATTGAGTGCTTAAGGTTTGCAGAGCACTGCACTAAGCATTTGGAAAATACAATTCAGCAACAGAGACAATCCTTGCCCCCAACAGGCTCACAGTATAAAAGTTAAACCCATAATGGGTTCCTGGAGGGCAAACTGGAAATATAGAGGGGAAAAGTTAGGGTTGTCAGCTAGTTCAGACCTTTAATTAGTCAGGAGGGCAAACATTTTATTATTCTTCCAAATGTCATTTTACCACTATCAGATCCAGAATATTGAGCTACATGTGCCCTTGGTTTAACCATATTTCAGATTAGAGTCAAGGTGAAGTCAAGTCTAGGATAGGCATAAGGTTATGTTGCCAGTTAGAGCTAGAATTAGGATGATAACAAGCATTAGGACATGTGTTTATTTTAGGTCTGAAGATGTTTGGGGCTGGGCCTCAGGTAGAATTGAAGGTTGGGGCCAATGATATGACTTGCACCACAGAGCCTGATTCTAAATGTGGCCGTAATCCTCATCACAGCCTGAAGAATTCTTTCAACAAGGGAAATGTGGAGCAGGTTGGGCCCACCAACAATTAGCATTAGTTGATGCTTAGATTTGAATGCTTTGCTTTGGGAAATTTAGGCTCATCTATCCCCATATTAAAGAACACATCCTTGACACTTCAGAAAACCACATTCTCAACAGTGGAGAGTTCAATGGATCTCTGATTTTCAATTTTTTATGGTATTTGTTAAGCACTTGCCATGTGCGAGGCTCTGTACTAAGTGTTGGGGTAGATACAAGATAATCAGGTTGGACACAATCCCCATTCCCCATGGGGCTCACATTCTAAATCAGAGGGAGGAGGATTTAATCCCCATTTTACAGATAAGGTAACTGAGGCAAAAAGAAGTGACTTGCCCAGGGTTGTTAGGGGTAGAATCAGATCCCCTGACCCATACCAGTTTAAACTCACACCCCTATGTAGTTGGGAGGCACTACAGTCACCTTGGAGAACTGGAAACCACCAATTTCCCAGAACACTTCTGCCAATGGATACCCTTCTAGTCTACAGGGAAAGCTTTGGTGCCCCCCTAGAGGTAATTATAATGCATTCAATCACAGGACACTGATGGCAAGGATTCTGTTACCCACTCCTAAAAAACTTTATCTGGACAAATTTGATCAGTAACATTGAAGTTTTGTTAAACTCAAGTAATCCACCATACATACTGTCTCCAGAGTTCCAAGAGTCAAAGTCCCTGAGAGAAGAGAGTTTTCCTCCTGATGAGCTTTCTCAGGGCCCATTTCATGTCCTTGTTCCTTAGGCTGTAGATGAAGGGGTTCAGCATGGGGGTGACCACAGTGTACATCACAGATGCTATCGAGAGCTGTCGGGATGCACGAGTGGATGTGGGACTGAAGTAGACCCCAAAACCAGTGCCATAGAACAAGGAGACCACTGAGAGGTGAGAGCCACAAGTAGAGAAAGCTTTACTCCTCCCCACTGCTGATGGGATTGTCAATATAGTGGAGATGATGCGAGTGTAAGAGAACAGTAGGCCGGTGAGAGGAACTACACCCAGCACGACTAGCAGTGTAAACAACAATGCCACATTGATGAGGGTGTCAGTGCAGGAAAGCTTTAGCACCTGGTTAATTTCACAGAAGAAGTGAAGGATTTTATTGTCTCCATAGAAGGATAATTGAATCAGTAATGAAGTATGTGTCAGGGAATTGAAAGCACTGACAATCCAGGACCCAGCAACCATCCAGGCACAGAGCCTTGGGTTCATGATTATGGTGTAGTGGAGTGGGTGACATATGGCCACATAGCGGTCAAAAGCCATCCAGATGAGGAGAAAGTGGTCTATACCACTAAATAACATAAAAAAATTAATTTGTGCCAAACAGCCGCCATAGGATATGGATTTGCTGTGGGTCTGGATGTTGGCCAGCATCTTGGGGACCGTGGTGGACAGGAAGCAGACGTCGGCCAGGGAGAGGTTGGTGAGGAAGAAGTATGTGGGGGTGTGCAGGTGCGGGTCGGAGTCGATGGCCAGGACGATGAGCAGGCTCCCCAGGACCCCGAGCAGGTACATGCAGAGGAACATCACGAAGAGGAGCTGCTGCTGCTCTGCCCGGTCAGACAGTCCCAGGAGGAGAAATTCTGAGACACTGGTTTGGTTTGCCCTCTTCATGGGGCCAGAGGATCTGTTGGGGGAGATGTGGCAAGGGAATGGGATGATGGAGCAATTAGACTTACTTCAGAACAACTTCCCCTTTCTCCACAAGTGGCTTGGAGTCATTTGGGGATGGAACTACATAAAAATTGTGAAAACCCTCAAGGGACAGGGTCTGTTTCAAATTCTTAACTGTATACTCTTTCCCAGCGTTTAGTATAGTGCTTACTATGTGCCAAATTCTGTGCTAAGCACTGGTAATGCTTAGTATTTATGGTATTTATTAAGTTCCTACTGTTTGCAGAGCACTGTACTAGGACTTGGGAGAGTAATGATAATAATAATGATGGCATTTGTTAAGCACTTACTATGTGCCAAGCACTGTTCTAAGCTCTGGGGTAGAT
The DNA here is from genome assembly GCF_004115215.2 of Ornithorhynchus anatinus. Taxonomy (NCBI): domain Eukaryota; kingdom Metazoa; phylum Chordata; class Mammalia; order Monotremata; family Ornithorhynchidae; genus Ornithorhynchus; species Ornithorhynchus anatinus. The sequence continues at coordinate 105,264,524 of NC_041749.1, forward strand.
ATAAGGTAAACAGGTTGTCCCACATGGGGTTCACAGTCTTAATCCCCATTTTACAGATGAGGTAAATGAGGCACAGAGAAGTTAAGTAACTTGACCAAAGTCACATAGCTGACAAGTGGCAGAGCTGAGATTAGAACCCATGACCTCTGACTCCCAAGCCTGGGCTATTTCCATTAAGCCAGAGTACAATATAACAGAGTTAATAGACACATTCCCTGCCCACAACAAGCTTATATTCTAGAGAGGTAGACAGATATTAATATGGATAAATAATTTATAATATAGGATTTATAGATATTTATATTATATATATATTCATAGATAAATATATTACTACTACTACATAAATGGTACACAGTGGCCTCTCCCTCTATTGGGGTCATGGCTGATGAAGTGACATGAAAAGGGGTTGAGACTGGAAAAGACAGAGCTTTACTGTGAACTGGATTACCTGGGAATCTCTGGGCCTCATTTCCATCAACTTTCAGCTCTGTTGTTATCTTTCGTAGGCTTTGGTACCTGGGCATAAAATTGGGCTGATCCTCACTTCAGTTATGTTGGGGAACAGCCTCACCTGGATCAGTCCAGTGATCTATCCAATACAGTAGACAGTGGCAACAAAGGGTGCTTGCAGGAAGGATGGTTGCCATCTTTGACATCCATCCTCATGGAAGGTATATGGCTTCTTCCTTGCCTAAAATTTTCCTTTAATGACCTATTGTAGACCTTGCATGCAAGAATTTTCCCAGTTACTCCAGTCCAAAGCCCCAGCCTTCTGAAGCTATCGGTAGCCCAATTACTGGTTATTCTAAGAAACCGTGTTTTTTATTCTGGAGTTTGGAAATACTGAAAATGTCATGGAGGAGTTCAGATAGGGTCCCAAATTGGACCTGTGGTACTTAGGACAGCTGTTTGGTACTGCTTGCCGAATGTTATTTAACCCAGTTAAATAACTGTTAATAATTTAACAGTTATTTAGTACAGTGCCCTGCACAAAGTAAGCACTCAAAAAATACAATTGATAAATTGATTATTATTACTTAGCAATATCATCCTGGTCCTTATACTAATTGCTTAGGCATAGAAGTGAGCTCAATAGTATAAAAATTCCCAGGATGGCCTCTGGAAACCATTTATGAAAGAGAGGTGACATTAAAGATTTGCCAGTCCTCTTACATAGTGGTTGCTTTGAATGATAGAGTACACATTGTTGTCAGGAGTTCTTCAGTCCTTACTGATTGCCAGATATTGTGCTAGGGTAGGTACAAGATAAACAGATCAGACAGAGTTCTTGACCCTCATAGGGCTCACAGTCTAAGAGGGAGAGAGAACAGGTATTATATTCCCATTTTACAGGTAAGGGAATTGAAATACATGGTGGCTAAGTGACTTGCCCAAGGTCACTCAGCAGACAAGAGACAGTGATGGGATTCCAGTCCATACTTCATTTTGCTGCTCAGATCATTTATCTAAAAAAGAATTGTTTGGTCCATGTTTCCCTACTCCTCAAGAACCTCCAGTGGTTGCCCATCCACCTCCACATCAAACAGAAACTCCTTAACATTGGCTTCAAAGCACTCAATCATCCTACCTTACCTCACTGATTTCCTACTACAACCCAATCTGCACACTTCATTCATTCATTTATTCATTCAGTCATATTTATTGAGCACTTATTGTGTGCAGAGCACTGTACTAAACACTTAGGAAAGACTTGTACTAAGCACTGATCGTATCTTTTACCCTACAGTTGTCATGTGGCCCCACTGATTCCATAGTTTTGAACAGAGTTGAAGAAACTTTGTTATTAACTTGAGCATTTTTTGCAAGGAGTCTTCAAACACTTCTGCAGCCCACCTAATTTCCTGATAGCACCTGACCTGCCAGTATTTATGGCCTTTCTTTTCCCTTCACCTAGGTGAACTTTCCATGTTTAAAGGGTGGGTTTCCCAATCTGATGAACAGTTTTATCCCTTCAGAAGAGGAGGCACACGGCAGAGAGTCAGGAGACTCGGGTTCTAGTCCCAACTCTACCTCTTTCCTACTGTATGATCTTAGGCAAGTCCCTAAATGCTCTGTGCCTGTTTTCTCATCTGTTAAATGACAATGTAATACCTATTCTCTTTCCCTGTTATATCGTGAGCCCCAAGAGGGGCTGGAACTTGTGTTCAATCTGATTTTCTTGTACCTACCCTAGTGCTTAGCACAGAATCTGGCACATAATAAGCGCTTAATAAACACCATCATTTATTATTCTTATTATTCCAGTTAGCCATGCAGGAATTTTGTTTGGTTACCTGCTTTTTTTGGGTTCTTATCTGGGCTTATAAAAGGGTGTTTTTTAACACCTTCCTGGCTAGTAAGTCACTCGTTTTTCATTTTTTGGGGAAGCAGCGTGGCTGAGTGGAAAGAACCTGGGCTTCAGAGTCAGAGGTCATGGGTTCGACTCCCAGCTCTGCCACTTGTCAGCTGTGTGACTATGGGCAAGTCACTTAACTTCTCTGTGCCTCAGTTACCTCATCTGGAAAGTGGGGATTAACTGTGAGCCTCACCTGGGACAACCTGATGACCCTGAATCTCCCTCAGCGTTTAGAACAGTGCTCTGCACATAGTAAGGGCTTAACAAATACCAACATTATTATTATTATCATTATTATTGTTATTTTAGCTCCCCCTGTCAGTTTTTTCCTCACTAAGGTCTACATTTTGTAATTTGTTTTTAGAAATTCAATATCCCATGGTTGTTAGTTTTTGGATTTCTTCCCCATCAAGAAGGTCAAATGTTCTCAAGTCATGATCACTATGGCAGAGTGATTCTTCCATTTTCTGCACTAAGACCAGCACATGATTCATAATAAAATTCAATGTATAATTTTTCCTTGTTGGTTCTAGGACTAGCTGTCCCAGAAAAGAGTCATTTGCCCTATCCAAAAACTTTACTTTCACTTCCTCCTTCCCTAATCTCTGATGACCTTGTCAGCTCCTTTGCTGGTGAAATTGAAAGCATCAGACCTAACTTGCCCAAGACCCACCTTCAACCTCCATGATGCTCTTCTATCTCTTCTTCCGCCCTCTCCTTCTTCACAACTTTCTCTTGAAAGCCTCCCACAGCCTTTCTAAATTTGTGCTTCTCTCTTGCCTCTCCCCAAAATGATTGATTCCTCACTCTCTTTCCCTGCCCAGAACTCTTTCTCCCTTCAACTCTCCCCAGCTTCATAGCTCTCCTGAAATCCCTATTCCTCCAGAATGTTGCCCCTGATTGAGGTCCACCATCCCGGCTCATGTCATCTCAGCATACACCTAAGTGTTTATGTACTCACATATAGCTTTCATTAGCACTTATTCGGGACTATGTACTTGAAGAACCCCACATGAAGGAAAACTCGCATTATAGTACTTCCATTATGTTCATCTCTTCCTATTCTGCATCACATCTTAACCAGAGAAGATGTGTGTTTTTGGAAGAATGTTCCCTAATTCTTCCAAAAAATGTGTTCTATCCAAAACATATAGTGAAGACGTGTTTTAGCAGAACTGACTGTATATTATGATCTTTGTCCTACTTTTGTTTTCATTTTATTCTCCTATCCATTTTTCCATCCTCTTCTTATTACTGTTTTATCCGTGCCATCCTTCCCCCTGCTCCACTAATTGTAAATAATGTATCTGCCTGTCTTCCACATTAGATTGTAAACTCTTTCAGGGTAAGGACCATGTCTTTTACCTCTATTGTATTCACCCACTGTTTTTCTTTGCTTCCCCATATCTTAGAAATACCAATTATGTCAAACTCCTCCTATTTTCCAAAAGATTCACTTCAGGGGACTTGTCCAGGGAGCCAAAGATGCTGCTGGGGGTGTCCTTCCCCTGAGGTAGCTCTTACCTGGAATGTCTTTGCTGGCCTCTGAGTCTGAGTGCAGGGGCTTCTATCTTTTATTTGTCTCCTCTTTGCTAAAGGAATTGCCCCACTCAGAGTTCCTAAGCAAGGCTGTTGCAAGCTGGAATCTTGCCTCTTCACCCACAGGGCAGTGTGGGAGGGAGGGGGCTTGAGGCAGGACTATTTGCAGGAGTCTCTGGGCCCCTAGGACCACGGTTCCACAAGTCCCCAAGCTCCTTGTTAGAAACAGTGTTCTGCATATAGTAAGCACTCAATAGGTATGATTGATTAATTAAAAAACAAACACTCATTGCCTGATCTCTGCCCCAGCTCCTCTGGGCTATAATGGAGGGATTCAGATGCCTTATCCTGCTCCCTATCCAGGCTACCCATCCGACTGCTGTGTGTTGAGTGCAGGTGGGGGTCTGGCTGTAATGAGATTTGATGTCAAGTATCTAGTACAATATTCTTCATACAGTAGACGATGAATAGCAATGATGATTATGATGATAAGGATGATGTCAATAGCAACCAATAATCTCCATAACATTCTTATCAGAGAAAAGACATAAGCTCACTGTGGGCAGGGAATGTGTCCATTTATTGTTATATTGTACTCTCTCAAGCGATTAGTAAAGTGCTTTGCACACAGTAAGTGCTCAATAAATGCGATTGAATGAGTGAATGAATTAGATCATCATTATCTTTATGATCATCATCATCATGTTTTGTTTTTGGTTATCTGGTGTTTATTAAGAAGCAGCTTGGCTTAGTGGCAAGAGCACGGGCTTGGGAGTCAGAGGTCATGGGTTCTAACCCTAGCTCCACCACTTATCAACTGTGTGACTTTGGGCCAGTCACTGTGCCTCAGTTACCTCATCTGTAAAATGGGGATTAAGACTGTGAGCCCCACGTGGGACAACCTTGTATCTACCCCAGAGCTTAGAACAGTGCTTGGCACATAGTAAGCACTTAACAAATACTATCATTAGTCAGGCATCGTACTAAGCACTTGGGAAAATAAAACAGAAGTGCAAGACATATTCCCTGCCCACAAGGAGTTTATACTCTACAATCTAAGCCATCACTACATAGCAGCTTCTGGATGAATGTTTTCTAATGATGTTAATGCCATGTACATTGGAAGAACTTTCTCAAGCAAAAGAACTGTATTCCAAAACTAGTTTCTACCAAGACAACATAGAATTTGTTGAAAAGACTAAACTAGAATTGGACTACCAAGCCCAACTGGTAACAAATAAGGGTCAGAAAAGCTATCTTCCAAACTGACATGACTGGCAATATTTTTATGCAGTAACTTCAGGGACTTGAAGTTCTCAAGACAGCCAGATGTTCCTAGTACTTGCCAGAACTTAGGTATACTGATGTAAGATGCTTTACTAATGACTAGGAAACCAGAATAGAGGTTCCTTGATGAGTAGAAAGATTGTAAGGCTAGAAGTGAGAAGACATGACACTAGCCCTGGCTCTTCTGTTGTTTGAATGTGTGACCTTGGGTAAGTCACTGATCCGCTCTGTGCCTCAATTTCCCCTTTTGTCTATTTCCATGGGGATGGGGTGAAGATAAGATGGGGTAACATGGAAGAAAGCACATTCAACTCTTTGAAAAATGCTGTGCACATCCTGAATATTATCATCTTCTAGACTCTAAACTCCATGTGGATGCGGAACATGTCTACCAAATCTGTTATATTGTACTCTTCCAAGCACTTAGTACAGTGCTTTGCTCTGAAAATATCTTTGATTGGTTGATTGTGTGATGTTCGACATCGCTTTAAGAGGAGATTGGCTCCAGATTTGTCCAAGGAAATTATGCAGACGGCACGTCATGTTGTAGCCACTGTGGAGGCACAGTGCCACTTCTGCCCTGCTCCCTAGGGGCTGGTGAGCCAGGGGCAGCCAAGATGCTTCACCTTCATACACCCCAGGACTTTACTTCCCTCATCAAAACCATCCCAACTAACAGGAGAACTCACACTGTTTCACCCTCACTCTGTCATTAGGAAATACCTCTGGCTAGTGCTCCCCCAAAATGTATATTCTGTGAAACCACCCTCCCCTCACCCCTGAGACACAGGAAGCATCCAGAAGGCTGGGGGGAGGGTTGTTGCTAACCTACCCCCTCGGGGTTCAGCAGTGGGTTTGGGAAGATAGCAAATTGCTTCAATAACCTCCCCAAAACAAGGTAGTGGGCTCATGCCTAGATAGATTTCACAGGTACCCCTCTTTATAGAAAAGAGACAAAAACATATTTTCCCTCTGTATAAAAGTATCCAAGTCCTAGTCTTTATTCTCATTTAGGGGGGAGTACATAATCAGAATGCAACCCCCTTTGCAGGGCAGGGACTGTGTCTGATTTGATTAAACTGTATATACCCGAGGGCTTAGTACAGTGCTTGGAATATAGTAAGTGCTTAGCAAATATCATTAACATTTCAGTCCATCAGTCATATTTATTGAGTGTTTACTGTGTGCAGAGCACTGTATTAAGTGCTTGGGCAACTACAATATAACAGACTTGGTAGATACTTTTCCTGCCTACAAGGAGCATACAGTTTAGAGGGGGAGACAGACATTAACATAAATTACAGACGTATACATAAGTACTGTGGGGAAGAGGGTAAGGTGAATATCAAGGATTTGAAAGGGTATAGACAACACAGAAGGGAGAGGGAGCAGGGAAAATGAGGGCTTAGTCAGGGAAGACCTCTTGGAGATGTGATTTTAATACGGCTTTGAAGGTGGGGAGGAGAGTCATTGTTTCTTGGGTATGAAGGGGGAGCAAGTTCCAGAACAGAGGCAGGATGTGGGCAAAGGGTCGGTGGTGAGATAGACAAGATCGAAGTAAGGTGAGTAGGTTGGTGTTAGAGGAGCAAAGTGAACTTGCTGGGTTGTAGTAGGAAATCAGTAAGGTAAGAGAGGAGGGAACAAGGTAATTTAGTGCTTTAAAACTAATGGAAAGGAGTTTCCGTTTGATAGGGAGGTGGATAGACAACTACTGGAGGTTCTTGAAAAGTGGAGAAATAAAAATTGAACAGTTTTTTTTTTTAGAAATATGTTCCAGGAAGCAGAGCAAAGTATTGAGTGGAGTGAGGAAAGATAAGGGCGCACTTAACAAAATCCTGGTTTAAGCACAGACTAGCCTTTTCTGATAACTTAATCTGGGTAACCCCAATACTAGCAACATCCACTTATTTTTTCTCCTTGTGGAAAGCCTTTTGCATAGCTTCTTCTGTGCTCTCAACCCACGACACTCTTCGGTTTGGAGCAAGGAGGCAAAGAGAGAGCTGCCTTTGGCTTGTCTCCATTTTTCCCTTACCTTCTGACCTCCCCTTGGACTCAGTTCTTCGCTGAAATAGGCTGGGCTCCAGCCAGTGTCATCATCAAGTGAGTAGGCTCCTCCAAGAGTGACTGACAGCACATAAAAACCCACCTTTTATTTTTGTGTGAGGGCTTGATCATGGGTCTGCTCTGGGAATCCGGAGTCATGGGTTCTGGTGCCAGTTCTGCCTGCTGGGATTAAGCCATCAGTAAGGATAGTTTCTGACCAAAAAAAACAACCGAGGGTGATCTGCAAGGTAGACAGATGCAGCAGGTATCCTGAAATGAGTTGGTTATCGTGATCAGAGAATAGTACAGTGGCTATCAAGGCAAACGACTCCTAGGCTATGACATTACAACATATTCTAGGCACTGTGTCCTGGTCACTTTGGCCATAAATCGATCCTGCTCATTTCCAGAAAAAAAAACCTTTGTGAGCACAAGCGAACAGAGTGTGTGAGTGTCACGGCACAAACCATTAGCCCTAAAATAAATTCCTCTACACAGGTTTAAAGTCCTGAAGTCTCAGGACGTAGGACTCAATAATAGACTCCATCACCACCAAGCCGATGACAACGATGGTGACTGGGAATGGCCAGTGCACTTGACCCTAATAAGACTAGATTTCGACAAATGTGTTCCGTTCTCAAAAATGGTGATCAGTCTCACTCAAAAAGGATTCATAGCTCAAAAGCTTGTTGCATCAGATCCTGCCTCCTTCCAGGATGGAGCAGAATGATCACGGTCTTTGCATGAGGAGAGTTTCCCTCTGAACACATTTCTCAGAGCCCATTTCATGTCTTTGTTCCTCAGGCTGTAGATGAAGGGGTTCAGCATGGGGGTGACCACTGTGTACACCACGGATGCTATCGAGCCCTTCCAGGATGCTTGGGTAAATACGGAGCTGAAGTAGACCCCAAAAGCTGTGCCGTAGAATAAGGAGACCCCTGATAGATGTGAGCAACAGGTGTTGAAAGCTTTATATCTTCCTGTGGCAGATGGGACTCTCAGTATGGTGGTTATAATGCGGGCGTAAGAGAAAATGATACCCACAAAGGGAAAAATAGCCAATATAACTGTAAGCACATACACCACTACATCATTGATCAAAGTGTCTGTGCAGGAAAGCTTTAGGACCCGGTTAAGCTCACTGAAGAAATGCAGGATTTCATTGTCTGTACAGAAAGATAACTGAACCACCAATAATGTGTGAATCAGGGCAGCAAGGTTACTGACACTCCAGGACCCAGAAACCATCAGGGTGCAGAGCCGTGGGTTCATGATGGTGGTGTAGTGGAGGGGGTAGCATATAGCCACGTAGCGGTCATAAGCCATCCCGATGAGGAGGAAATGGTCTAGACCTACAAAGAGAAGGAAAAAGAAAACATTTGGGCCAGGCAGCCAGCGTAGGAAATGGATTTATCTTGGGTCTGGATGTTGGCCAGCATCTTGGGGATCGTGGTAGATAATAGGCGTAGACCAGGGACAGGTTGGTGAGGAAGAAATACATGGGGGTGTGCAGGTGCAGGTCGGAGCCAATGGCCAGGATGATGAGCAGGTTCCCCAGGACCCCAAGCAGGTACATCCAGAGGAACAGCCCAAAGAAGAGCTGCCACTGCTCCACCCAGTCAAACAGTCCCAGGAGGAGGAATTCCGAGACGTTGGTTTGGTTCCCCTTCTCCACGGGGCCGGAGGATCTGGTGGGAGGGACATGGCAGGAGAATGAGATGACAGATCAATCACATCCTGGTTCTGCCTCAACCTAGACTCTATGCGGTTTAATGTGTGTGTGTGCGTGTGTGTGTGTGTGCATGTGTGTGTGTATATGGGGCCGGGGGGAAGGGAGGTTGATATGGGCAGGGTAAACTGTGGAAAGACCCCACCACTCAACTTCAGACTGCCCCAGCTCTATTGGAAAGGCGGTTAGGAGGCCTGGGGTCTGAATTCATCTGAAATTCTCACACTCACACTCTCCAGCCTTCCTGGGGCCCTGGGTCCGCCCTTCCTGGTCCCGTGTGTGTGCCAGCACAGGGTGCAGCGGGTTCATTCAGTAGTATTTATTGAGCACTTACTGTGTGCAGAGCACTATACTAAGCGCTTGGAAATGCAATTCCGCCCTACCCCCAGGCACAACATTGGGTACGCCTGGTCCGGCTACTCCCCATTCTCCATAGAATAACCCATCAGAGACTCGGGGCCCATCATTAGTGTCCCCTCAGGGTTCTCTTCACCTGACTGAAAAATCCCAGTTTCTTCAGACACTCTATTCCCATACTTTATTCTCCTGGGCCTTCTCCAAATCCAGGATAAAAACTCGGTCACTGAGAATCATGAGTGATTTATCTTGTTCTTTCCATGATGTCCAATCCCCTAAATATCATTCATCCTGGTAGAGAAGCAGTGTAGCTTTGTGAAAAAAGCACGGCCTTGGGAATCAGAGGTCATGGTTTCTAATCCTGACTCCACCACTTGTCAGCTGTGTGACTTTGGGCAAGTCACTTGGTGGAAAAGAGCCTGGGCTTCGGAGTCAGAGGTCATGAGTTCGACTCCTGGCTCTGCCACTTGTCAGCTGTGTGACTGTGGGCAAGTCACTTCACTTCTCTGGGCCTCAGTTCCCTCATTTGTAAAATGGGGATTAACTGTGAGCCTCAGGTGGGACAACCTGATTACCCTGTACCTACCCCAGTGCTTTGAACAGTGCTCTGCACATAGTAAGCGCTTAACAAATACCAACATTATTATTTAATGGTATTTGTTAAGTGCTTACTATGTGCCAGGCACTGTTCTAAGTGCTGAACTCATTCCAGGTCTTCCACTCTCCACTAATTCACCCTTCTCCTTCTCCCCCACTCCAGTTGGATGAATGAACAGCAGCAAGTAACAGATCACGCCACCTATCTTACCAATGCTTAACTGCCTCTAGGCATCTAGCCTATGGCACCAGCCCCCCATTCTGCATGGTTCTGCCAACTGCCCAATCCTCAAATCTGCTTCTCCCACTCCCATATCCATCCCTTGCAGAAGAGCAGCCAGAGAAGGAGCAGCATAGTGATGATATGACCTGGAACCTACCTGGGACAGGAGAGAAGCATCTGTGCCTCTGATCATCCTATTGTCACTGCTGGAGACAGAATCGAGTGCTGGCTGAAGGATTAGTCTAACCCAGGAATGGTCTTGAACAGGGTTTCATATTCTTATAAACCCACCTGAGATTTCCTCTGACGTTTTCTCTGATACTTTCTCCCTCTCTAAGCTCCTTTCCCTCTGGAAATTCTCTTCTCTAATCCATCTCTTTGTACCTCCCTCTCCTCCAGTCCCCAAGAGAGCCAGATATTGACTGAGGTATCTTGCAAATAGGGTCCGGAACTATCTGTCCCAGTGAGTGATTGTCAGAGGACAGCTTAATCCCTGCAGAGAGTTGCAGCCCTGAGCTTCTTCCAGGATGAGAACTCCAATATACAGAGTTATGGCCAACGTTCCCTCTAAGCCATGAAGGTGTGCGGATGCACAGTGAGCCTGAAGGGACTGCACCTAGGGAATCTGTGCATATAAGTGAGACTGCTTCTGTGCTCCCAGAACTGAGTTCTGCAATGGAGAAACAGTGTTGCCTAATAGAAAGAGCACAGGTCTAGGAGTCAGCAGACCTGGGTTCTAGTCCCTGCTCTGCCACTTGCCAGCTGTGTGATCTTGGGCAACTTATTTAACTTCACTGGGCCTCAGTTTCTTCATCTGAAAAATAGGGATTCGATACCTGGTCTCCTTCCTGCTTAAACTGTGAGCCCCAGGTGGAACAGGGTCGCCAAGATCCGCCCTTTCCTCTCCACCCAAACGGCTACCTTACTATTACGGGCTCTCGTTATATCCCGGCTAGACTACTGTGTCAGCCTTCTCTCTGACCTCCCTTCCTCCTCTCTCGCCCCGCTCCGGTCTATTCTTCACTCCGCTGCCCGGCTCATCTTCCTGCAGAAACGATCTGGGCATGTCACTCCCCTTCTTAAACAACTCCAGTGGTTGCCTATCGACCTCCGCTCCAAACAAAAACTCCTCACTCTAGGCTTCAAGGCTCTCCATCACCTCGCCCCTTCCTACCTCTCCTCCCTTCTCTCTTTCTACCGCCCACCCCGCACGCTCCGCTCCTCTGCCGCCCACCTCCTCGCCGTCCCTCGGTCTCGCCTATCCCGCCGTCGACCCCTGGGTCACGTCCTCCCGCGGTCCTGGAACGCCCTCCCTCCTCACCTCCGCCAAACTGATTCTCTTTCCCTCTTCAAAACCTTACTTAAAAATCACCTCCTCCAAGAGGCCTTCCCAGACTGAGCTCCTCTTCCCCCTCTACTCCCTCTGCCATCCCCCCTTTACCTGTCCGCAGCTAAAGCCTCATTTTCCCCTTTTCCCTCTGCTCCTCCACCTCTCCCTTCCCATCCCCACAGCACTGTACCCGTCCGCTCAACTGTATATATTTTCGTTACCCTATTTATTTTGTTAATGAATTGTACATCGCCTTGATTCTATTTAGTTGCCATTGTTTTTATGAGATGTTCTTCCCCTTGACGCTGTTTAGTGCCATTGTTCTTGTCTGTCCGTCTCCCCCGATTAGACTGTAAGCCCGTCAAACGGCAGGGACTGTCTCTATCTGTTGCCGACTTGTTCATCCCAAGCGCTTAGTACAGTGCTCTGCACATAGTAAGCGCTCAATAAATACTATTGAATGAAATACTATTGAAAGGGTCTGAGTCTGACCTGATTATCTTTCATCTATACCAGTGGTTAGCACATTATAAACACTTAACAAATAGTATTATTATTATTACACTAACAGGACAAGAAGACTACATCACTCACACTTGGCTGCAAAACTACCACTGGGTCCCAAGAAGCTCAGGAACATGTACTCCTTAATCAATTAATCAGTGGTATTTATTGAGTGCTTATTGTGGGCAGAGCACACTACTAAGCCCTTGGGAGAATGCAGTACCACAGAATTGGTAGACACAATCCCTGTCCTCCTGGAGTTTGCAATCTCCTTCTTCCACAAACTTCATGGAGGGAACAGGGAAAAGACAGCCATGCAAACCAGAATTCTCAGACAGGGAGAGCCCAGGGACCTTGGCGAGGAAGTGCCTGCTTCTTTTAGGGGCTCCTAATCCTCAGCAGAGGGGCAGCTGAAACTATTTGAAATAATCCCACTTACTACATTGGATTTACAGTCAGTGAGCCGGGTCCTATGGTTGGCTTCCTTGACCCCCTGGGCCCTATCTTGGAGGGCACCTTGACCCTCTGCTGGAAGTTAGTGGCTCAAGCCATCTTCTTGCCCAGCTACTTCTTTCTGGATGTTGCATTCTGATCCAGGTTGTAGTCACCTGGGAAAACTTTCAAATTGCATATTCTATCCCACAGAGGCTCTCCACCACCATGATTGGAAAGCCAAATAGAAAGAGTAAGAGGCATGAGCAATGTCTGTGTGTGTAAGAGAAAGAATGAGAGAGAGAAAGAGAGAGAGAGAGATGGGTGTGTACATATGAGTGATCCTAAATTTCTGATCACCACTCCCACAGCTGACAGCTCAGTTCCACCTGACCCCACAGCTCCACCTGACCCCACTCGACCTTCCCTCAGCTTGGAACTGGAAGATGGGGCTGATTCATTCATTCATTTACTCAATCATATTTATTGAGTGCTTATTGTGTGCAAAGCACTGTACGAAGTGCTTGAGAAAGTACAATACAACAATAAACAGTGACACTCCCTGCCCACAATGAGCTTACAGTCTAGAGGTGGAGAGACAGACATCAATACAAATAATTAAAATTACAGGTATGTATATAAGTGCTGTGGGGCTGGGAGAGGGGAAGAGTAAAGGGAGCAAGTCAGGGTGATGCAGAAGGGAGTGGAAGATGAGAAAAAGTGGGGCTCAGCCTGAGAAGGCCTCTTGGAGGAGATGTGCCTTTGATAAAGCTTTTAAGGGGGGAGAGTAATTGTCAGTCGAGTTTTAATTTCAGCCTGTCATTTCTGAACCTCTACAAAACTGCATTGTATTTCAAGTCCCTTTTGACAATAGGGAAACTGCCCCCCACCCTTTAGCACCCAGGGGTCAGATTGGTGGGCCCAAGTGCCTTATTCATTTCAAATTTATCCTTTCCTGCCTTAGCTCTGTCCTCTCCTCCGCCAGGCAAAACTACTTTTCTTCCCTCATTGACACCCATGCCCGTAACCCCCACCAATTGTTCTGGACTTATAACTCTCTCCTTGGGCCCCTTGTTCCTCCCCCTCCCCCATCCCTCACCCCCAGTGATCTGGCCACCTACTTCATCATGAAAATTAACACACTCAGGTCTGAGCTCCCCAAAGTCACCCCTCCCCCTTCTCCATCCCCTCCTCTCCCAACCCTCTCCCCCACTTTCCCATCCTTCCCTGCAGTATCCTCAGAGGAGATCTCCTCCTTCCTCACAAGTGCCACCCCCTCCACCTGCGCCTCGGACCCCATTCCCGCTCACCTTATAAAAACTATCGCCCCTTCCCTCCTCCCCTCCTTAACTCTATCTTTAACCACTCACTCTCCAATGGCTTCTTCCCCTCTGCCTTCAAACATACCCATGTCTCCCCCATCCTAAAAAAACCGTCTCTCAACCCCACTTGCTCTTCCAGTTATCGCCCTATCTCCCTTCTACCCTTCCTTTCCAAACTCCTAGAACGAGTTGCCTACACTCGCTGCCTTGAATTCCTCAACTCCAACTCTCTCCTGGACCTCCTCCAATCTGACTTCCGTCCCCTCCACTCAACCAAGACTGCCTTCTCAAAGGTCATCCACGACCTGCTTCTTGCCAAATCCAATGGCTCCTACTCTATCCTAATCCTCCTCGAGCTCTCAGCTGCCTTTGACACTGTCGATCATCCCCTTCTCCTCCACACCTTATCTCACCTTGGCTTCATGGACTCCATCCTCTCCCGGTTCTCCTCTTATCTTTTTGGCCATTCATTCTCGGTCTCCTTCACGGGCTCCTCCTCCCCCTCCTATCCACTAACTGTAGGAGTTTGTCAAAGGTCAGTTCTTGGCCCTCTTCTGTTCTCCATCTATACTCACTCCCTTGGTGAACTCATTCACTCCCATGGCTTCAACTATCATCTCTATGCAGATGACACCCAAATCTACATCTCCTCCCCTGTTCTCTCCTCCTCCCTTCAGGCTCGTATCTCCTCCTGCCTCCAGGATGTCTCCACCTGGATGTCTGCCCGCCACCTAAAACTCAACATGTCCAAAACTGAGCTCCTATCTTCCCTCCGAAACCCTGTCCTCTTCCTGACTTCCCTGTCACTGTGGATGGCACGACCATCCTTCCCATCTCATAAACTCGCAACCTTGGTGTCGTACCTTGACTCAGCTCTCTCATTCACCCCACACATCCAATCCATCACCAACGCCTGCCGGTCTCACCTTTACAATATTGCCAAGATCCGCCCTTTCCTCTCCATCCAAACGGCTATCATGCTGGTACAAGCTCTCATAATATCCTGGCTGGATTATTGTGTCAGCCTTCTCTCTGATCTCCCTTCCTTCTGTCTCTCCTCACACCAGTCTATTCTTCATTCCGCTGCCCGGATCATCTTCCTACAGAAATGCTCTGGGCATGTCACTCCCCTCCTTAAAAACCTCCAGTGGTTGCCTATCAACCTCCGCATGAAACAAAAACTCCTCATTCTTGGCTTCAAAGCTGCCCATCACGTTGCCCCCTCCTACCTCACCTCCCTTCTCTCTTTCTACTGCCAACCCCATATACTCCACTCCTCTGCCACTCACCTCCTCACTGTCCCCCATTCACATCTATCCCGCCATCGACCTCTGGCCCATGTCCTACCAATGTCCTGGAATGCCCTCCATCCTCACATCAGCCAAACTAACTCTCTTCCCCTCTTCAAAGCCCTACTGAGAGCTCACCTCCTCCAAGGAGCCTTCCCAGACTGAGCTACCCCCTTTTTCCTCTGCTCCCTCTGCTCCCCCTCTGCTCCCCCTCTGCCCTCTGCTTCTCCCCCTTCACCTCCCCTCAGCTAAGCCCCCTTTCCCTCTGCTCCTCCCCTTCCCCCTTCCCCTCCCCTCAGCACTGTGCTCATTTGTATATATTTTTTATTACCCTATTTATTTTGTTAATGAGGTGTACATCCCCTTGATTCTATTTATCGTGATAATGTTGTCTTATTTTTGTTTCAGTCTGTTTTGCTCTGCCATCTGTCTCCCCCGATTAGATTGTGAGCCCATCATTGGACAGGGATTGTCTCTATCTGTTGCCGAATTGTACATTCCAAGAGCTTAGTACAGTGCTCTGCACATAGAAAGCGCTCAATAAATACTATTGAATGAATTAATTAATAGTACTTACTGAGTGCCTGCTAAGTTCAATACACTGTACTAAGATCTTGGGAAAGTACAACAGAAACAAATGACATGTTCCCTACCCTCAAGGAGCTTATACTCTAATGGGGGAGGCAGACTTACTAAATATTTTCAAATTGGAGAAGCATTAGGAAAACCAAGATCAGCTAGGGATTAATACAAATATGCCAGAATGAAATACCAGAAGAAATATGAATAAATAATTGAATGCACTATTGAATACACATATACGCATAAGTGCTGAGAATACGTGTAAATGCATAAGTGCTAGGGAAGGCTGTTGGCTGGATATGACTCAGAGTGTTGAGCTTTTGGTAGAGGTTAAAGATGGGCAGAACTGAGATGTGGTGGAATTTTTGGAGGGGAGGGTGACCTTGGCTGGAGGAATAGCGTGAGCTGGAGGTGGGTGAGTTGGAAACAGGATGCAGTCAGAAGCTTAGCTTGGAGTAGCAGATAGAGAGACCCAATTTGGGAATCATTTGCCTAGACTTGATAGCTGAAGCCATGTGAGTGGATGAGCTCCCTGAAGGGGTGAGTGTAAAGTGAGAAGAGAAGGCAACCCAGAACAGACCTCAGCAAGACACCCACAGTTAAAGGACGAGAGGTGAATGAGGAACCAGTCAATGAGACTGAGAAGGAGCAATCAAACAGAAAGAAGAACCAGATGAGTACTGGGGTGGCCAAACCAAGATCAGACCATGTTCCAAAGAAGAGGGGGTGGTCCCCGGTGGCAAAGGCAGCCAAGAAGTCGAGGAAGATTAGGTCAGAATAGACCCCGTTGGACTGAGTTATGAAATGGTTACTGGTGACTATGGAGAGTGTGGTCTTGGTGAGATCAAAGAGGTAAAAACCTGACTATAGCAGGGCAAGAAAGTTGGTGGAGAGGAAGTGAAAGCAGTAGGCATATGCAACCCTTTAAGTAGTTTGGACCGGAAAAGGAAGTGGGAAATGGCTTTGCTCCTCTAGTAGAGGGAAGCCCCTCTGTGGTCCAGGAGAATCTCCTGGGTCCCCCTGCCCAGCCGACCATTAAAGAAACAGTATCATCAAAGGGAAAGAGGAGCAGCCACTGGGCAGCTGTGTGAACTTGGGCAAGTCACTTAACTTTTCTGGGCCTTGGTTTCCTCATCTATAAAATGGGGATAATGATTATTTCCTCTCCCTCCCTGGCATGGACATTTTGAGGAGAAAATGAGAAACTGATGAGAAAGCACTTCAGATAAAATTAAAATGCCATTCAAATCTAAGGTGTTACAACAGTCCTTGGACTTATGACACAGTTGTTTCCTGAAAACTGCATGAAGTCAAAGCACTGTAAATTGGGACCAATTTTCTCATAGGGGCAAGTTATAAATGAGGAAATAGGCTCCGGAACAATGGTTGAATACCTTTTTCCTACCAAAATTATCCAGAATTGTATACTTGATAAATTATAGAGTAGCTACATTAATGTATTTATATTATAATCAACTAGATTGTAAATTCCTCCATTAGATTGTAAGCTTCTAGAGTACAGGGAACATGTCTACTAACTCTATTGTACTCTCCCAAGTGCTTACTACCATGCTCTGCACACAATAAGTGCTCAGTTCATATATTGACTGATTGATTGACTGAGTTAGAGAGGTTCTACAACATGGATGTTGACTTTTACCTCATTGGAAGTAATGTGGTCACCTCGATCCTCCCTAGTGATTACCTGCACCCCTGAAACTAGTGCCCAGAAGAGGATATTGTAAGGAAGTCAGAGAACAAAGTGTTGTAAATCTGAAACAGGATGCAAATTTTAGAAATGTTGTAAATGCTACTGTTTGTTCTTGCTCAACATCATACTTTAGGACTGCCTGCATTGCTGTTTCTCAGTCAGGCTGATTCTGTGGATTGCTCCCCTCTCATGAATCCACGTTTTCCCCCAGAGCCACAGGTAGCAGTAAAACCTGAGTCTGTGACCCCTCTATGGAGATGAAGACCAGTTGCCTGCCTGCCCAGCACTTCAGGTGCCCATTCTTACCACACTGTTGTCCCACCCAGGTAGGGTAAGCCTCAGGGCAGTGCTCTAACCCAGTAGTTCAATCAGAAGAGCCATTATAAGGGGAACATTCATTCATTCGTTTTTATTTTTTAAATCGTATTTATTGAGCACTTACTGTGTGCAAAGCACTGTACTAAGCGCTTAACACCTAGGGAACACTTAGGGAGCCCTTTATAAGCTCATATGAGGGACACCTCCCCATGTCAAAACACACTCCAACCTCTGCTATAACAGAAATAGGCACAAGAGACAGTAAATATTCCATTATACTGAATGCCCAGAAAAAAGGGCAGCATAAATAGGTAGAGGAAAATAAAGGTTATTACACTTTGTTTCCTCTTCTTCAAGCTATCCCACTATCCCACTTATCAACCAAAACCCTCTCGCTTAGATCGGCTACCACCCCCAAATACATACAAATACACTCTCCCAACTGCTTTCATAATTAGCACCATATGCAGTTTATGGACATCATTCGTGTTGCCAAATCTCGAAATCATGGCCAGTAAATGTAGATCTATTCATAGGATCTCTGGAGCACAAGAGGTACAGGAGAAGTTCAGGGAGCACTCCAAAGTCTCAATTGTGGATTTGCATACATCTGAGTACACTTTAGCTCAGACACATTCAGATGTATTCTCTTAGCCAGTATGAATATTTCCATGAGTCCCCTTTGACTCAGGAGAGTACTAGACTCTGTACTAAGCACTTAGTACAGTGCTCTACACATAGTAAATGCTCAATAAACGCCACTGATGATGATGATGATGATGATGATGGCTTGTAAATCCATGGAAATCGCCTAACCCACTCCTGGAATTTGGGCGCCCCCTGGAGGTCAGCAGATAACCTCAGCAGATGATTAACAGATACAAGCAAATTCACCACGACCTTCCACCTTCTGAGGATACGAGGGGAGGGCTCACAGCTTCTTGGGGCGGCTTTTCCTCCTGAACACATTTCTAAGGGCCTCTTTCATGTCCTTGTTCCTCAGGCTGTAGATGAAGGGATTCAGCATGGGGCTGACCACCGTGTACATCACAGATGCTACCGAGCCCTTCCCAGATGTTTGGGTGGAAGATGTTTGACTGAAATAAACCCCAAGGCCAGTGCCATAGAACAAAGAAACTACAGACAGGTGAGAGCTACAGGTGGAGAAAACTTTATATCTTCCCCCAGGAGATGGGATTCTCAAAATGGTAGAGATGATGCAACTGTAAGAGAAAAGGAGACCTGTGAGGGGAACAACACCTAAAGCTACTAAGAGTACATACACCAAGACTTCATTGAAGAGGGTGTCAGTACAGGAAAGCTTTAGAAGCTGGCTAAGATCACAGAAAAAGTGATGGATTTTGTTTCCTGCACAGAACGATAATCGAACCACCATTAAGGTATGTAAGAGGGCATTAAGGTTACCGATGCTCCAGGACACCACAATCATCCAGGCACAGAGCCGTGGGCTCATGATCGTGGTGTAGTGGAGGGGGTGGCATATGGCCACGTAGCGGTCAAAAGCCATCCCAGTGAGGAGAAAATTGTCCAGACATGAAAACAGCATAAAGCAATACATTTGTGCCAAGCAGCCAACATAGGATATGGATTTATCCCGGGCCTGGATGTTGATCAGCATCTTGGGGACCGTGGTGGACAGGAAGCAGATGTCAGCCAGGGAGAGGTTGGTGAGGAAGAAGTACATGGGGGTGTGCAGGTGTGGGTCGGAGCCGATGGCCACGACGATGAGCAGGCTCCCCAGAACCCCGAGCAGGTACATCCAGAGGAACAGCACGAAAAGGAGCTGCCACTGCTCTGCCCGGTCAGACAGTCCCAGGAGGAGGAATTCTGAGATGCTGGTTTGGTTTCCCTTCTCCATAGAGCCAGAGGATCTGCTGAGGGAGATGTGGCAGGGGAATAGGGGGATGGAGCAGTTACATTTTTCTTCTTCTTCCTCCCTCCCACCCCCTGGTGGTTACTAGGTGGTAAAAAGGAGCAGAAAGACAACCGAGTCCTTCACCTGATGGCAAAACTCCCTGACCTGATTTCTTTTCAGTCTCATTTTCCAACTTTGTTGGGCTACTGTGTTGGGCTTATTAAAGTCACCTGCTATTTCCCCATTAGGAAAGGAGCCTAAGATACTCTTTCTTATTCAAAATCCTTACAAAAGATAAATAAAAGAGCTCGGAAACCAAAAAGAAGTGAATTTAGAACTGGAGATGTTAGCCCATTTAGCTCACTGTTGGAACCTGCTGGAAAGCCAACTGACTAGGTTCAGGAATAAACTCTACCGATGCACTGTAAGGACAAGAGGAAAAATTAAGATTTCAAATGGGGTAAAGGAAAACTCTATAGAGACCCGAAGATGAAATGGGCACCCTAGAAAATGTGGAAATCGGGGCAGATAACAAAAGAGAAAGGATCCCCTGCTATAACACTCTCCCCACTTAAGTGGTTTCTTTCCCCACTTATTTCTTTGCCAAAAAATCAAGTTGTAAATGGTTAACCTCCTGGTCAACATGAATGAAAATCAAAACTAGAATAGTGAATAAAGGTATGTCTTTTGTGTATGTATTACCATGAACTTACTTCAAGCCATAACGACCCATCACTTCTAGACAGGTGACTTGTGGCCTCTGAACTGACCTAGTGCTTCTTTTGTAATAATAACGTTGGTATTTGTTAAGCGCTTACTATGTGCAGAGCACTGTTCTAAGCGCTGGGGTAGATACAGGGTGATCAGGTTGTCCCACGTGGGGCTCAAAGTTTTAATCCCCATTTTACAGATGAGGTAACTAAGGCACAGAGGAGTTAAGTGACTTGCCCACAGTCACACAACTGACAAGTGGCAGAGCCAGGATTCAAACCCATGTCCTCTGACTCCCAAGCCCATGCTCTTTCCACTGAGCCATGCTGCTTCCCCAAGGACTTAGTATAGTGCAGCATTACACCCAGCTTGTGCTCAGTAAATACCATTGCTCCTCCTAAGTGACAGCAGACTGAATATAAACCAACCACCCACAAAGCCCTATCTGAAAATAATCCTGTAGGACATCTGGCTCCCCTGTGGAACCTTTCTTGGAGTCTGACGGTAATTCTCCTCCAGCTAGTCTAACCTCATTCCGATCTTTATAGTTATGCTTCCCCTACCTGTAATTTATTTTAATGTCTGTCTCCCCTGCTAGACTGCAAGCTCCTTGAAGACAGAGATCGTGTCTTCTAATTCTATTGTACTCTCTCAAGAGCTTACAGGACTCTGCACAGAAGAAACACTCAATAATTGATCGAATGATTGATTAAAGTCTACCAGCTGAGATAAACTGAAGAGCCCCCCCCCCCCCGCCCCCCCCCCCCCCCCACACCTCACGAATGGACTGTGATGGTTGTACCAGGGCAGCTGTGACTGGAACAGTGAGGAGATGATAGAGGGGATATTGTGCTATCGTTATTTCTTTTTGCTCAGTTGTTGTCTGTTAATTTTCCCCTGCATGTTTGTGCTCCCTCACCCCATTAGATTGTGTGCCCTCTGTAGGGCAGCAGCCATGTCTAAATTGGCATCAAAGCATTTAGTACACTGTCTCACACACTCTAAGCAGTTAATCCAAGGCATGGAGGTTGCTTGATATTAAATTCATCTTAATTTTGAAGGACAAATTTTCTCATCTTACTAGGTCCTCCTCTGAATTCATTTTCAGACATCCACTCAATCAATGGTATTTATTGAATGCTTACTATGTGCAGAGCATTATATAAAGCACTTGGGAGAATACAATAAATAGACATAATCCCTTCCCTCAAGAAGCTTACAACCTAGCAGGGAAGTCAGACATTAAAATAAATTATAGATAGGGGAAAATAATAGAATTTTCAGATATATACACAAGTGGTCCTCAATTTGTATTCCTGAACCAGTGGTCTAGTTAAGCAATAAAAGAACTGAAACTGCCCTGTGAAACACACTTATAAATCACCCAGGAAGACATCAAACCACTGGTGACTTCCCTATGGATGAAACTATCAAACTAAGTGTTTATGGGTTCAGCAGTCATGTGATCAAGAGCATACTTTCCCAGCTTGCCACAGGAGTCATCATCCTAAAACAGGAGGCTTGGAGTTGCATATGGGGCTCTGTGAAACCCAGAAAGCCCCAAGGTTCCTGATCTAAGCTCTTCCCCCATAAAATTAAAGAAGTAAGGAAAAGGAATGAATTGCTTCATGTGAATGGGGAAATGCTTCAGCTGTGGACTCTCCTTTGTCACTGTATTCTCTATCAATTGGGCCAGAAGTGGGTGAGCCAAGGAGACTGCAGAGAAAGCAGTGTGGCTTAGTGGAAAGAACATGGCCTTGGGAGTCAGAGGACATGGGTTCTAATCCCCGCTCTGCCACTTGTCTGCTGTGTGATCTTGGGCAAGCCACTTAACTTCTCTGATCCTCTGTTACTACATCTGTAAAGTGGGGATTAAAACTGTGAGCCCCACCTGGGACAAATTGATTACCTTATATCTAACCCAGCACTTAGAACAGTGCTTGGCATATAGTAAGTGCTTAACAAATACCATTATTATTATTAAAGTATCAGAGTTGGGGATGGGGGTGGCCACAGGAGAAGGAGTAAATACAGATTAATCAGGTTGGACCCTGTTCCAGGTGAGGTTTACAGTCTCCTTTGAGGCTATTCCTGTTTTGAGGCTATATGAAGACTTGCTCATCTAAGCTTTGTGTCTTTTTCTGTTGCAAGCAAGGGCTAGAATTCTATAAGTAATAAAGCTGTTGCTGAGGTTTAGGGAACCCATAAAACTTGGCACTAGTCATTTTTTTACCATGAAAATGTACCTCTGAACCACTGCAAATGTGATTGCATCTGAGAAGCAGCGTGGCTCAGTGGAAAGAGCACGGGCTTTGGAGTCAAGGGTCATGAGTTCGAGTCCCAGCTCTGCCCCTTGTCAGCTGTGTGACTGTGGGCAAGTCACTTAACTTCTCTGTGCCTCAGTTACCTCATCTGTAAAATGGGGATTAAGACTGTGAGCCCCACGTGGGATGACCTGATTCCCCTGTGTCTACCCCAGCGCTTAGAACAGTGCTTTGCACATAGTAAGCGCTTAACAAATATCAACATTATTACTCTCCTGGACCTCAATAGGGCCTCTTACCTGTCCTTCTCATTCACCCCACCCACTGCCCTACCTCCCTGTGAGCAAGTGGACCTCAAAAACACTCTTCAGATTCACACACCACACTGGCCTACTAATTGTAAACTTGCAACTGCAAATTATTCGGGTCAAATAATAATAATTGTGGTATTTGTTAAGTGCTTACTATGTGCCAAATACTGTACTAAGCGCTGGGGTATATACAAGATAATCAGGTCCCACATGGTGTTCACAGTCTAACTAGGAGGGAGAAAAAGTGATGAATCCCCATTTTGCAGATGAGGGAACTGAGACACAGAGAATAATAATAATTGTGGTATTTGTTAAGCACTTATTATGTGCTTAAGTACACTAGTGCATTAAGCACTGGGGTGGATACCAGCAAATCGGGTTGGACACAGTCCCTGTCCCATGTGGGGCTCACATTCTCAATTCCCATTTTACAGTGAGGTAACTGAGGCACAGGAAAGTTAAGTGACTTGCCCAAGATCACATAGCAGGTAAGTGGTGGGGCCAGGATTAGAACCCAGGTCCTCTGACTCCCAGGCCTTTGCTCTTTCCACTAGGCAATGCTGCTTCTCTAGCCTCAGCATCAGCTAGCATCTAGCATCCGCTAACACCCATCTGCAAATTCACCAAAATGGGCACTTGTGAAGAACAACCCAGAGAGACACAGACACTCTGGACAATTTCTGAGCCCCGATCAACTCACGGTAATATCCCAATAATTCTCCAATCCAGGCATGTGCAACTTCCCCCAACCAAGCCTTCTTGCAGTCCTGCAACTGTGTCACCTCCTGAGGGAAATTGGATGGCCAAGTCACCATACTCCTCAATACCAGGAAGAAGCCACTGAAGCTTAAAGGGGAAGGTTTGAAAATGTTTCATTGCCTAGTGAGTGATAAGCATAAGGACTTCATTCCCATGGGAATTTATAAAGGCCAGAAACATTACTAGATTCAAGAAGGGTTTTGGATGAATACCATGTTCAAGTGGTCCATAATGGGTTTCTGTCAATCAGTCAATCAATCAATCAGTGGTATTTATTGAGGGCTTACTGCATGCAGAGCACTATAATAAGCACTTGGGAGAGTACAGTACAACAGAGTTGGTAGATATGTTACCAGCCCACAAGGAGCTTACAGTCTAGAGGGGGAGATAGATACAGCGTGGTACAGTGGAAAGAGCCCAGGCTTGGGAGTCAGAGTTCATGGGTTCGAATCCCAGCTCCACCACTTGCCAGCTGTGTGACTTTAGGCAAGTCACTTAACTTCTCTGTGCCTCAGTTACCTCATCTGTAAAATAGGGATTAAAACTGTGAGACCCATGTGGGACAGCCTGATCACCTTGTATCCCCCAGGGCTTAGAACAGTGCTTTGCACATAGTAAGCGCTTAACAAATACCACCATTTTTTATATTAAAATAAATTACAGCTATATAGAAAGTGCTGTGGGGCTGAGGGGTGAAAAAAGGGTACAAATCCAAGTGCAAATGTGGTGCAGAAAGGAGAAGGCGAAGAGGAAATGAGGGCTTAGTAGGGGATAGATGGTCCATAACTATCCATAACTATCCCCTCCCATCCTCTAACTGTTGGGGTTCCTCAAGGGTCAGTTCTTGGCCTCTTCTGTTCTCCATATACACTCACTCCCTTGGTGAACTCATTCGCTCTCACGGCTTCAACTATCATCTCTATGCAGATGATACGCAGATCTACATCTCTGCCCCTGTCCTCTCCCCCTCCCTTCAGGCTTGTATCTCCTCCTGCCTCCAAGACGTCTCTACCTGGATGTCTGCCCGCCACCTAAAACTCAACATGGCCAAAACTGAGCTCCTCATCTTCCCTCCCAAGCCCTGTCCTCTTCCTGACTTCCCTATCACTGTGGATGGTACAACCATCCTTCCCGTCTCTCAAGCCCGCAACCTCGGTGTCATCTTTGACTCGGCTCTCTCGTTCACCCCACACATCCAATCCATCACCAAAACCTCCCAGTCTCACCTTTATTAGATCGCCAAGATCCACCCTTTCCTCTCCACCCAAACGGCTATCTTACTGTTACAGGCTCTCATAATATCCCGGCTGGACTATTGTGTCAGCCTTCTCTTTGATCTCCCTTCCTCCTGTCTTTCTCTGCTCCAGTCCATTCTTCATTCCGCTGCCCGGCTCATCTTCCTGCAGAAACGCTCTGGGCATGTCACTCCCCTTCTTAAAAACCTCCAGTGGTTGCCTATCAACCTCTGCACGAAACAAAAACTTCTCACTCTAGCCTTCAAGGCTCTCCATCACCTTGCCCCATCCTACCTCTCCTCCTTTCTCTCTTTCTACTGCCCACCCCGCACACTCCGCTCCTCCGCCACCCACCTCCTCACCATTCCCCATTCTCCCCTATCCCGCCGTCAACCCCTGGGCCACATCCTCCCACTGTCCTGGAATGCCCTCCCTCCTCACCTCCACCAAACTAATTATCTTCCCCTCTTCAAAACGCTACTTAGAGCTCACCTCCTCCAAGAGACCTTCCCAGACTGAGCTTCCCCTTTTCCCCCTGCTCCCTCTGCTCCCCCTCTACCCCCCCTTCACCTCCCCTCAGCTAAGCCCTCTTTTCCCCCCTTTCCCTCTGCTCCTCCTCCTTTCCCTCCCCCTCCCCTCAGCACTATGCTCGACTGCTCAATTGTATATATTTTCATTACCCTATTTATTTTGTTAATGAGATGTACATCACCTTGATTCCATTTATTGCTATTGTTTTAATGAGATGTTCATCCCCTTGATTCTATTTATTGCTATTGTTTTTGTCTGTCCGTCTCCCCTGATTAGACTGTAAGCCCGTCAATGGGCAGGGACTGTCTCTATCTGTTACCGATTTGTACATTCCAAGCACTTAGTACAGTGCTCTGCACATAGTAAGCACTCAATAAATACTATTGAATAAATGAATGAATGAATGAATCCATGAAAACTGATGTTCCAAACGGCAACCCTCACACCGTTCCTCCAAGTATCCTACTCCTACTGTCAGAGACAGAGTCTGAGACTGGATGGGCTGTTGGCTTGACCCACTGCTGATGGACTTATGCCTAGGCTTGGAAAAGGAATTTCTCCCCCTTCAAAATGTGGGGTTGCCTGTTTCAATGACATGGGAAACTCTGATTTCCTGCTCTCCCACTTTATCCACTGGGTGGGCTACTCTCTGAGAGCAGGAGCCCCAGGTTTGTTGATGTGTCTGGCACCCTGGATAACTCTTGCTTTGAGTTCCAAGAATATACCCCAGCCATGTGCCCTGTTACCCTGTTACTGCAGAGTCTCTGGCCATTTAGGACCAAGTCTAACAGAGAGTAGGGAGAACTTTGCAGAAACTAGAGAACTGACCACAGCCATGACTAGATAGTGTTTACCAACTTTGTTGTATTGTACTCTCCCAAGTGCTTAGTGCAGTGCTTTGCATATAGTAAGTCTCAGTAAATACCATTGATTCAATCAATCAATTGATTGATTAACTAAAGCTACCAAGAGAGTCTTTGGGGGTCCAGATGGAAGAAGACAGATCTGACTGCCTCTCTGTTTAGCCCGTCAGCCTTTTCCTCGGTTTCCCTTTGGTCTCCCGAACTCACCCAGAGATCAGAGATGCCTGTCTACTTGTTGTTTGTTTTGTTGTCTGTCTTTCTGCTTCTAGACTGGGAGCCCGTTGTTGCATAGCCCTGGATCACTGCTTCTGTCTGCCTCCTTCACTCTTATGCTCGAGCAGCTGAACGCTGCTGGCGAAAGTCTAAACACCAAGCCAAACTTGTTCACTTGAAATTTATCCTTTCCTGACTTAACTCTGCCCTCTCCTCTTCCAGGAAAAACTATTTTTCTTCCCTTATTGACACCCATGTCCATCACCCCCACCAGCTGTTCTGGACATTTAACTCCCTCCTCAGGCCCCCTCTTCCTTCCCCTCCTCCATCCCTCACCCCCAACCATCTGGCCACCTACTTCATTAAGAAAATAAACACCATCAGATCTGAGCTCCCCAAAGTCACCCCTCCCCCTTTTCCATCTCCCCCCACCCCGGCCTTTAACTCTCTCCCCTACTTTCCCAACCTTCCCAGAAGTATCTTCAGAGGAGATCTCCTCCCTTCTTTCAAGTGCCACCCCTTCCACCTGTGTTTCTGACCCCATTCCCGCTCATCTTATAAAAACTCTCACCCCTTCCCTCCTCCCCTCCTTAACTACCATCTTCAACTGTTCACTCTCCAACGGCTTCTTTCCATCAGCCTTCAAACATGCCTATGTCTACCCCATCCTAAAAAACCCCTGTCTTGACCCCACTGCCCCTTCCAGTTATCGCCCTATCTCCCTCCTACCTTTCCTCTCCAAACTCCTAGAGCGAGTCATCTACTCTCGCTGCCTCAAATTCCTCAACTCCAACTCTCTCCTGGACCCACTCCAATCTGGCTTCTGTCCCCTCCACTGCCCTCTCAAAGGTCACCAGTGACCTCCTTCTTGCCAAATACAATGGCTCCTACTCTATCCTAATCCTCCTCAACCTCTCAGCTGCCGTTGACACTGTCGACCATCCCCTCCTCCTCAACACATTAACCAACCTTGGCTTCACGGACTCTGTCCTCTCCTGGTTCTCCTCTTATCTCTCTGGCCATTTATTTTCAGTCTCCTTCGTGGGTTCCCCCTCCTTCGCCCATCCCCTACCTGTAGGGTCAGTTCTTGGGTCCCTTCTGTCATCCATCTATACTCACTCCTTTGGTGAACTCATTCACTCCCACAGCTTCAACTCTCATCTCTACGCAGATGACACCCAAATCTACATCTCCTCCCCTGTTCTCTCGCTCTCCCTCCAGGCTTGTATCTCCGCCCGCCTTCAGGAACTTAACATGTCCAAGACTGAGCTCCTTATCTACCCTCCCAAACCCTGTCCTTTCCCCAATTTTCCTGTCACTGTGGACGGCACTACCATCCTTCCCACCTCACAAGCCCGCAACCTCAGTGTCATCCTTGACTCTGCTCTCTCATTCACCCCACACATCCAATCCATCATCAAAACCTGCTGGTCTCACCTTCACAACATCACCAAGATCTGCTCCTTCCTCTCCACCCAAACTGCTACCTTGCTGGTACAAGCTCTCTTAGTATTCCGACTGGATTACTGCATCAGCCTCCTTTCTGATCTCCCATCCCTCCTGTCTCTCCCCTGCCTGGATTACCTTTCTGCAAAATGCTCTGGGCATGTCACTCCACTCCTCAAAAATCCCCAGTGGTTGCCCATCCACCTTCGCATGAAGGATAAACTCCTCACTATTGGCTTCAAAGTTCTCCATCACCTTGTCCCCTCCACCTCACCACCCTTCTCTCCTCCTACAGCCCAGCCCACACACTCCACTCCTCTCCCGCTAACCCCCTCACTGTGCCTCATTCCCGCCTGTCCCATCATCGACCCCGGCCCACTTCCTACCTGTGACCTGGAATGTCCTCCGTCCCCACATCTGCCAAACTAACTCTCTTCCCCTCTTCAAAGCTCTACTGAGAGCTCACCTCCTCCAGGAGGCCTTCCCAGACTGAGCCCTCCCTTTCCCTCTGCTCCTTCTCCCCTCCCCATCATCCCGACGCCCTCCCTCTAGTCTACCCCCTTCTCCTCCCCACAGCACTTGTATATATTTGTACATATTTATTGCTCTATGTATTTTATTAATGATGTGCATTTATCTATGGTTCTATTTATCTATTTTGATGGTAGTGATGCCTGTCTACTTGTTTTGTTTTGTTGTCTATCTCCCCTTCTAGACTGTGAGCCTGTTGTTGGGTAGGGATTATCTCTATCTGTTGCCGGATTGTACTTCCCAAGTGCTTAGTACAGTGCTCGGCACACAGTAAACCCTCAACAAATGCAATTGAATGAATAAATGAATGAATCAGAGACTTGACTGGCTATGAATGGGATTCTCTGAGCCAGAGAACGAGGCTACCACCTCTGTCAACCTACCTGCACCTTCATTAGAACTGAGAATAGGGATTACAAAGGCAACTGCAGAACTGGATTTCTTACTCTCTAATGACAGCCCTGCCCCCCAACACACACACGCACGCGCGCGCGCACACACACACATCCCTCTACTCATTTCACCCTGGACACCCATCCCCTTTAATGAAAAAATCTCTCCTTGCCCCTGGGCATTGATCCCGTGGCCCTGTGGCCCAGGCCTTGTCTCTCAAACCTCATCTGGGGATCTCATGGTGTTGGCCAGCATCCCTGTTTCTGCCTCTGCAGTTGTCACTTGCTTAGAGTAGTCCTGGACTAAGGACCACTTCTGATGGAGGTTCTTGCCCCAGATGGAGCCAGAACCATTCCTTGCTCGGGAAGGAAAGGGGAGTTTCCTAAACCCTCCACTTATCCTTGGAAGCATCCCGACTTTCTCTACCCCAGTGTCTGATGCACAGTTTTTTGATGGTATCTGTTAAGCATTTATTACTTATTGCCAGGCACTGTACTAAGTGCTGCGATAGGTACGAGCTGATCAGGTTGGACACAGTCCATGTCCCACCTGGGGCTCATGGTCTTAATCCCCATTTTTACAGATGAGGGAACCGAGGCCCAGAGAGGTGTAGCGACTTGCCCAAAGTCACACAGCAGGCAAGTGGTATGGCCGGGTTTAGCACCCAAGTCCTTCTGCCTTCCCGGTCCGTGCCGCTCTATCCGCTAGACCGTGATGCGTCTCTAGCTCTGCTTCTCACTTGAGGGAAAACTCACTCATCTGTTGATGCAGCATAGGTATTGGGAAGGCCTGAATGTTCCGGAAAGTGGGGCAAGGTGTGAGTTGCGAGGGGAAACCAAAGAACAGCTTGTCTTACTTGTAGCAAACTGTCTCGGGGTCCTCTAGGGCAGGAATCTGAATTTGACGCTCATCTATCCAATTTCCGTAAAGCCGATTCTAATCAGAGGACACCCCAAATGAGACAAAGCCCGGGGTAAAGTTTGCTGTGGAGAACCTACCCTCGGGGCAGTCGGATCCAGTTGGGTGGCCAGTCTCCCCGGCGGACGGTTCTAACCCGGAAGGTCAGTGCCGGTCCGGGCCCCTCGGCCGTCCTCCGTCTCCTCCGGACTGCGGCCCGAGCGTGAAGGGGGACCAGGATCGTGGGGCTGCAGGGCTCTGGGCGGGAGCGCTGCATCCTCACCCACAGGGCAGGACTATTTGCAGGAGTCTCTGGGCCCCTGGGACCCCCGGCCCGCGGCTCCCCAAGCCCCTTGTTGGAAACAAACCCCCAGACGCTTCAGACTTAATTAAGACCTCGGTGGGGAGTGTTGAAATCTCTTGGAAACAGGGTCCCCAACTTTCTCAGCCTTTATGATGTCGAGCAGTTCAGCTTCTCCCCAGGGCTGGGGGAGGGAAGGGCTGCCCCGCTCTTTGGGTAACAACCCTAGAAGGTCCGCAGAGCCCTGAGCTCGAACGGTGGAGGCTTCGGTCCACCCCGGGGTGCTGTAGATAGGGTGCGTGGCTCCTCCCCAGAGCAGGCGGCAGGTAAGAGAGGTCAAAATTAGGTACACAAAAGCATAAAAGCTCCACTCCTTGCAAGACAGGCCCGGGGGCCAATCCAGGTGCGTGACCGCCGGCCAACTGTGCCAGGTCTGTGAAGACCTGTAAGACCGTGAGCCCTAAGTGGACAGGGACTGTGTCCCAACCCAATTACTTTATATCTACTCTAGCGCTTAGTACAGTGGCTGGCACATAGTAAGCGCTTAACCAAGACCACAATGATCATTCTCGTCATTTGGCCCAGATGAGGCGAAGGGAAGAGGAAATGATGAGGGAGATCGGGTTTGGGTCTTCGAGTTCCCCCCAAGCTGGCTTCCCTATCACAGCTCCTCCAAGAGGCTTTTCCTGACTAAGCCCTCATTTCTCCTACTCACCCTCCCCTCTGCAAGGGCCTCTGCACCTGGCTCTGTACCAACTAAGAAAGGAACGGTCACCACACCCTCTAAGCACTTGAGAGTCACCCCACCCTCAGCCCCACAGCACTTCATTCGTTCATGCATTCAATCGTATTTACTGAGAGCTTACTGTGTGCCGAGCAGCGTACCGAGAGCTTGGAATGTACAATTCGGCAACAGATAGAGACCGTCCCTGCCCAATAGCGGGCTCAGTCACAGTCTAAAAGGGGGAGACAGACAGCAAAACCAAACAAGTAGACAGGCATCAATTTAAAAGAGGGATCGCATTTCGGTCGTCATGGCATGTGTGTGAGGTACCGTGGCTTAAGCATTTTCGCGCCCGGGGAGCCCGAATGGCTCCCTCTTTGGCGTCATCCACTTCCACTTACTTTTACTGAGGTTGGGAGGCTTCCTCCTGTCTCTCCCCGCTCCAGTCCATTCTTCATTCCGCTGCCCGGATCATCTTCCTACAGAAGCGCTCTGGGCCTGTCGCTCCCCTCCTCAAAAACCTCCAGGGGTTGCCTATCAACCTTCGCCCGAAACAAAAACTCCTCACTCTTGGCTTCAGAGCTCTCCATCCCCTCGCCCCCTCCACCTCACCACCCTTCTCTCCTTCGACTGCCCACCCGGCACGCTCCGCTCCTCTGCCGCTCGCCTCCTCGCGGTCCCCCGTTCGCGCCTGTCCCGCCGTCGACCCCTGGCCCACGTCCTCCCGCTGACCTGGAACGCCCTCACCTCTGCCAACCTACCTCCCTTCCCCTCGTCAAAGCCCTAGTGAGAGCTCACCTCCTCCAGGAGGCCTTCCCAGACTGAGCCCTCCCTTTCCCTCTGCTCCTCCTCCCCTCCCCATTCCCTCCTCTACCGCCCTCTGCTCCTCCCCCTTCCCCTCCCCACGGTACTGTGCTTATTTGTATATATTATTTATCACTGTATTCACTTTGTTAAGGGTGTGGTGTATATCTACGATTCTATTGATCTTGATGATATTGACGCCAGACTACTCGTTTTGCTGTGTTCTGGTTTGTTTTGCTGTCTGTCTCCCCCGTATAGACTGTGAGCCCGTTATTGGGCAGGGATTGGTCTCTATCTGTTGCCGAATTGTCCGTTCCAAGCGCTTAGTACTGTGCTCTGCACATTAGTGCTCTACACTCAACGAGGGAGGGAAAGGTGGTGCGCGTGCGCCGTAGAGCCCGAAGGCTCAGGTTGGGAAAAGCAAAACTGAGCTCCTCATCTTCCCTCCCAAACCCGGTCCTCTCCCAGACTTCTCTATCACCGTGGATGGCACGACCATCCTTCCCGTCTCTCGGGCCCGCAATCTCGGTGTCATCCTTGACTCGTCTCTCTCGTTCACCCCACACATCCTATCTGTTACCAAGACCTGCCGGTTTCGCCTTTACAATATCGCCAAGATCCGCCCTTTCCTCTCCACCCAAACGGCAACCTTACCGTTACGGGCTCTCGTTATATCCCGGCTAGACTACCGTGTCGGCCTTCTCTCTGACCTCCCTTCCTCCTCTCTCGCCCCGCTCCAGTCTATTCTTCACTCCGCTGCCCGGCTCATCTTCCTGCAGAAACGATCTGGGCATGTCACTCCCCTTCTTAAACAACTCCAGTGGTTGCCTATCAACCGCCGCTCCAAACAAAAACTCCTCAGTCTAGGCTTCAAGGCTCTCCATCACCTTGCCCCTTCCTACCTCTCCTCCCTTCTCTCTTTCTACCACCCACCCCGCACGCTCCGCTCCTCTGCCGCCCACCTCCTCACCGTCCCTCGGTCTCGGCCTATCCGCCGTCGACCCCCGGGCCACGTCCTCCGCGGTCCCGGAACGCCCTCCCTCCTCACCTCCGCCAAACTGATTCTCTTCCCCTCTTCAAAACCCTACTTAAAACTCACCTCCTCCAAGAGGCCTTCCCAGACTGAGCTCCTCTTCTCCCTCTACTCCCTCTGCCACCCCCCCTTTACCTCTCCGCAGCTAAACCCTCTTTTTCCCCTTTTCCCTCTGCTCCTCCACCTCTCCCTTCCCATCCCACAGCACTGTACTCGTCCGCCTCAACTGTATATATTTCCATTACCCTATTTATTTTGTTAATGAATTGTACATCGCCTTGATTCTATTTAGTTGCCATTGTTTTTACGAGATGTTCTTCCCCTTGACTCTATTTATTGCCATTGTTCTTGTCTGTCCGTCTCCCCCGATTAGACTGTAAGCCCGTCAAACGGCAGGGACTGTCTCTATCTGTTGCCGACTTGTTCATCCCAAGCGCTTAGTACAGTGCTCTGCACATAGTAAGCGCTCAATAAATACTATTGAATGAATGAATGAATGAATGAAAAGCCCAAGGCCCCTGGTGGGTGACGTCACAACGAGGGCCCCGGGAGCGCTGTGCATCCTGGGAAATGACCTGCCAATCTTCTCCTTACTAGGATTTTAGGGGCTCTGCTGAGGAGGGCGGCCGTTGCCCCTCAGGCTTGATGTGACCCCCCCGCCCCATAGTCAATGGCCTCTAAGTTCGGCCGGTCTGTGCCGTAGCAGGCCTATGTGTACAGTGCCCGACTTGTCATGGCGTCCTTCCCCGAGGGGTGGGCCCAGTCATACTTACCTGGCAGGGGAAATACTATGATCATGAAGGTAGTTTTTCCCAGGGTGAGGCTTAGCTATTGCACTCTGGCTTCGCTGACCCCTGCGATTTCCTCAAATGTGGGAAACTCGACTGCATAATTTTTGGTAGTGGGGGACTGCGTTCGCGCTCTCCCCCGCCATGCTGGTTACTAAAGTTTAGAACGACTTTAAAGATTCCCAAGGGATATCCGTGTGGTAAGAGGCAGTAGAGAAGCTCCTGCAGCAAGAGATGTGACTCTCTTACGAGGGTTATGGTAGTAGAGAGGACTTTGTTTTCTGTAGCCTTGCGGGAAAGGTAAAGAGGAGAGTTATGTCTCCGTTTGCTGTTGTCCAGTTGGGGAGTTCAATTCTTTGCGCTTTGTTGGTGCTGACGTGAATGTGCTTATCAAATTGGGTTACTGCTTCTTTTCCAAAGTGAGCTCCTGCTTTGTAGTGAGCGGTTTTTTATCCCGTTACCATCATGGTTGATATTTGAGGGCTTCCCTTATACAGAGCGCTTTAGGAAGCGCTTGGGAGAGTCCAAAGTCGGTGTGCGCTTTTCCTGTCGACAACGAGTTTGCAATGTAGAGAGGGAGGCCGAGAGGGAACGGACCAGATGTGGAAATCCTTGGGTTAGGCACAGCCAACCAGGCCTCCGTGAGGGAGTTTCAGATTTTAATGAACTTTTCAGGGGCAGCCAAATTTAGCAAGTGGTTTCCAGAGTCCAGACCCACTGAGGGGTCAAATGGGCTCTCATAAAGCCTAGGAAATCTATGTAATAATAATAACGATGGCATTTGTTTAGCGCTTACTATGTGCAAAGCACTGTTCTAAGCGCTGGGGAGGATACGAGGTGATCAGGTGGTCCCACGTGGGGCTCACAGTCTTCATCCCCATTTTACAGACGAGGTCACTGAGGCGCAGAGACGTGAAGTGACTTTCCCAAGTCACACAGCTGACGAGCGGCTGGACCGGCATTTGAACCCATGACCTCTGACTCCCAAGCCCGGGCTCTTTCCACTGAGCCACGCTGCTTCTCTAGGGAGGTCTTGGTACTGCTCTTTGCACTTTTCCTGAGTCTGCCATGCTGCAAAGATCGTGCCCGCTGTGCCACACTGTGATCTGAAGCCAGGAACATTCACTGGGCAATAGCCTTCTGGCTAGGATCTTGTTGGCTCAGTGGAGAGGAAATGAGGGGCCTCGATAATTGTCAGCCTGGAATTTCATCTTCCTTTTGGAAGGCAAGCAACATGGCCGAGTGGGAAGACTATGGGCCTGGGGCTCGGAGGCTCTGGGTTCCAGTCCCAGCTCTGCCACTTGTCTGCTGTGCGACTTTGGGCAAGTCACTTCACTTCTCTGCGCTTCAGTCACATCATCTGTAAAATGGGAATTCACTTCTCCTCCCTCCGACTAAGACTGTGAGCCCCATATGGGACAGGGACTGTGTTCAACCTTCTATCGACCCCAGCGCTCAGGACGGTACCTGGCAGAGGGTAAGCCCTTAATGAGTACTCTATTGAAAAGAGATGGCGATGATGGAGGCAGCTTTGAGATCCTATGCTCTCTCCTCTATGTCCCATATGTTGAGGAAAAGCTAAAGTAAGAGTTTAAACAGAGCTGGCCTCCATGCTTGTCGGCCTCAGTGGTTAGGTCGTTAGGTTCAACTGCTGTGGAAACTTCCTCAATGATTGCCACGTCTTAGCCTGTTGGTATGTCTTTTCACACCCGGCACCACGTCCTACCTCCGGCCTGGAATGCCCTCTCTCCTCCAATCTGACAATTACTCCGCACTCCCCTCCCCTCCCCGCCACCCCCGGCTCCGGCCAAAGCCTTATTGAAGGCACGTCTCCTTCAAGAGGCCTTCCCAAACTAAGCCCCACTTTTCCTCTTCTTCCACATCTCCCTGACTTGCTCCCTTTGCCCTTCCCTCCATCCCAGCCGCACGACACTGCAGTTGATATTCATAATTTCATTTATTTGTATTGATGTCTGCCCCCCACCCCCACTCTAGACTGTAAGCCTGCTGTGGACAAGGAATGTGACTGTTTATCGCTGCTCTCCCAATCGCTCAGAACAGTGCTCTGCACACAGTAAGCGCTCAATAAATACGAATGAATGAATGAATGAATGAATGAATGAATGAATTTGCAGGATCACAACTCCGGTAATAGAAGGCTCCATTCAGGAGACCATTGAGTGGTTGTGGCCATAGCTTCAGCATTTCCTTCTTGACTGTGATGAGGTTGGGTGTTGGAATGGCACGTTCAAGGCCACATACCATCTTTAACAATAGGAAGAAGTAGTGGGACTGGAAAGGTCTGGAGGGAAGGTGGTGCCCCCTCAGCGGGGAAGGGCACATCGCCACGCCTGGATACCCCTCCCCCCGAGCCGAGCCAGCTATGACAGGGCTATCGGGGTCAGTCTCTAAGGTGCTGGCGCAGGCAGAGCTCCAGCGGGAGCAGCTCCTAAGCTGCAGAGGGTGGCCCTTGTGCCCACAAGGTGCCCAAGATAGGGTTCCCCTCCCCGACCCTTCCTGCTTGATGGGCTCCCTTGGGGGCGGGGGGCGGGGGTGGACGGGAGGGCGGGGGAGCAGTTATGACCCAAGAATTAGTTCCACTCCCGAAGTCCCGGCTGCTCAGCCGACTCCTCCCCACTACTGCGGGCGGTCTGGAGGCAGGGGCTGGGCTCTGTCAGTGACTGGGAAAAGGAAGACTTGGAGGGAGAATGGAGTTGGGCCTTGCAGGCGAGGGTCTGATGGCTAATTTCCACTGCCCTGCTGCTTAAACTTCGTCCTCTCTCATTCATTCAATCGTATTTATTGAGCGCTTACTATGTGCAGAGCACTGTACTGAGCGCTTGGAACATACAATGCGGCAATGGATAGAGACAATCCCTACCCGACAACGGGCTCACAGTCTAGAAGGGGGAGACGGACAACAAAACAAAACAAGTAGACAGGCATCACAACCATCAAAAGAAATGACTAGAACCATAGGTAAATGCACACCATTAATAGATAGAGCGATAAATATGGACAAATATATGTAAGTGCTGTGGGGAGGGGAAGGGAAACTCTCAGACTCACTCTCTCTTTCTCTCTCTCCCTCGTTGAGAGTAATAATGATAATAACGATGATGATGGCATTTGTTAAGCGCGTACTATGTGCCAAGCACTGCTCTAAGCGCTGGGTGGGGGCGGGAGGGAGGGGGGAGTACAAGGTAATCAGGTTGTCCCACATAGGGCTCACCGTCTTCATCCCTCCTCATTTTCCAGATGAGGTAACTGAGGCCCAGAAAGTCACTCAGACGACAAGCGGTGGAGACGGGATTCATTCATTCATTCATTCAATCGTATTTATCGAGCGCTTGCTTACTATGTGCAGAGCACTGGACTAAGCGCTTGGAATGTGCGATTCGGCAACAGAGAGAGACAATCCCTGCCCAATAACGGGTTCACAGTCTAAACGGGGGAGACAGACAGCAAAGCAAAAGACAGCAAACCGAGTAGTCTGCCATAGATATCACCAAGATAAATAGAATCATAGGTTTATATAATATTAACAATGTTGGTATTTGTTAAGCGCTTACTACGTGCAGAGCACTGTTCTAAGCGCTGGGGTAAATACAGGGTAATCAGGTTGTCCCACGTGAGGTTCACAGTTAATCCCCATTTTACAGATGAGGTAACTGAGGCACAGAGAAGTCAAGTGACTTGCCCACAATCACACAGCAGACAAGTGGCAGAGCCGGGATTCGAACTCATGACCTCTGACTCCCAAGACCGGGCTCTTCCCACTGAGCCACGCTGCTTCTCTACACACCATTAACAAAATAAATAGAGTAATAAATAATATATACAAATATGCTCAGTGCTGTGGGGTAGGGGAAGGAGGAAGAGCGGAGGGCGAGCGGGGGCGGGGGGAGGAATGGGGAAGGGAGGAGGAGCAGAGGGAAAGGGGGGGCTCAGGCTGGGAAGGCCTCCTGGAGGAGATGAGCTCGCAGTAGGGCTTTGAAGAGGGGAAGAGAGTTCGTTTGGCGGAGGTGAGGAGGGAGGGCGTTCCAGGACAGCGGGAGGACGTGGGCCAGGGGTCGACGGCGGGACAGGTGAGAACAAGGAACCGCGAGGAGGCGAGCGGGAGAGGAGCGGAGTGTACGGGGTGGGCAGTAGAAAGAGAGAAGGGAGGGGAGGCAAGAGGGGGCAAGGTGATGGAGAGTTTTGAAACCAAGAGCGAGGGGTTTTTGTTTCTTGCGAAGGAGGGGGGCGGGAGATGACGGCTACAGGCATCTGGAGGGGGTGGTAGAGGCGAATGATATAAGCTTCGAAGGAGGGGAAGGAGAGGGAAGGGGGAGGGAGAATAGTGCGGAAGCGGCATTGGGGTGCGAGAAGGAAGCCGGCACCTCCTCCTTTCCCGGTGAGACTGGGGGAGTGGGAGAAGGAGAGGCCTCCGCTGGAGAGAGCAGCAGAAGAGATCGTGTCCTCAGGGGTGAGCCAGGTCTCCGTCAGGGCGAGGAGGAGGAGACAGCGGGAAAGGAATAGGTCAAGGATGAAAGGGAGCTTAACCTCTAATGGAGCGGGGGGTTGCCAATAGGCCACGCTTGGCAGCAGCTGTGGAGGAGGAGGGGGAAGGGAGCGGGAGGAGGGGAGGGTCTGGATGGAAATGAGATGGCGGGGACCTGGGTGGGGAGAGGGGGATGAGGGGTGGCGATGGGACAGGAGAAAGGGGACGGGACGTGGGCGGGGAAGAGGGAAGGGAAGGGGACGGGAGGAAGGGGTCCGGTGGGGAAGAGCGCAAGGGAAGGGGGCTGAGGGTTGGCGCTGGTAAAGTGGGATTCTAAGGACGGGGTGGGGAGGAGGGGACGGGGCAGTGGAAAGTGAGGGAAAGAGCCGAGTGGGAGAGGGGAAGGGGAAGGTGAGGATTGGGAAGGGCAGATGGGAGCAGGGGGGTTGGAAGGTCATAGTGAAGTAACAGCACTGAGATCAGTTAAGGATTAACAGGCGGTAGGAATAATATAATATGATATAATATTATTAATAAGCGGGTGATGCCCAGGGTCGAATGTTGACTCGTCCGTGGGTCGATCAGATCAAAATCAAAAGGCTAGCGGCAAGGAGAGTCCAGAGGCTCGTGACCCTGTGGATGGCCGATTTGGGGAAGGGTGGGAGCTATGGGGGACAGGGGAGAGGGAACTCCTGGGGAGAGGAGTAGATAACCAAGCAACATGGGCGGGGTGAGTAGTTGCGAGTGGAGGTAGTAGTTAAAAGTAACACAGCGAGAACAAGGGCAATTGTGACCGGGGGGCGGGGCGGAAGGGAGGGGGCCGAGAGGGCAGGGGAGAGATACGAAAAGCCTTATAAGAGGCTCATCATCTTCTTCTTCTTCCTCAAATGACGTTGCTTCTGACCCATGGCGATTCCACTCTTCAGAACGTCCCATCTTCTGTCCCGGGGTCATTCTGGAATGTCTGTATCCGTCGAGTTTTCTTGGTAAAGATAGGGAAGTGCCTATCTTTACCACTGCCGCCTTCTACGCAGTAAAAACTCGAGTCTCTGCTGGTGTCTTTGATCGATGGTTTGATCACATGACCTTTGCCTCTTTCCCATACCGCTGCTGCCCGGCACACGCTGGGCGACTCTGTCTGACGCTTCGGCTTAGACCTCTCCCTATTTGGCATCACTCCCGGCTTCATCGGAGCTGTCATGAGAGCTGTCATGAGGAAACTCCTGGGGAGAGGAGTAGATAACCAAGCAACATGGGCGGGGTGAGTAGGTGCGAGTGCAGGTAGTAGTTAAAAGTAGCACAGTGAGAACAAGGGCAATGTTACCCAGTGATGATGGCATTAGAGAAGCACATTATTATTATTATTTGTTAAGCGCTTACTATGTGCAAAGCACTGTTCTAAGCGCTGGGAAGGATACAAGGTGATCCGGTTGTCCCACATGAGGCTCACAGTCTTAATCCCCATTTTACAGATGGGGTAACTGAGGCCCAGCGAAGTGAAGTGACTTGCCCAAAGTCACACGACTGACAAGTGGCTGAGGTGGGATTTGAACCCATGACCTCTGACTCCCAAGCCCAGGCTCTTTCCACTGAGCCACGCTGCTTCTCTAATAATAATAATGATGGCATTTGTTAAGCGCTTGCTATGTGCCAAGCACTGTTCTAAGCACTGGGGGCGGGGAGGGGTGGTGCAAGGTCATCAGGTTGTCCAGCCTGAGGCTCACAGTCTTAATCCCCACCCGGGGGAGGGAATCATTCGCCTCTAGTCAGAGCACACGGAAGGAGGGAGTGGGGGCTCCCCAGGGATGGCCGCTTCCCTTGATGGTGGGCAGTTCATTCATTCAATAGTATTTATTGAGCGCTTACTATGTGCAGAGCACTGTACTAAGCGCTTGGAATGAACAAGTCGGCAACAGATAGAGACGGTCCCTGCCGTTTGACGGGCTTACAGTCTAATCGGGGGAGACGGACAGACGAGAACAATGGCAATGAATAGAGTCGAGGGGAAGAACATCTCGTAAAAACAATGGCAACTAAATAGAATCAAGGCGATGTACATTTCATTAACAAAATAAATAGGGTAATGAAAATATATACAGTTGAGCGGACGAGTACGGTGCTGAGGGGATGGGAAGGTAGAGGGGGAGGAGCAGAGGGAAATGGGGGGAAAAGAGGGTTAAGCTACGGAGAGGTGAAGGGGGGGGTGGTAGAGGGAGTAGAGGGAGAAGAGGAGCTCAGTCTGGGAAGGCCTCTTGGAGGAGGTGAGCTTTAAGTAGGGATTTGAAGAGGGAAGAGAATTAGATTGTCGGAGGTGAGGAGGGAGGGCATTCCAGGACCGCGGGAGGAGGTGGCCCAGGGGTCGACGGCGGGATAGGCGAGACCGAGGGACGGCGAGGAAGTGGGCGGCAGAGGAACGGAGCGTGTGGGGTGGGCAGTAGAGAGAAGGGAGGAGAGGCAGGAGGGGGCAAGGTGATGAAGAGCCTTGAAGCCTAGAGTGAGGAGTTTTTGTTCGGAGCGGAGGTTGATAGGCAACCACTGGAGGTGTTTAAGAAGGGGAGTGACAGGCCCAGAGCGTTTCTGCAGGAAGATGAGCCGGGCAGCGGAGTGAAGAATAGACTGGAGTGGGGCGAGAGAGGAGGAAGGGAGATCAGAGAGAAGGCTGACACAGTAGTCTAGCCGGGATATAACAAGAGCCTGTAGCAGTAAGGTAGCCATTTGGGTGGAGAGGAAAGGGCGGATCTTGGCGATATTGTAAAGGTGAAACCGGCAAGTCTTGGTAACGGATAGCATGTGTGGGGTGAACGAGAGAGACGAGTCAAAGATGACACCGAGATTGCAGGCCCCAGAGACGGGAAGGATGGTCGTGCCATCCACGGTGATAGGGAAGTCTGGGAGAGGACTGGGCTTGGGAGGGAAGATGAGGAGCTCGGTCTTGCTCATGTTGAGTTTTAGGTGGCGGGCCGACATCCAGGTGGAGACATCCTGGAGACAGGAGGAGATGCGAGCCTGAAGGGAGGGGGAGAGGACAGGGGCGGAGATGTAGATCTGCATGTCATCCGCGTAGAGATGGTAGTCAAAGCCGTGAGAGAGAATGAGTTCACCAAGGGAGCGAGTGTAAATGGAGAACAGAAGAGGGCTAAGAACTGACCCTTGAGGAACTCCAACAGTTAAAGGATGGGAGGGGGAGGAGGCACCTGCGAAGGGGACCGAGAATGACCGGCCAGAGAGATAAGAGAACTAGGAGAGGACGGAGTCCGTGAAGCCAAGGTGAGATAAGGTGTGGAGGAGGAGGGGATGGTCGACAGTGTCAAAGGCAGCTGAGAGGTCAAGGAGGATTAGAATGGAGTAGGAGCCATTGGATTTGGCAAGAAGGAGGTCACGGGTGACCTTAGAGAGAGCAGTCTCGGTAGAGTGGAGGGGACGGAAGCCAGATTGGAGGGGGTCCGGAAGAGAATGGGAGTTGAGGAATTCTAAGCAGCGAGTGTAGACGACTCGTTCTAGGATTTTAGAAAGGAAGGGTAGTAGGGAGAGAGGGCGACAACTGGAAGGGGAAGTGGGGTCGAGAGAGGGTTTTTGTTTTTTTTAGGATGGGAGAGATATGGGCATGTTTGAAGGCAGAGGGGAAGGAGCCATTGGAGATTGAGTGGTTAAAAACAGAAGTTAAGGAAGGGAGGAGGGCAGAGGCGATGGTTTTTATAAAGTGAGCGGGAATGGGGTCCGAGGCGCACTAGACCAGGGGAGTTGGAAGGTCAGTGGAGAGATGGGGGATGGTCTGGGAGCTACACGAGGTTCTGGAGGCTGCTGGGGGCTGCGGGGCCCGCGGTGGCGGGGGGGCGGGGGGGGGGGGCGGGTCCTTGGTGTCGGCGCCCTCGGGCGGGGGTGCAGACGTCCGGGAGGGGGAGACGACCATGAGCCCGGAGGCAAGTCATCGAAGTCTGATAGCGCGGGCTTCTCAGGAGGAGAGATCTCGGCGCTTCCGTGGCGGCGTCCCCGTCCGGAAAGATCCAACCGGGAAGAGGGGCAGCGGCGGTCCGGGGGCGCGGCTCCTAGGGAGAGGAGGTCCCGGCGCATCCGTGGCGGCGGATTAGAACCCGTGACCTCTGCCTCTCAAGCTTATGCTCTTGCACTGAGTCTCCCCCTTCAGAACAGTGCTCTGCACATAGTAAGCGCTTAACAAGAAGCAGCGTGGCTCAGTGGAAAGAGCACGGGCCCTGGAATCAGGACTCATGAGTTCGAATCCCAGCTCTGCCACTTGTCGGCTGTGTGACTGTGGGCAAGTCACTTAACTTCTCTGTGCCTCAGTTCCCTCATCTGTAAAATGGGGATTAAGACTGTGAGCCCCACGTGGGACAACCTGCTTCCCCTATGTCTACCCCAGCGCTTAGAACAGTGCTCGGCACATAGTAAGCGCTTAACAAATACCAACATTATTATTAACAAATACCAGACCATCATCCTCTCTCCACCTTCAAAGCCTTACTAAAGTCACATCTCCAGGAGGCCTTTCCCGATTAAGCCTTCTTCCCCAGTTCCCTCTCCCTTCCGTACCCTATGCGGTACATAGAGAAGCAGCGTGGCTTGGTGGAAAGCCACCTTTACAATATCGCCAAGATCTGCCCTTTCCTCTCCATCCAAACGGCTATCGTGCTGGTACAGGCTCTCATAATATCCCGACTGGATTATTGTGTCAGCCTCCTCTCCGTTGTCCCTTCCTCCTGTCTCTCCCCACAACAGTCCATTCTTCCTTCCGCTGCCCGGATCATCTTCCTACAGAAACGCTCTGGGCCTGTCGCCCTCCTCCTTAAAAACCTCCAGTGGTTGCCTATCAACCTCCGCACGAAACACAAACTCCTCACTCTTGGCTTCAAAGCTCTCCATCACCTTGCCCCCTCCTATCTCACCTCCCTTCTCTCTTTCTACTGCCCACCCCACACGCTCCGTTCCTCTGCCGCCCACCTCCTCACCGTCCCCCGTTCTCACCTTTCCTGCCGTCGACCCCTGGGCCACGTCCTCCCGCTGTCCTGGAACGCCCTCCCTCCTCACCTCCGCCAAACTAATTCTCTTCTCCTCTTCAAAGCCCTACTGAGAGCTCACCTCCTCCAAGAGGCCTTCCCAGACTGAGCTTCCCCTTTTCCTTCTGCTCCCCCTCCTCCCTCTGCTCCTCCCCCTCCCTCAGCACTGTGCGCATTTGTATATATTTATTAATTACCCTATTTATTTTGTTAATGAGGTGTCCATCCCTTGATTCTATTTATCATGATAATGTTGTCTTGTTTTTGTTTCCTTCTGTTTTGCTCTGCCGTCTGTCTCCCCGATTAGACTGTGAGCCCGTCATTGGGCAGGGATTGTCTCTATCTGTTGCCGATTTGTACATTCCAAGCGCTTAGTACAGTGCTCTGCACATAGTAAGCGCTCAATAAATACCATTGAATGAATGAATGCAAGAGCACGGAGGTCTTTCTTGGGAATCAGAGGTCGTGGGCTCTAATCCCGGCTCTGCCACCTATCAGCTGTGTGACTTTGGGAGAGTCACTTCACTTCCCTGGGCCTCAGTTCCCTCATCTGTAAAATGGGGATGAGGACTGTGAGCCCCGCGTGGGACAACCTGATTACCTTGTATCTACCCCAGCACTTAGCACATAGTAAGCGCCTAACACATACCATCATTATGAATGAATTAATATTATTATTATCTGTGACTTTCGGACATTTTCTATTCACCTCACCTTCAACCGTAGAAAATTCAGATACATAGCTATCACTTATATATTCTAAATGATTCATTTAAAATTAACATCGGCCTCTCTCTCTAGATTGCAAACTCGCTGTGGGCAGGATAATTGCCCATCGACTTTGGAGTCTCCTAAGTGCCTACTGTAGTGCTCTATATAAGGGAAGCCCTCAAATACCATCCAAGATAATAACAGGATAAAAACAAAAAAAAACCTCACTACTAAAACAGCCCTTACTTTAAGAAAAGAGGAACAACTCAATATACTATCTGCACTCACTAAGCACTGACAGCGGACAAAGAACTCAACTTCAAAGCAAAGAAAGACCGAAGAGCAACTCCTCTTCTCCTTCCCGAAGCAATAAAAAGAAGAAGACAGCCGCTGCCACCGGCAGAGTATGACAGAGTCACTCTCCTTAAAGGCGTGTTACTCACCTCCCCTCTGGTTAAAAGAAAAAAAAAAACCAAAAAAGCACGGAATTCATACTTGCAACACTGTTCTCTCTTTAGAGCCAGCACTTCCAGGGAGAGCACGAACGCAGTCCGCCCCCACCAGAAATTATGCAGTCGAGTTCCTCGCATTTGAGGAAATCGCAGGGGTCAGCAAAGCCAGAACGCAGTAACTGAGCCTCAACCTGGGAAAAGCACCTGCATGACCGCACAATTTCCCCTGCCAGATAAGTATGAACACCCTACTCCCCTCGGGGAGGACGCCATGACAAGTCGGGCACTGTACACATAGGCCTGCTACGACACAAAATGGCCAAACTCAGAGGCCATTGACTATGGGGCGGGGGGGTCACATCAAGCCTGAGGGGCAACGGCCGCCCTCCTCAGCAGAGCCCCTAAAATCCTAGTAAGGAGAAGATTGGCAGGCCATTTCCCAGGATGCACAGCGC
Organism: Ornithorhynchus anatinus; assembly: GCF_004115215.2. Taxonomy (NCBI): domain Eukaryota; kingdom Metazoa; phylum Chordata; class Mammalia; order Monotremata; family Ornithorhynchidae; genus Ornithorhynchus; species Ornithorhynchus anatinus. Next base: position 105,308,939 of record NC_041749.1, read on the forward strand.
TCCCGGGACCCTCGTTGTGACGTCACCCACCAGGGGCCTTGGGCTTTTCCCAACCTGAGCCTTCGGGGCTCTACGGCGCACGCGCACTACCTTTCTCTCCCTCTCCTGTCCTAAACCGCCCAACTTCAGTAGAAGTAAGTGGATGACACCAAAGAAGGAGCCATTCGAGCGCCCCGGGCGCGAAATGCTTAACCCACAGTACCTCAGACACACGCCATTACGACCGAAATGCGATCCCTCTTTTAAATTGATGCCTGTCTACTTGTTTGGTTTTGCTGTCTGTCTCCCCCTTTTAAACCGTTATTGGGCAGGGACGGCCTCTATCTGTTGTCGAATTGTACATTCCAAGCTCTTAGTACGCTGCTCGGCACACAGTAAGTGCTCAATAAATACGATTGAGTGAATGAATGAATGAGTGAACAAATTAAAGCTCCCATCTAAATTAATCCACAGGGAAATATCATATAGTTTCCCCAGGTAATGGAGAGTCCTTCCTTCGAACTACCTCAGGGTAGCAAGCAATCCCTCACTACCACAAGTTATCCAGTCGAGTTTCCCCCATTTGGGGAAATCTCAGGCGCCAACACAGCCGGAGTGCAATGGCTGAGCCTCACCTTGGGAAAAACCCCTACATAACAATAATAAATGTTAGTATTTGTTAAGCGCTTACTATGTGCAAAGCACTGTTCTAAGCGCTGGGGAGAATACAAGGTGATCAGGTTGTCCCACGTGGGGCTCACAGTCTTAATCCCCATTTTACAGATGAGGTAACTGAGGCCCAGAGAAGTTCAGTGACTTGCCCAAAGTCACACAGCTGACAAGCGGCGGAGTCGGGATTTGAACCCATGATCTCTGACTCCCCAGCCCCTGCTCTTTCCACTGAGCCACGCTGCTTCTCTGATGAACATGGTCAGTCAGAGCTAACCACTCAACAACCGCTCAATAGCCTGTACACAGACTCACGCTACAACCTCATAAAGAATTTGCGTTGGGGCTGTCTAATCACTATATTTACGGGTAAAATGCCGCTCTCCTCTGCAAAGTCACCTGATTGACAATTTTGAAAGTACGGCGGGAGCACTTCCCAGTGTGCACGAGGTTCTTCTACATATCTCATAAACTCGCTGCCGACGTCACCAGCCAGACTCTTCCTTCTGCCTTTCCCGATCCTTTCCTTCTATTTATTCTTCATTGCACATGCTCGATCTTCAAAACCCCCAATCTAAAAGGACCATAAAAGAAAAAAGAGACTGCAAGCTTGTGGGGGGCAGGGAACGGGCCTGCTTATTGTTATACTATCCTCTCCCAAGTGCTTAGGACAGTGTTCTGCATGTAGTAAGGATTCAATAAACACGATTGACTGAGTGCATAACGAGTAGTCCTCTCACCACCTCCGCAACCGGCCGGAGGAGTTCCTTCACTCTGGGGATGCAGCCGGAGGCTTCTCCCTCAAAAAAAGAAAGAAAGAAAGAGCTTAGTAGACTGGGCCAAAGGCTATGTATTCCAACCAGCCAATCGTATTTATTGCGTGCTTAGTGTGCGCAGATCACCGTACGAAGCGTTTGGGAGTGTACAATGTAACAGAGTCGGTAGACATGTTCCCTGACCACAGTGAGCTCACAGTCTAGACGGACATTAATTCAAAGAAATGAATGAAATTACACATATGTACATAAGTGCTATGGGACCGAGGGAGGGGTGAATAAAGCAGCGTGGCTCCGTAGAAAGAGCCCGGGCTTGGGAGTCAGAGGTCATGGGTTCGAATCCTGGCTCTGCCGCTTGTCAGCTGTGTGACTGTGGGCAAGTCACTTCACTTCTCTGTGCCTCAGTTATCTCGTCCGTAAAATGGGGATGAAGACTGTGAGCCTCATGTGGGACAACCTGATTACCTTGTATCTTCCCCAGCGCTTAGAACAGTGCTCTGCACATAGTAAGCGCTTAACAAATACCAACATTATTAAAGGATGCAAATCCTAGTGCAACCTTGGCTTCACGGACTCCGTCCTCTCCTGTTTCTCCTCTTACCCCTCTGGCCGGTCATTCGCGGTCTCCTTCGCTGGCGCCTCCTCCCCCTCCCATCCTTTAACTGTTGGAGTTCCTCAAGGGTCAGTTCTTGGCCCTCTTCTGTTCTCCATTTACACTCGCTCCCTTGGTGAACTCATTCGCTCTCACGGCTTCGACTACCATCTCTACGCAGATGACACGCAGATCTACATCTCTGCCCCTGTCCTTTCCCCCTCCCTTCAGGCTCGCGTCTCCTCCTGCCTCCAGGATGTCTCCACCTGGATGTCGGCTAGACTACTGTGTCAGCCTTCTCTCTGATCTCCCTTCCTCCTCTCTCGCCCCGCTCCAGTCTATTCTTCACTCCGCTGCCCGGCTCATCTTCCCGCAGAAACGATCTGGGCATGTCACTCCCCTTCTTAAACAACTCCAGTGGTTGCCTATCGACCTCCGCTCCAGACAAAAACTCCTCACTCTAGGCTTCAAGGCTCTACATCACCTTGCCCCTTCCTACCTCTCCTCCCTTCTCTCTTTCTACCGCCCACCCCGCACGCTCCGCTCCTCTGCCGCCCACCTCCTCACCGTCCCTCGGTCTCTCCTATCCCACCGTCGACCCCCGGGCCACGTCCTCCCGCGGTCCTGGAATGCCCTCCCTCCTCACCTCCACCAAAACTGATTCTCTTCCCCTCTTCAAAACCCTACTTAAAACTCACCTCCTCCAAGAGGCCTTCCCAGACTGAGCTCCTCTTCTTCCTCTACTCCTTCTACCACCCCCCTCCTTCACCTCTCCGCAGCTTAACCCTCTTTTCCCCCCATTTCCCTCGGCTCCTCCCCCTCTCCCTTCCCATCCCCTCAGCACTGTACTCGTCTGCTCAACTGTATATATTTTCATTACCCTATTTATTTTGTTAATGAAATGTACATCACCTTGATTCTATTTAGTTGCCATTGTTTTTACGAGATGTTCTTCCCCTTGACTCTAGCCATCGTTCTCGTCTGTCCGTCTCCCCCGATTAGACTGTAAGCCCGTCAAACGGCAGGGACTGTCTCTATCTGTTGCCGACTTGTTCATTCCAAGCGCTTAGTACAGAGCTCTGCACATAGTAAGCGCTCAATAAATACTATTGAATGAATGGAAGGGAGCGGGAGAGGAGGAAATGAGGGCTTGGTCAGGGAAGGCCTCTTAGGGGAGATGTACTTTCAGTGTGGCTTTAAAAGTGGATGGGTGATGGATTCTTTCTGACTCATTAGGTCTGCACAGCCTGCTCACTGTTCCCCACCCTCTGATTCCTGCTAAATTCCTTGTTCCCTTTCAGCCCCCAGCAAGGAAACATGTCACCTAGGCTTTGTTCTCGCTTTCCAAGCGCTTCGACCTTTTGTAGGGCAATGACTGATTCACTCAAGCTACTGCTAATGCCTCCTTCACCTTGGGGTACTTTGTAGCTGTTCTCTTTGAATACTGTTTCATGTTAACACTACTATGGTACTGGTGTGTGGGACTTGGACTTTACAAGATAGTGCTACACTACCATAGAATGAGTGGTTGAATATGTTCCCTGCCCATAACTAGCTTGCAGTCTAAAGACTGTATGGAGCACTGTACTAAATGCTTAGGAGAGTACAGTGCAATGGAGTTGATAGACACATTCCCTGCCCACAAGGAACTTACAGTCTAGAGGGGGAGACAGGCCATACGATCAATTACAGAGAGGGGAAATGGTGGAGTATAAGGATTTGTACCTAAGTGCTCTCTGTCGGTGCCTGCTTCCTTGTTTTGATCTGTATATAGCTATAATTCTATTTATTTATATCGATGCCTGTTTACTTGTTTTGCTGTCTGTCTCCCCCCTGCTAGACGGTAAGCCCGGTGTGGACGGCGATTGTCTCTCCCTTTATTGCCGAATTGTACTTTCCAAGAGCTTAGTACAGTGCTCTGCACACAGTAAGCGCTCAATAAATACGATTGAATGAATGAACGAATGAAGTGCTGGTGGGGCGGAGGGTGGGGTGACTCTCAAGTGCTTAGAGGGTGTGGTGACTGTTACATTCTTAGTTGATACAGAGCCAGGTGCAGAGGCCATGCAGAGGGGAGGGTGAGTAGGAGAAATGAGGGCTTAGTCAGGAAAAGCCTCGTGGGGAACCTTGAAGACCCAAACCCGATCTCCCTCATTATTTCCTCTTCCCTTCGCCTCATCTGGACCAAATGACGAGAATGGTAATTGTGGTATTGGTTAAGCGCTTACTATGTGCCAGCCACTGTACAAAGCGCTAGAGTAGATATAAGGTAATTGGGTTGGGACACAGTCCCTGTCCCACTTAGGGCTCACGGTCTTACAGATCTTCACAGACCTGGCAGAGTTGGCCGGCGGTCAGGCACCTGGATTGGCCCCAGGGCCTGCCTTGCAAGGAGTGGAGTTTTTATGCTTTTGTGTACCTAATTTTGACCTCTCTTACCTGCCGCCTGCTCTGGGGAGGAGCCACGCACCCTACCTACAGCACCCCGGGGTGGACCGAAGCCTCCACCGCTCGAGCTCAGGGCTCTGCGGACCTTCTAGGGTTACCCAAAGAGTGGGGCAGCCCCTTCCCTCCCCCAGCCCTGGAGAAAAGCTGAACTGCTCGACATCATAAAGGCTGAGAAAGTTGGGGACCCTGTTTCCAAGAGATTTCAACACTCCCCACCGAGGTCTTAATTAAGTCTGAAACGTCTGGGGGTTTGTCTCTGACAAGGGGCTTGGGGAGCCGCGGGCCGGGGGTCCCAGGGGCCCAGAGACTCCTGCAAATAGTCCTGCCGTGAGCTCCGCTCCCGGCCACGCTGACCCCTGTGGGTGAGGACGCAGCACTCCTGCCCAGAGCCCTGCAGCCCCACGACCCTGGTCCCTCTTCACGCTCGGGCTGCAGTCCGGAGGAGACGGGGGACGGCCGAGGAGCCCGACGCCGCGGGGACAGAGCCCCGGACCAACACTGACCTTCCGGGTTAGAGCCGTCCGCCGGGGGACTGACCACCCAACTGGATCTGATTGCCCGAGGGTAAGTTCTCCAGAGCAAACTTTTACCCTGGCTTTCTCTCATCTGAGGCGGGGGTCCTCGATTAGAATTTGCTTTATAGAAATTGGATAGATGATCATCAGACTTAGATTCCTGACCCAGGGAGATCCTGAGACAGTTTGCTACAAGTAAGACAAGCTATTCTTTTGTTTCCCCTCACAACTCGCACCTTGTCCCACTTTCCGGGAACGTTCTGCTCTTCCCATCACCTTTGCTGAATGAACAAATGAGCGAGTTTTCACTCAAGTGAGAAGCAGAGCTAGAGACGCATCACGGTCTAGCGGATAGAGCATTCATTCATTCATTCATTCATTCATTCATTCAATAGTATTTATTGAGCGCTTACTATGTGCAGAGCACTGTACTAAGCGCTTGGACTGTACAATTTGGCAACAGATAGAGACAATCCCTGCCCAGTGATGAGCTCACATGATGAGCCCTCCCCCCACCTCCATGCTCAATGATGGGGGAGACAGACAGCAATGCAAAACTGAACAAGAAAACAAGACATCATCATCAAGATAAATAGAATCAAGCGGATGTACACCTCATTAACAAAATAAATAAGGTAAAAAATAATATATGCAAATAAGCACAGTGCTGAGGGGAGGGGAAGGGGGGAGAGCAGAGGGCGGGGGGGAGGGAATGAGGGGGAGCAGAGGGAAAGGGGGGCTCAGTCTGGGAAGGCCTCTTGGAGGAGGTGAGTTCTCAGTAGCGCTTTGAAGAGGGGAAGAGAGTTAGTTTGCCGGATGTGAGGAGGGAGGGCATTCCAGGACAGCGGGAGGACATGGGCCAGAGGTCGACGGTGGGACAGGCGCCAACGGGGGACCGTGAGGAGGTGAGTGGCAGAGGGGCGGAGTGTACGGGGTGGGCAGTAGAAAGAAAGAAGGGAGGTGAGGCAGGAGGGGGCAAGGTGGTGGAGAGCTTTGAAGCCAAGAGTGAGGAGTTTTTGCTTTGTGCGAAGGTTTGATAGGCAACCCCTGGAGGTTTTTGAGGAGGGGAGTGACATGCCCAGAGTGCTTCTGTAGGAAGATGATCCAGGCAGCAGAATGAAGAATAGACTGTAGTGGGGAGGGACAGGAGGAAGGGAGATCAGAGAGGAGGCTGACACAAAAATCCAGTCGGGATATTATGAGAGCTTGTACCAGCACGATAGCCGTTTGGATGGAGAGGAAAGGCCGGATCTTGGCGATATTGTGTAGGTGAGACCGGCAGGTGTTGGTGACGGATTGGATGTGCGGGGTGAATGAGAAAGCTGAGTCAAGGATGACACCAAGGTTGCAGGCCTGTGAGACAGGAAGGATGGCAGTGCCGTCCACAGTGACAGGAAAGTCAGGGAGAGGACAGAGTTTGGGAGGGAAGATAAGGAGCTCAGTTTTAGACATGTTGAGTTTTAGGTTCGCAGACAGACGTTCGCAGGCAGACATCCAGGTGGAGACGTCCCGGTGGCAGGAGGAGATACGAGCCTGGAGGGAGGAGGAGAGAACAGGGGAGGAGATGTAGATTTGGGTGTCATCTGTATAGAGATGATAGTTGAAGCCGTGGGAGCGAATGAGTTCACCACGGGAGTGAGTATAGATGGAGAACAGAAGAGGGCCAAGAACTGACCCTTGAGAAACCCCTACAGTTAGTGGATCAGAGGAGAGGAGGAGCCAGTGAAGGAGACCAAGAATGAACGGCCAGAAAGATAAGAGGAGAACCAGGAGAGGACAGAGTCCATGAAGCCAAGGGTGAGATAAAGTGTGGAGGAGAAGGGGACCTGAGAGTCAGAAGGACTTGGGTTCTAAACCCAGCTCTACCACTTGTCAGCTGTGTGACTTTGGGCAAGTCATTTAACTTCTCGGTGCCTCAGTTACCTCATCTGGAAAATGGGGATTGAGACTCTGAGCCCCATTTGGGACAATCTGATTACCCTGCATCTACCCCAGCACTTAGAACAGTGCTCAGCACATAGTGAGCACTTAACAAATACTAACATTATTATTATTACTATTAATGATTGTGGTGTTTGTTAAGTGCTAACTATGCGCCAAGCACTGTACTAAGTACTGGAGAAGGTAGAAGATCATCAGATCATCCGTGGGGAGGGAGAATATATATTTTACCTCCATTTTACAGGTGGGAAAACTGAGACACGGAAAAGCAACTCGATCAAAGACACAGCAGGCAAGTGGCAGAATTGGGTAGCTCTTTGTGGGCAGGGACTGTGTCATTTATTATTGCATCCTACTCTCCCAAGTGCTTACTTCAGTGCTTGGTACACAGTAAGCACTCAGTAAGTATGATTGACTGAATTAGAACTTAGATCCCCTGAATCCTAGGCCTAGGCTCTTTCCGCTAAGCCACACCGCTTCTCAGGGGGGCAGCAGAGGAGAAAGAAGAGGTGATTCTCCTTTTGGACTCTTTTCTTTTCTTTTCTCTGTCCCTTCTTTCTTTCATTTCCTTCCCCCACCTCTTCTTTTTCTGCCCCTTCTAAGTTCTGCCACCAAGTTCCCCTCTTCTCCCCACTGGCCATGCTCCAGATGAAAAATGGGTGCTCCTGGCAGTGGCGATGTGGGAGCGGCAGCCAAACACTCTGCTGAAAATTTTGCATATGATCTTATTAGGTTAAGCGTGCGTGGCATGATGTGTTAGCGCTGTACGGAACATGAGGAGGTGAAGGGGCTATGTTCTCCCTTCAGTGTGGCTGAATGCATGAAGCTTGTACTGCCTATCTCTGAGTGTCTCTGTTGCAGCAGACTGCAAAGTTGTCTTTGAGGTGTTTGGGGGTTGGAGGGCAATCCTCAGACAGGTCAAAAAAGACCTCACACATTGCAGTCACCAGGGGAGCTCTGGCAGCTAATCATCCTGATTTGGATGCCAGATCATATTGCCTGAGGTTGCAGAGGATGCTATGTGGACCACTGGCTGATTCTTCCTCTCCAAAGAAGGGTCCCAGCCCTGGACTGCAGACTGCAGCCCATGCAGCAAAGGGTTGGAGCATTCCTGGGAGGAGAGCCAGCTTGGGAGACACCTTCACTGAGAGACAGAAAGAGCTGTCCAGGGAGGACTGACAACATCCTGGCCCCCAGAGGGGCTTTTGCTCCAGTAGGGGAGGAGGAGGATTCTATCCCCAGTGAGATTTCATCACTCCCCACCAGTCAGCAATGGTCTGGGACATCTCCCCTCGACAGAACCCAGAGGGGCCAGGGCAGAGACCGGGCACAGAACGTTTGTTTGTCTCTACCAAGGAGCTCGGGGAGCTACGGGCCAGGGGTCCCAGCCACCTAGAGACTCCCGCGAATAGTCCAGGTGTGAGCCCCTCTCCCACCCACAATGCCCCTGTGGGTGAAGATGCAGTGTTCTTGCCCAGGACCAACACAGCCCCCCATTCCTCATCCTCCCTCGGCCACGTCGATTGTCCCAGGATGAGTATTGTCCTCATACTGAAGTCTGTTCCAGGTGTCCCTGCAGTGCCCGCTGGCATAAAGTTTGCACTTCAACAGTACGGCAGAGACAGACTTTGAATTCAGTCCGTAACTGGAAAAGTGAGTTTCTCTTCCTCCGACCTCGACACCCAAAGGTCTCTGGCCTTCCCCAGACATTTTCCTGATGTTTGTTCGTCATTCATGGGCTTGAGAGGGAAGTGTGTCCAGGCTTAGTCAGGAGGTTCAGGAATCTCAAATTTCCTTACTTGCTGCATTCACTCGATCGATGGTATTCATTGAGCGATTACTGGGTGTAGGGCACTGTATGCAGCATTATGCAGCGCTTGGGAGAGCACAATACAATAGAATCGGTAGGCATATTCCCTGCCCACAAGGAACTTACAGACTAGAGGAGGAGATAGGGGAAGTGGCAGAGTATAAGGAGTATACACTTGTGCAGAGTATAAGTGATATGGAGGTGGAATGAAAATAAAAACGCTTAAGGAGTAGAGACCCAAGCGTATAGGGGAAATGAGGGCTTAGTCAGGGAAGGCCTCCTGGAAGAGATGTGATTTTCATAGGGCTGTGAAAGTGGGGAGAGTGATGGTCTGTCAGATATGAAGGGTTGGGAATTCCAGGCCACAGGGAGGAGGGGGGTGAGAGCTTGAGTGGCACGACCTTATCCATTTAAAATTTATCCTTTCCTGCCTTAACTCTGCCCTCTCCTCCGCCAGGCAAAACTTCTTTTCCTCCCTCATTGACACCCATGCCCGTCACCCCCACCAATTGTTCCGGACCTTTAACTCTCTCCTTAGGCCCCCTGTTCCTCTCCCTCCCCCATCCCTCTCCCCAATGATCTGGCCACCTACTTCCTCACGAAAATTAACACAATCAGGTCTGAGCTTCCCAAAGTCACCCTTCCCCTCCTGCCTCCCCGCCGCCCGAACCCTCTCCCTTACTTTCCCATCCTTCCCTGCAATATCCTCAGAGGACATCTCCTCCCTCCTCGCAAGTGCCACTCCCTCCACCTGTGCCTCGGACCCCATTCCCGCTCATCTTATAAAAACTATTGCCCCTGCCCTCCTCCTCTCCTTAACTTCTATCTTTAACCACTCACTCTCCAATGGCTTCTTCCCCTCTGCCTTCAAACATGCCCATGTCTCCCCCACCCTAAAAAACCCCTCTCTCTACCCCACTTCCCCTTCCAGTTATCGCCCTATCTCCCTATTACCCTTCCTTTCCAAGATCCTAGAACGAGTCATCTACACTCGATGCTTAGAATTCCTTAACTCCCATTCTCTCCTGGACCCCCTCCGATCTGGCTTCCGTCCCCTCCACTCTACCGAGACTGCTCTCTCTAAGGACCTTTGGAACATACAGTAGAAATAAAAGACATGCTACTTGTCTTTGAGGAGTTTGCATTCTGGGTAATTCTGGATGAGGTCCTGCCTCTGGCCTGGAGCACCCTCCCTCCTCAAATGTGACAATCACTCTCCCTCACTTCAAAGCCTTACCAAAGGCATATCTTCTCCAAGAGGCCTCCCTAGACTAAGCCCCCCCTTTTCCCTTCTCCCTCTCCCTTCCGCGTAGCCCTGTCTTGCTTCCTTTTTCCATCCCCCCTCCCAGCCCCAAGCCACTTATGTACATATCTGTAATGTATTGATATGTGTTGATGTCTGTCTCCCCAACTCCCTGTGAGCAGGGAATATGTCTGCTTACTGTTGTTTTGTACTCTCCCAAGTGCTTGGTACGGTGCTCTGCACACAGTAAGCACTCAACAAATACGATTGAATGAACCAATGATATATGATTTCCTCAAGAACACAGATTCCTGTTTAAAACTTTAATGCTCTGTCAATGTTCAAGATCGAAGATATTTCATTCATTTATTCATTCAATCGTAATTATTGATCACTTACTGTGTGCAGAGCACTGGACTAAGCGCTTGGAAAGTACAATTCGGCAACAGAGGGAGACAATCCCTACCTAACGACAGGCTCACAGTCTAGAAGGGAGAGACAGACAACAAAACAAAACAAGTAGACAGGCATCAATATAAACACAATTTAAGCTATCAACTCGTTTTATTTCTTGAGTCTTCTTGACATAGATAATCAACTCTCCTGCAGACACAAGCACTCAATTTGATTTGAGGATGATGAGCGTGTTTGGCACATCTCCTATCGGATGCGTGAAAAAAGCACAATTGGGCTAAGAAAAAACTAATGAGGTCAGAAATTTAGATAGTGGGTTTTTTTTTTTGCCCCAAATGAGCCTTTTGTCTGAGCTTCGCACATAGGAATCTGTAGCTGAGAAGGAGCTTGGGGTTCCAGCTATGTGGTCCCCCACCTAATAGAAGACAAACATCCCCGGAGAAAGCTGGATCGGCCGGCAGGTTGTATGTCATAGTCTCGCTCTGGGACAGGAGAAGAGGATCAGAGTGGAATTGCCCCATTAGCGATCTCACTGTCGTCTCATCCCTGTGAGGAAGAAATCGAGCAGATAGCGTTCTCTCCATTTTTCAAACGAGGAAGCTGAAGGACAGAGAGGTTCAATGACTCACTCGAGGCCACACAGCCAGCCAGGGAGAAAACCCAGGTCTCTTAACTCCCAAACCCTCTATTCTTTCCACTAGACCATGCTACCCCGATATGGATGGAGTCAGTTCAGCACTCCCTAATGGTGAGAGCACTGGCCTGGGAGTCAGAGAGTCAGAAGACCTAGGTTCTAATCCCAGTACTGCCACTTGTCTGTGGAGTAGCCTTGAGTGAATCCCTTTGCTTCTCAGTTTCTTCAGCCATTAAATAGGGATTCAATACCCATTCTCCCTCCTACTTAGACAGGGAGCCCGCTGAGGACAGGGACTGTGCCCAGCCTGATCATCTTCATGAGAAGCAGCGTGGCTCAGTGGAAAGAGCACGGGCCTTGGAGTCAGAGTTCATGGGTTCGAATCCCGGCTCGGCCACTTGTCAGCTGTGTGACTTTGGGCAAGTCACTTAACTTCTTGGTGCCTCAGTTACCTCATCTGTAAAATGGGGATTAAGACTGTGAGCCCCACGTGGGACAACCTGATTCCCCTCTGTCTACCCCAGCGCTTAGAACAGTGCTCGGCACATAGTAAGCACTTAACAAATACCAACATTATTATCATTATTATTATTATTATCTTGCTTCTACCCCAAGGCTTAGTAACATTACTCGGCACACTGGAAGCACTTAAATACCACAACTGTTATCATCGAAGGTGATTTCGTGCCTGGTCAGTCTTGCCCAGGAAAGACTAAAAAGCCCAATTTGCAAGCTGATTCACTGTGTTCATTCATTCGATGGGATTTATTGAGCGCTTACTGTGTGCAGAACCCTGTACTAAGCACTTGGAAAGTACAACACAGCAATCAAGAGAGACGATCCCTGCCCACGACGGGCTCACAGTCTTGGGGTACTTCCTAAGATCCAGGAGGACAGGTCACTGGCTTCAGAAGAAGAGTTTTCTTGCAGAACACATTCCTCAGGGCCTGTTGCATGTCCTTGTTCCTCAGGCTGTAGATGAAAGGATTCAGCATGGGGGTGACCACCGCGTATAACACAGATGCTGTCGCGCCCTGCTGGGATGCTTGGTTAGATCTGGGGCTGAAGTAGATCCCCAAACCGGTGCCATAGAACAAGGAGACCACAGACAGGTGAGAGCCACAGGTGGAGAAAACTTTATATCTTCCCCCGACAGATGGGATTTTCAGTATGGTAGAGATGATATGACTGTAAGAGAAAAGAAGACCTGTGAGGGGAACAACACCAAAAGCTACTAGGAGTACGTATGCCAGGACTTCGTTAAAGAAGGTGTCGGTACAGGAAAGCTTTAGGACCTGGTGAAGATCACAGAAAAAGTGATGGATTCCGTTTTCTGCACAAAATGATAATCGGACCACCATTAAGATGTTTAAGAGGGCATCAAGACTACCGACACTCCAGGACACCGCAATCGTCTGGGCGCAGAGTCGGGGGCTCATGATGGTGGCATAGTGAAGAGGGTGGCATATGGCCACGTAACGGTCATAAGCCATCCCCGTGAGGAGAAAACTGTCCAGACATACAAACAGGATGAAAAAATACAATTGCACCAGGCAGCCAGCATAAGAAATGGATTTGCTGTGGCTCTGGAGATTGGCCAGAATCTTGGGGACCGTGGTGGACAGGAAGCAGACGTCGACCAGGGAGAGGTTAGCGAGGAAGAAGTACATGGGGGTGTGCAGTTGCGGGTCAGAACTGATGGCCAGGATGACGAACAGACTCCCCAAGATCCCGAGCAGGTACATCCAAAGGAACAGCACGGAGAGAAGCTGCTGCTGCTCTGCCCAGCTGGAGAGTCCCAGGAGGAGGAATTCTGAGACACCAGTTTGGTTTCCCCTCTGCATGGGGCCGGAGGATCTGCTTGGGGAGATATGGCAGGAGAAAGGCATGATGGAGCAATTACATCATGGTTCAGATGAATTGTCCCCCAGTTATTCGAGTTTTGGGCACTGAAGGTAAGGAGAAGCAGAGTGGCCTAATGGAAAGCACACTGGCCCTGGCATCAGAAGACCTGGCTTCTAAACCCAGCTCTGCCACTCACCTGCTACGTGTGTCCTTGAGAAAATCAATTCATTTATCTGGGCATCGGTTATACCTGTTCCCCCAACCCCTTAGGCTGTGAGTCCCTTGTGGGCCAGGGACTGTGTCAGCTTTCATTGTGTCATATCTACCCCTGAACTTGGCATGTAGGAAGAGGGATAACAAATACCTCAAGTATTCTTCATAAGAAGGTGAATTCTAGGACCCCCTTGTCCCATCTGGGGACGTTTCCCTGGCTGGGCTGCCCAAAATGGGGCAATCATCGACTTCTCCAAGCCCGATAATCAACGCCTTATCTTGGCAGAAGGGCTTGCATAAGCCGACAAAGCTGGGAGCGATGCCAAGTAGGGCTACCCATTACTGAGAAGTCTAAGCAGAAGAGTCTGACAGAGTTGATTGGCCTGTGCCAGGCAGCAGCGGCATGGGAAAGAGTCAAAGGTCAAGTGATCAAACCATCGATCAAAGACACCAGCAGAGACTCGAGTTTTTACTGCGTAGAAGAAGGCAGTGGTAAAGATAGGGTCTTCCCAATCTTTACCAAGAAAACTCTACAGATACAGACATTCCAGAATGACCCCAGAACAGAAGATGGGACATTCTGAAGAGGGTGTGTTCGTGAAGTCGCCATGGGTCAGAAACAACTCAACGGCATTTGAAGAAGAAGAAGAAGTTGAGCCTCTTATAAGGCTTTTCAGATCTCTATCCGCAGTCCCTTACCTTTCCCAAGGCCCACCACTGGATGCGGGATTGCTTTGTTAAAGACAAATGACAGTCACACTCTGCCCTCAGAGACCTTGATTCAGTTGCTGTCTCCTTTCTAGGCTTAGTGATCCTCGTTTCTTGAGCTCTCTCCCCAGCAGCAAAGGCATTTTGGGGTTCCTGGAAAAGACAGCATTTCCCTGCTCGGGGTGGAGGGGAGAGAAATAGGAGGAAGTTAAAGAGGAGAAGTCTCTGCCCCTCCAGTTATTTCTCTCCTTAAACTGCTCTCTTCCCGGATCACTGCCCCAGCCTTGGTCACAGGAAACCATGAGTGATCCCACTCATTTATCCGGAAAATTCTCCTGACCCCTATGTTATTTTGTATGGCCCTTTTACATTACCTCTCCCTTCCTCTCCAGCCCCCCGTGGAAAGTAGACCTAGAAACTCACCGTAAAAATGCAAACACCACACACTGGTATAATTCATCTTCATTCACCAAAAAAGCTAGATAGCACACACTGAAAGCTCACAAGAATGGGACACTTGTAGACGAACAGATTAGCACAAAAATCTGGGCTCCTTCAGTATTTAAGACCACGACTAATGCTGGACTGTACACCTACCATAACCCAGCCCCCTCACTTCGCTCCTCTAACACCAACCTACTCTCTGTACCTTGATCTTGTCTATCTTTCATTCATTCATTCATTCATTCATTCATTCAATAGTATTTATTGAGCGCTTACTATGTGCAGAGCACTGTACTAAGCGCTTGGAATGTACAAATCGGCAACAGATAGAGACAGTCCCTGACCTTTGACGGGCTTACAGTCTAATCGGGGGAGACAGACAAGAACAATAGCAATAAATAGGATCAAGGGGATGAACATCTCATTAAAACAATAGCAAATAAATAGAATCAAGGTAATGTACATCTCATTAACAAAATAAATAGGGTAATGAAAATATATACAGTTGAGCGGATGAGTACAGTGCTGAGGGGATGGGACAGGAGAGGGGGAGGAGCAGAGGGAAAGGGGGAAAAAGAGGGCTTAGCTGAGGAGAGGTGAAAGGGGGGGGTAGAGGGAGCAGAGGGAAAAGGGGAGCTCAGTCTGGGAAGGCCTCTTGGAGGAGGTGAGCTTTAAATAGGGTTTTGAAGAGGGGAAGAGAATTAGTTTGGCGGAAGTGAGGAGGGAGGGCATTCCAGGACCGCGGGAGGACGTGGCCCAGGGGTCGACGGCAGGATAGGCGAGAACGGGGGACGGTGAGGAGGTGGGCGGTAGAGGAGCGGAGCGTGCAGGGTGGGCAGTGGAAAGAGATAAGGGAGGAGAGGTAGGAGGGGGCAAGATGATGGAGAGCCTTGAAGCCTAGAGTGAGAAGTTTTTCTTTTGTGTGGAGGTTGATAGGCAACCACTGGAGGTTTTTAAGAAGGGGAGTGACATGCCCAGAGCGTTTCTGCAGGAAGATGATCCGGGCAGCGGAGTGAAGAATAGACTGGAGCGGCGAGAGACAGGAGGAAGGGAGATCAGAGAGCAGGCTGACACAGTAATCTAGCCAGGGAGAGGAAAGGGCGGATCTTGGCGATATTGTAAAGGTGAGACCGGCAGGTCTTGGTAACGGATCGGATGTGTGGGGTGAACGAGAGAGACGAGTCAAAGATGACATCAAGGTTGCGGGCCTGAGAGACGGGAAGGATGGTCGTACCATCCACGGTGATAGGGAAGTCAGGAAGAGGACAGGGTTTGGGAGGGAAGATGAGGAGCTCAGTTTTGGTCATGTTGAGTTTTAGGTGGCAGGCAGACATCCAGGTAGAGACGTCTTGGAGGCAGGAGGAGACACGAGCCTGAAGGGAGGGGGAGAGGACGGGGCAGAGATGTAGATCTGTGTGTCATCTGCATAGAGATGATAGTTTAAGCCGTGAGAGAGAATGAGTTCACCAAGGGAGTGAGTGTATATGGAGAACAGAAGAGGGCCAAGAACTGACCCTTGAGGAACCCCAACAGTTAGAGGATGGGAGGGGGAGGAGGAGCCTGCGAAGGAGACCGAGAATGACTGGCCAGAGAGATAAGAGGAGAACCAGGAGAGGACGAAGTCCGTGAAGCCAAGGTGAGATAAGGTATGGAGAAGAAGGTGATGGTCCATAGTGTCAAAGGCAGCTGAGAGGTCAAGGAGGATTAGAATGGAGTAGGAGCCATTGGATTTGGCAAGAAGGAGGTCATGGGGGACCTTAGAGAGAGCAGTCTCGGTAGAGTGGAGGGGACGGAAGCCAGATCGGAGGGGGTCCAGGAGAGAATGGGAGTTAAGGAATTCTAAGCATCGAGTGTAGATGACTCGTTCTAGGATCTTGGAAAGGAAGGGTAATAGGGAGATAGGGCGATAACTGGAAGGGGAAGTGGGGTAGAGAGAGGGGTTTTTTAGGGTGGGGGAGACATGGGCATGTTTGAAGGCAGAGGGGAAGAAGCCATTGGAGAGTGAGTGGTTAAAGATAGAAGTTAAGGAGAGGAGGAGGGCAGGGGCAATAGTTTTTATAAGATGAGCGGGAATGGGGTCCGAGGCACAGGTGGAGGGAGTGGCACTTGCGAGGAGGGAGGAGATGTCCTCTGAGGATATTGCAGGGAAGGATGGGAAAGTAAGGGAGAGGGTTCGGGCGGCGGGGAGGCAGGAGGGGAAGGGTGACTTTGGGAAGCTCAGACCTGATTGTGTTAATTTTCGTGAGGAAGTAGGTGGCCAGATCATTGGGGGAGAGGGATGGGGGAGGGAGAGGAACAGGGGGCCTAAGGAGAGAGTTAAAGGTCCGGAACAATTGGTGGGGGTGACGGGCATGGGTGTCAATGAGGGAGGAAAAGAAGTTTTGCCTGGCGGAGGAGAGGGCAGAGTTAAGGCAGGAAAGGATAAATTTTAAATGGATAAGGTCGTGCCACTCAAGCTCTCACCCCCCTCCTCCCTGTGGCCTGGAATTCCCAACCCTTCATATCTGACAGACCATCACTCTCCCCACTTTCACAGCCCTATGAAAATCACATCTCTTCCAGGAGGCCTTCCCTGACTAAGCCCTCATTTCCCCTATACGCTTGGGTCTCTACTCCTTAAGCGTTTTTATTTTCATTCCACCTCCATATCACTTATACTCTGCACAAGTGTATACTCCTTATACTCTGCCACTTCCCCTATCTCCTCCTCTAGTCTGTAAGTTCCTTGTGGGCAGGGAATATGCCTACCGATTCTATTGTATTGTGCTCTCCCAAGCGCTGCATAATGCTGCATACAGTGCCCTACACCCAGTAATCGCTCAATGAATACCATCGATCGAGTGAATGCAGCAAGTAAGGAAATTTGAGATTCCTGAACCTCCTGACTAAGCCTGGACACACTTCCCTCTCAAGCCCATGAATGACGAACAAACATCAGGAAAATGTCTGGGGAAGGCCAGAGACCTTTGGGTGTCGAGGTCGGAGGAAGAGAAACTCACTTTTCCAGTTACGGACTGAATTCAAAGTCTGTCTCTGCCGTACTGTTGAAGTGCAAACTTTATGCCAGCGGGCACTGCAGGGACACCTGGAACAGACTTCAGTATGAGGACAATACTCATCCTGGGACAATCGACGTGGCCGAGGGAGGATGAGGAATGGGGGGCTGTGTGGTCCTGGGCAAGAACACTGCATCTTCACCCACAGGGGCATTGTGGGTGGGAGAGGGGCTCACACCTGGACTATTCGCGGGAGTCTCTAGGTGGCTGGGACCCCTGGCCCGTAGCTCCCCGAGCTCCTTGGTAGAGACAAACAAACGTTCTGTGCCCGGTCTCTGCCCTGGCCCCTCTGGGTTCTGTCGAGGGGAGATGTCCCAGACCATTGCTGACTGGTGGGGAGTGATGAAATCTCACTGGGGATAGAATCCTCCTCCTCCCCTACTGGAGCAAAAGCCCCTCTGGGGGCCAGGATGTTGTCAGTCCTCCCTGGACAGCTCTTTCTGTCTCTCAGTGAAGGTGTCTCCCAAGCTGGCTCTCCTCCCAGGAATGCTCCAACCCTTTGCTGCATGGGCTGCAGTCTGCAGTCCAGGGCTGGGACCCTTCTTTGGAGAGGAAGAATCAGCCAGTGGTCCACATAGCATCCTCTGCAACCTCAGGCAATATGATCTGGCATCCAAATCAGGATGATTAGCTGCCAGAGCTCCCCTGGTGACTGCAATGTGTGAGGTCTTTTTTGACCTGTCTGAGGATTGCCCTCCAACCCCCAAACACCTCAAAGACAACTTTGCAGTCTGCTGCAACAGAGACACTCAGAGATAGGCAGTACAAGCTTCATGCATTCAGCCACACTGAAGGGAGAACATAGCCCCTTCACCTCCTCATGTTCCGTACAGCGCTAACACATCATGCCACGCACGCTTAACCTAATAAGATCATATGCAAAATTTTCAGCAGAGTGTTTGGCTGCCGCTCCCACATCGCCACTGCCAGGAGCACCCATTTTTCATCTGGAGCATGGCCAGTGGGGAGAAGAGGGGAACTTGGTGGCAGAACTTAGAAGGGACAGAAAAAGAAGAGGTGGGGGAAGGAAATGAAAGAAAGAAGGGACAGAGAAAAGAAAAGAAAAGAGTCCAAAAGGAGAATCACCTCTTCTTTCTCCTCTGCTGCCCCCCTGAGAAGCGGTGTGGCTTAGCGGAAAGAGCCTAGGCCTAGGATTCAGGGGATCTAAGTTCTAATTCAGTCAATCATACTTACTGAGTGCTTACTGTGTACCAAGCACTGAAGTAAGCACTTGGGAGAGTAGGATGCAATAATAAATGACACAGTCCCTGCCCACAAAGAGCTACCCAATTCTGCCACTTGCCTGCTGTGTCTTTGATCGAGTTGCTTTTCCGTGTCTCAGTTTTCCCACCTGTAAAATGGAGGTAAAATATATATTCTCCCTCCCCACGGATGATCTGATGATCTTCTACCTTCTCCAGTACTTAGTACAGTGCTTGGCGCATAGTTAGCACTTAACAAACACCACAATCATTAATAGTAATAATAATAATGTTAGTATTTGTTAAGTGCTCACTATGTGCTGAGCACTGTTCTAAGTGCTGGGGTAGATGCAGGGTAATCAGATTGTCCCAAATGGGGCTCAGAGTCTCAATCCCCATTTTCCAGATGAGGTAACTGAGGCACCGAGAAGTTAAATGACTTGCCCAAAGTCACACAGCTGACAAGTGGTAGAGCTGGGTTTAGAACCCAAGTCCTTCTGACTCTCAGGTCCCCTTCTCCTCCACACTTTATCTCACCCTTGGCTTCATGGACTCTGTCCTCTCCTGGTTCTCCTCTTATCTTTCTGGCCGTTCATTCTTGGTCTCCTTCACTGGCTCCTCCTCTCCCTCTGATCCACTAACTGTAGGGGTTTCTCAAGGGTCAGTTCTTGGCCCTCTTCTGTTCTCCATCTATACTCACTCCCGTGGTGAACTCATTCGCTCCCACGGCTTCAACTATCATCTCTATACAGATGACACCCAAATCTACATCTCCTCCCCTGTTCTCTCCTCCTCCCTCCAGGCTCGTATCTCCTCCTGCCACCGGGACGTCTCCACCTGGATGTCTGCCTGCGAACGTCTGTCTGCGAACCTAAAACTCAACATGTCTAAAACTGAGCTCCTTATCTTCCCTCCCAAACCCTGTCCTCTCCCTAACTTTCCTGTCACTGTGGACGGCACGACCATCCTTCCCGTCTCATAGGCCCGCAACCTTGGTGTCATCCTTGACTCAGCTTTCTCATTCACCCCACACATCCAATCCGTCACCAACACCTGCCGGTCTCACCTACACAATATCGCCAAGATCCGGCCTTTCCTCTCCATCCAAACGGCTATCGTGCTGGTACAAGCTCTCATAATATCCCGACTGGATTTTTGTGTCAGCCTCCTCTCTGATCTCCCTTCCTCCTGTCCCTCCCCACTACAGTCTATTCTTCATTCTGCTGCCTGGATCATCTTCCTACAGAAGCACTCTGGGCATGTCACTCCCCTCCTCAAAAACCTCCAGGGGTTGCCTATCAACCTTCGCACAAAGCAAAAACTCCTCACTCTTGGCTTCAAAGCTCTCCACCACCTTGCCCCCTCCTGCCTCACCTCCCTTCTTTCTTTCTACTGCCCACCCCGTACACTCCGCCCCTCTGCCACTCACCTCCTCACGGTCCCCCGTTGGCGCCTGTCCCACCGTCGACCTCTGGCCCATGTCCTCCCGCTGTCCTGGAATGCCCTCCCTCCTCACATCCGGCAAACTAACTCTCTTCCCCTCTTCAAAGCGCTACTGAGAACTCACCTCCTCCAAGAGGCCTTCCCAGACTGAGCCCCCCTTTCCCTCTGCTCCCCCTCATTCCCTCCCCCCCGCCCTCTGCTCTCCCCCCTTCCCCTCCCCTCAGCACTGTGCTTATTTGCATATATTATTTTTTTACCTTATTTATTTTGTTAATGAGGTGTACATCCGCTTGATTCTATTTATCTTGATGATGATGTCTTGTTTTCTTGTTCAGTTTTGCATTGCTGTCTGTCTCCCCCATCATTGAGCATGGAGGTGGGGGGAGGGCTCATCATGTGAGCTCATCACTGGGCAGGGATTGTCTCTATCTGTTGCCAAATTGTACAGTCCAAGCGCTTAGTACAGTGCTCTGCACATAGTAAGCGCTCAATAAATACTATTGAATGAATGAATGAATGAATGAATGAATGAATGAATGCTCTATCCGCTAGACCGTGATGCGTCTCTAGCTCTGCTTCTCACTTGAGTGAAAACTCGCTCATTTGTTCATTCAGCAAAGGTGATGGGAAGAGCAGAACGTTCCCGGAAAGTGGGACAAGGTGCGAGTTGTGAGGGGAAACAAAAGAATAGCTTGTCTTACTTGTAGCAAACTGTCTCAGGATCTCCCTGGGTCAGGAATCTAAGTCTGATGATCATCTATCCAATTTCTATAAAGCAAATTCTAATCGAGGACCCCCGCCTCAGATGAGAGAAAGCCAGGGTAAAAGTTTGCTCTGGAGAACTTACCCTCGGGCAATCAGATCCAGTTGGGTGGTCAGTCCCCCGGCGGACGGCTCTAACCCGGAAGGTCAGTGTTGGTCCGGGGCTCTGTCCCCGCGGCGTCGGGCTCCTCGGCCGTCCCCCGTCTCCTCCGGACTGCAGCCCGAGCGTGAAGAGGGACCAGGGTCGTGGGGCTGCAGGGCTCTGGGCAGGAGTGCTGCGTCCTCACCCACAGGGGTCAGCGTGGCCGGGAGCGGAGCTCACGGCAGGACTATTTGCAGGAGTCTCTGGGCCCCTGGGACCCCCGGCCCGCGGCTCCCCAAGCCCCTTGTCAGAGACAAACCCCCAGACGTTTCAGACTTAATTAAGACCTCGGTGGGGAGTGTTGAAATCTCTTGGAAACAGGGTCCCCAACTTTCTCAGCCTTTATGATGTCGAGCAGTTCAGCTTTTCTCCAGGGCTGGGGGAGGGAAGGGGCTGCCCCACTCTTTGGGTAACCCTAGAAGGTCCGCAGAGCCCTGAGCTCGAGCGGTGGAGGCTTCGGTCCACCCCGGGGTGCTGTAGGTAGGGTGCGTGGCTCCTCCCCAGAGCAGGCGGCAGGTAAGAGAGGTCAAAATTAGGTACACAAAAGCATAAAAACTCCACTCCTTGCAAGGCAGGCCCTGGGGCCAATCCAGGTGCCTGACCGCCGGCCAACTCTGCCAGGTCTGTGAAGATCTGTAAGACCGTGAGCCCTAAGTGGGACAGGGACTGTGTCCCAACCCAATTACCTTATATCTACTCTAGCGCTTTGTACAGTGGCTGGCACATAGTAAGCGCTTAACCAATACCACAATTACCATTCTCGTCATTTGGTCCAGATGAGGCGAAGGGAAGAGGAAATAATGAGGGAGATCGGGTTTGGGTCTTCAAGGTTCCCCACGAGGCTTTTCCTGACTAAGCCCTCATTTCTCCTACTCACCCTCCCCTCTGCATGGCCTCTGCACCTGGCTCTGTATCAACTAAGAATGTAACAGTCACCACACCCTCTAAGCACTTGAGAGTCACCCCACCCTCCGCCCCACCAGCACTTCATTCGTTCATTCATTCAATCGTATTTATTGAGCGCTTACTGTGTGCAGAGCACTGTACTAAGCTCTTGGAAAGTACAATTCGGCAATAAAGGGAGAGACAATCGCCGTCCACACCGGGCTTACCGTCTAGCAGGGGGGAGACAGACAGCAAAACAAGTAAACAGGCATCGATATAAATAAATAGAATTATAGCTATATACAGATCAAAACAAGGAAGCAGGCACCGACAGAGAGCACTTAGGTACAAATCCTTATACTCCACCATTTCCCCTCTCTGTAATTGATCGTATGGCCTGTCTCCCCCTCTAGACTGTAAGTTCCTTGTGGGCAGGGAATGTGTCTATCAACTCCATTGCACTGTACTCTCCTAAGCATTTAGTACAGTGCTCCATACAGTCTTTAGACTGCAAGCTAGTTATGGGCAGGGAACATATTCAACCACTCATTCTATGGTAGTGTAGCACTATCTTGTAAAGTCCAAGTCCCACACACCAGTACCATAGTAGTGTTAACATGAAACAGTATTCAAAGAGAACAGCTACAAAGTACCCCAAGGTGAAGGAGGCATTAGCAGTAGCTTGAGTGAATCAGTCATTGCCCTACAAAAGGTCGAAGCGCTTGGAAAGCGAGAACAAAGCCTAGGTGACATGTTTCCTTGCTGGGGGCTGAAAGGGAACAAGGAATTTAGCAGGAATCAGAGGGTGGGGAACAGTGAGCAGGCTGTGCAGACCTAATGAGTCAGAAAGAATCCATCACCCATCCACTTTTAAAGCCACACTGAAAGTACATCTCCCCTAAGAGGCCTTCCCTGACCAAGCCCTCATTTCCTCCTCTCCCGCTCCCTTCCATTCATTCAATAGTATTTATTGAGCGCTTACTATGTGCAGAGCTCTGTACTAAGCGCTTGGAATGAACAAGTCGGCAACAGATAGAGACAGTCCCTGCCGTTTGACGGGCTTACAGTCTAATCGGGGGAGACGGACAGACGAGAACGATGGCTAGAGTCAAGGGGAAGAACATCTCGTAAAAACAATGGCAACTAAATAGAATCAAGGTGATGTACATTTCATTAACAAAATAAATAGGGTAATGAAAATATATACAGTTGAGCAGACGAGTACAGTGCTGAGGGGATGGGAAGGGAGAGGGGGAGGAGCCGAGGGAAATGGGGGGAAAAGAGGGTTAAGCTGCGGAGAGGTGAAGGAGGGGGGTGGTAGAAGGAGTAGAGGAAGAAGAGGAGCTCAGTCTGGGAAGGCCTCTTGGAGGAGGTGAGTTTTAAGTAGGGTTTTGAAGAGGGGAAGAGAATCAGTTTGGTGGAGGTGAGGAGGGAGGGCATTCCAGGACCGCGGGAGGACGTGGCCCGGGGGTCGACGGTGGGATAGGAGAGACCGAGGGACGGTGAGGAGGTGGGCGGCAGAGGAGCGGAGCGTGCGGGGTGGGCGGTAGAAAGAGAGAAGGGAGGAGAGGTAGGAAGGGGCAAGGTGATGTAGAGCCTTGAAGCCTAGAGTGAGGAGTTTTTGTCTGGAGCGGAGGTCGATAGGCAACCACTGGAGTTGTTTAAGAAGGGGAGTGACATGCCCAGATCGTTTCTGCGGGAAGATGAGCCGGGCAGCGGAGTGAAGAATAGACTGGAGCGGGGCGAGAGAGGAGGAAGGGAGATCAGAGAGAAGGCTGACACAGTAGTCTAGCCGACATCCAGGTGGAGACATCCTGGAGGCAGGAGGAGACGCGAGCCTGAAGGGAGGGGGAAAGGACAGGGGCAGAGATGTAGATCTGCGTGTCATCTGCGTAGAGATGGTAGTCGAAGCCGTGAGAGCGAATGAGTTCACCAAGGGAGCGAGTGTAAATGGAGAACAGAAGAGGGCCAAGAACTGACCCTTGAGGAACTCCAACAGTTAAAGGATGGGAGGGGGAGGAGGCGCCAGCGAAGGAGACCGCGAATGACCGGCCAGAGGGGTAAGAGGAGAAACAGGAGAGGACGGAGTCCGTGAAGCCAAGGTTGCACTAGGATTTGCATCCTTTAATAATGTTGGTATTTGTTAAGCGCTTACTATGTGCAGAGCACTGTTCTAAGCGCTGGGGAAGATACAAGGTAATCAGGTTGTCCCACATGAGGCTCACAGTCTTCATCCCCATTTTACGGACGAGATAACTGAGGCACAGAGAAGTGAAGTGACTTGCCCACAGTCACACAGCTGACAAGCGGCAGAGCCAGGATTCGAACCCATGACCTCTGACTCCCAAGCCCGGGCTCTTTCTACGGAGCCACGCTGCTTTATTCACCCCTCCCTCGGTCCCATAGCACTTATGTACATATGTGTAATTTCATTCATTTCTTTGAATTAATGTCCGTCTAGACTGTGAGCTCACTGTGGTCAGGGAACATGTCTACCGACTCTGTTACATTGTACACTCCCAAACGCTTCGTACGGTGATCTGCGCACACTAAGCACGCAATAAATACGATTGGCTGGTTGGAATACATAGCCTTTGGCCCAGTCTACTAAGCTCTTTCTTTCTTTCTTTTTTTGAGGGAGAAGCCTCCGGCTGCATCCCCAGAGTGAAGGAACTCCTCCGGCCGGTTGCGGAGGTGGTGAGAGGACTACTCGTTATGCACTCAGTCAATCGTGTTTATTGAATCCTTACTACATGCAGAACACTGTCCTAAGCACTTGGGAGAGGATAGTATAACAATAAGCAGGCCCGTTCCCTGCCCCCCACAAGCTTGCAGTCTCTTTTTTCTTTTATGGTCCTTTTAGATTGGGGGTTTTGAAGATCGAGCATGTGCAATGAAGAATAAATAGAAGGAAAGGATCGGGAAAGGCAGAAGGAAGAGTCTGGCTGGTGACGTCGGCAGCGAGTTTATGAGATATGTAGAAGAACCTCGTGCACACTGGGAAGTGCTCCCGCCGTACTTTCAAAATTGTCAATCAGGTGACTTTGCAGAGGAGAGCGGCATTTTACCCGTAAATATAGTGATTAGACAGCCCCAACGCAAATTCTTTATGAGGTTGTAGCGTGAGTCTGTGTACAGGCTATTGAGCGGTTGTTGAGTGGTTAGCTCTGACTGACCATGTTCATCAGAGAAGCAGCGTGGCTCAGTGGAAAGAGCAGGGGCTGGGGAGTCAGAGATCATGGGTTCAAATCCCGACTCCGCCGCTTGTCAGCTGTGTGACTTTGGGCAAGTCACTGAACTTCTCTGGGCCTCAGTTACCTCATCTGTAAAATGGGGATTAAGACTGTGAGCCCCACGTGGGACAACCTGATCACCTTGTATTCTCCCCAGCGCTTAGAACAGTGCTTTGCACATAGTAAGCGCTTAACAAATACTAACATTTATTATTGTTATGTAGGGGTTTTTCCCAAGGTGAGGCTCAGCCATTGCACTCCGGCTGTGTTGGCGCCTGAGATTTCCCCAAATGGGGGGAAACTCGACTGGATAACTTGTGGTAGTGAGGGATTGCTTGCTACCCTGAGGTAGTTCGAAGGAAGGACTCTCCATTACCTGGGGAAACTATATGATATTTCCCTGTGGATTAATTTAGATGGGAGCTTTAATTTGTTCACTCATTCATTCATTCACTCAATCGTATTTATTGAGCACTTACTGTGTGCCGAGCAG
This sequence comes from Ornithorhynchus anatinus, assembly GCF_004115215.2. Lineage (NCBI taxonomy): Eukaryota > Metazoa > Chordata > Mammalia > Monotremata > Ornithorhynchidae > Ornithorhynchus > Ornithorhynchus anatinus. The sequence goes on from NC_041749.1 coordinate 105,334,386, forward strand.
CGTACTAAGAGCTTGGAATGTACAATTCGACAACAGATAGAGGCCGTCCCTGCCCAATAACGGTTTAAAAGGGGGAGACAGACAGCAAAACCAAACAAGTAGACAGGCATCAATTTAAAAGAGGGATCGCATTTCGGTCGTAATGGCGTGTGTCTGAGGTACTGTGGGTTAAGCATTTCGCGCCCGGGGCGCTCGAATGGCTCCTTCTTTGGTGTCATCCACTTACTTCTACTGAAGTTGGGCGGTTTAGGACAGGAGAGGGAGAGAAAGGTAGTGCGCGTGCGCCGTAGAGCCCCGAAGGCTCAGGTTGGGAAAAGCCCAAGGCCCCTGGTGGGTGACGTCACAACGAGGGTCCCGGGAGCGCTGTGCATCCTGGGAAATGGCCTGCCAATCTTCTCCTTACTAGGATTTTAGGGGCTCTGCTGAGGAGGGCGGCCGTTGCCCCTCAGGCTTGATGTGACCCCCCGCCCCATAGTCAATGGCCTCTGAGTTTGGCCATTTTGTGTCGTAGCAGGCCTATGTGTACAGTGCCCGACTTGTCATGGCGTCCTCCCCGAGGGGAGTAGGGTGTTCATACTTATCTGGCAGGGGAAATTGTGCGGTCATGCAGGTGCTTTTCCCAGGTTGAGGCTCAGTTACTGCGTTCTGGCTTTGCTGACCCCTGCGATTTCCTCAAATGCGAGGAACTCGACTGCATAATTTCTGGTGGGGGCGGACTGCGTTCGTGCTCTCCCTGGAAGTGCTGGCTCTAAAGAGAGAACAGTGTTGCAAGTATGAATTCCGTGCTTTTTTGGTTTTTTTTTTTCTTTTAACCAGAGGGGAGGTGAGTAACACGCCTTTAAGGAGAGTGACTCTGTCATACTCTGCCGGTGGCAGCGGCTGTCTTCTTCTTTTTATTGCTTCGGGAAGGAGAAGAGGAGTTGCTCTTCGGTCTTTCTTTGCTTTGAAGTTGAGTTCTTTGTCCGCTGTCAGTGCTTAGTGAGTGCAGATAGTATATTGAGTTGTTCCTCTTTTCTTAAAGTAAGGGCTGTTTTAGTAGTGAGGTTTTTTTTTTGTTTTTATCCTGTTATTATCTTGGATGGTATTTGAGGGCTTCCCTTATATAGAGCACTACAGTAGGCACTTAGGAGACTCCAAAGTCGATGGGCAATTATCCTGCCCACAGCGAGTTTGCAATCTAGAGAGAGAGGCCGATGTTAATTTTAAATGAATCATTTAGAATATATAAGTGATAGCTATGTATCTGAATTTTCTACGGTTGAAGGTGAGGTGAATAGAAAATGTCCGAAAGTCACAGATAATAATAATATTAATTCATTCATAATGATGGTATGTGTTAGGCGCTTACTATGTGCTAAGTGCTGGGGTAGATACAAGGTAATCAGGTTGTCCCACGCGGGGCTCACAGTCCTCATCCCCATTTTACAGATGAGGGAACTGAGGCCCAGGGAAGTGAAGTGACTCTCCCAAAGTCACACAGCTGATAGGTGGCAGAGCCGGGATTAGAGCCCACGACCTCTGATTCCCAAGAAAGACCTCCGTGCTCTTGCATTCATTCATTCAATGGTATTTATTGAGCGCTTACTATGTGCAGAGCACTGTACTAAGCGCTTGGAATGTACAAATCGGCAACAGATAGAGACAATCCCTGCCCAATGACGGGCTCACAGTCTAATCGGGGAGACAGACGGCAGAGCAAAACAGAAGGAAACAAAAACAAGACAACATTATCATGATAAATAGAATCAAGGGGATGGACACCTCATTAACAAAATAAATAGGGTAATTAATAAATATATACAAATGCGCACAGTGCTGAGGGGAGGGGGAGGAGCAGAGGGAGGAGGGGGAGCAGAAGGAAAAGGGGAAGCTCAGTCTGGGAAGGCCTCTTGGAGGAGGTGAGCTCTCAGTAGGGCTTTGAAGAGGAGAAGAGAATTAGTTTGGCGGAGGTGAGGAGGGAGGGCGTTCCAGGACAGCGGGAGGACGTGGCCCAGGGGTCGACGGCAGGAAAGGTGAGAACGGGGGACGGTGAGGAGGTGGGCGGCAGAGGAACGGAGCGTGTGGGGTGGGCAGTAGAAAGAGAGAAGGGAGGTGAGATAGGAGGGGGCAAGGTGATGGAGAGCTTTGAAGCCAAGAGTGAGGAGTTTGTGTTTCGTGCGGAGGTTGATAGGCAACCACTGGAGGTTTTTAAGGAGGAGGGCGACAGGCCCAGAGCGTTTCTGTAGGAAGATGATCCGGGCAGCGGAAGGAAGAATGGACTGTTGTGGGGAGAGACAGGAGGAAGGGACAACGGAGAGGAGGCTGACACAATAATCCAGTCGGGATATTATGAGAGCCTGTACCAGCACGATAGCCGTTTGGATGGAGAGGAAAGGGCAGATCTTGGCGATATTGTAAAGGTGGCTTTCCACCAAGCCACGCTGCTTCTCTATGTACCGCATAGGGTACGGAAGGGAGAGGGAACTGGGGAAGAAGGCTTAATCGGGAAAGGCCTCCTGGAGATGTGACTTTAGTAAGGCTTTGAAGGTGGAGAGAGGATGATGGTCTGGTATTTGTTAATAATAATGTTGGTATTTGTTAAGCGCTTACTATGTGCCGAGCACTGTTCTAAGCGCTGGGGTAGACATAGGGGAAGCAGGTTGTCCCACGTGGGGCTCACAGTCTTAATCCCCATTTTACAGATGAGGGAACTGAGGCACAGAGAAGTTAAGTGACTTGCCCACAGTCACACAGCCGACAAGTGGCAGAGCTGGGATTCGAACTCATGAGTCCTGATTCCAGGGCCCGTGCTCTTTCCACTGAGCCACGCTGCTTCTTGTTAAGCGCTTACTATGTGCAGAGCACTGTTCTGAAGGGGGAGACTCAGTGCAAGAGCATAAGCTTGAGAGGCAGAGGTCACGGGTTCTAATCCGCCGCCACGGATGCGCCGGGACCTCCTCTCCCTAGGAGCCGCGCCCCCGGACCGCCGCTGCCCCTCTTCCCGGTTGGATCTTTCCGGACGGGGACGCCGCCACGGAAGCGCCGAGATCTCTCCTCCTGAGAAGCCCGCGCTATCAGACTTCGATGACTTGCCTCCGGGCTCATGGTCGTCTCCCCCTCCCGGACGTCTGCACCCCCGCCCGAGGGCGCCGACACCAAGGACCCGCCCCCCCCCCCGCCCCCCGCCACCGCGGGCCCCGCAGCCCCCAGCAGCCTCCAGAACCTCGTGTAGCTCCCAGACCATCCCCCATCTCTCCACTGACCTTCCAACTCCCCTGGTCTAGTGCGCCTCGGACCCCATTCCCGCTCACTTTATAAAAACCATCGCCTCTGCCCTCCTCCCTTCCTTAACTTCTGTTTTTAACCACTCAATCTCCAATGGCTCCTTCCCCTCTGCCTTCAAACATGCCCATATCTCTCCCATCCTAAAAAAAACAAAAACCCTCTCTCGACCCCACTTCCCCTTCCAGTTGTCGCCCTCTCTCCCTACTACCCTTCCTTTCTAAAATCCTAGAACGAGTCGTCTACACTCGCTGCTTAGAATTCCTCAACTCCCATTCTCTTCCGGACCCCCTCCAATCTGGCTTCCGTCCCCTCCACTCTACCGAGACTGCTCTCTCTAAGGTCACCCGTGACCTCCTTCTTGCCAAATCCAATGGCTCCTACTCCATTCTAATCCTCCTTGACCTCTCAGCTGCCTTTGACACTGTCGACCATCCCCTCCTCCTCCACACCTTATCTCACCTTGGCTTCACGGACTCCGTCCTCTCCTAGTTCTCTTATCTCTCTGGCCGGTCATTCTCGGTCCCCTTCGCAGGTGCCTCCTCCCCCTCCCATCCTTTAACTGTTGGAGTTCCTCAAGGGTCAGTTCTTAGCCCTCTTCTGTTCTCCATTTACACTCGCTCCCTTGGTGAACTCATTCTCTCTCACGGCTTTGACTACCATCTCTACGCGGATGACATGCAGATCTACATCTCCGCCCCTGTCCTCTCCCCCTCCCTTCAGGCTCGCATCTCCTCCTGTCTCCAGGATGTCTCCACCTGGATGTCGGCCCGCCACCTAAAACTCAACATGAGCAAGACCGAGCTCCTCATCTTCCCTCCCAAGCCCAGTCCTCTCCCAGACTTCCCTATCACCGTGGATGGCACGACCATCCTTCCCGTCTCTGGGGCCTGCAATCTCGGTGTCATCTTTGACTCGTCTCTCTCGTTCACCCCACACATGCTATCCGTTACCAAGACTTGCCGGTTTCACCTTTACAATATCGCCAAGATCCGCCCTTTCCTCTCCACCCAAATGGCTACCTTACTGCTACAGGCTCTTGTTATATCCCGGCTAGACTACTGTGTCAGCCTTCTCTCTGATCTCCCTTCCTCCTCTCTCGCCCCACTCCAGTCTATTCTTCACTCCGCTGCCCGGCTCATCTTCCTGCAGAAACGCTCTGGGCCTGTCACTCCCCTTCTTAAACACCTCCAGTGGTTGCCTATCAACCTCCGCTCCGAACAAAAACTCCTCACTCTAGGCTTCAAGGCTCTTCATCACCTTGCCCCCTCCTGCCTCTCCTCCCTTCTCTCTACTGCCCACCCCACACGCTCCGTTCCTCTGCCGCCCACTTCCTCGCCGTCCCTCGGTCTCGCCTATCCCGCCGTCGACCCCTGGGCCACCTCCTCCCGCGGTCCTGGAATGCCCTCCCTCCTCACCTCCGACAATCTAATTCTCTTCCCCTCTTCAAATCCCTACTTAAAGCTCACCTCCTCCAAGAGGCCTTCCCAGACTGAGCTCCTCTTCTCCCTCTACTCCCTCTACCACCCCCCCTTCACCTCTCCGTAGCTTAACCCTCTTTTCCCCCCATTTCCCTCTGCTCCTCCCCCTCTACCTTCCCATCCCCTCAGCACCGTACTCGTCCGCTCAACTGTATATATTTTCATTACCCTATTTATTTTGTTAATGAAATGTACATCGCCTTGATTCTATTTAGTTGCCATTGTTTTTACGAGATGTTCTTCCCCTCGACTCTATTCATTGCCATTGTTCTCGTCTGTCCGTCTCCCCCGATTAGACTGTAAGCCCGTCAAACGGCAGGGACCGTCTCTATCTGTTGCCGACTTGTTCATTCCAAGCGCTTAGTACAGTGCTCTGCACATAGTAAGCGCTCAATAAATACTATTGAATGAATGAACTGCCCACCATCAAGGGAAGCGGCCATCCCTGGGGAGCCCCCACTCCCTCCTTCCGTGTGCTCTGACTAGAGGCGAATGATTCCCTCCCCCGGGTGGGGATTAAGACTGTGAGCCTCAGGCTGGACAACCTGATGACCTTGCACCACCCCTCCCCGCCCCCAGTGCTTAGAACAGTGCTTGGCACATAGCAAGCGCTTAACAAATGCCATCATTATTATTATTAGAGAAGCAGCGTGGCTCAGTGGAAAGAGCCTGGGCTTGGGAGTCAGAGGTCATGGGTTCAAATCCCACCTCAGCCACTTGTCAGTCGTGTGACTTTGGGCAAGTCGCTTCACTTCTCTGGGCCTCAGTGACCCCATCTGTAAAATGGGATTAAGACGGTGAGCCTCAAGAGGGACAACCGGATCACCTTGTATCCTTCCCAGCGCTTAGAACAGTGCTTTGCACATAGTAAGCGCTTAACAAATAATAATAATAATGTGCTTCTCTAATGCCATCATCACTGGGTAACATTGCCCTTGTTCTCACTGTGCTACTTTTAACTACTACCTGCACTCGCACCTACTCACCCCGCCCATGTTGCTTGGTTATCTACTCCTCTCCCCAGGAGTTTCCTCATGACAGCTCTCATGACAGCTCCGATGAAGCCGGGAGTGATGCCAAATAGGGAGAGGTCTAAGCCGAAGCGTCAGACAGAGTCGCCCAGCGTGTGCCGGGCAGCAGCGGTATGGGAAAGAGGCAAAGGTCATGTGATCAAACCATCGATCAAAGACACCAGCAGAGACTCGAGTTTTTACTGCGTAGAAGGCGGCAGTGGTAAAGATAGGCACTTCCCTATCTTTACCAAGAAAACTCGACGGATACAGACATTCCAGAATGACCCCGGGACAGAAGATGGGACGTTCTGAAGAGTGGAATCGCCATGGGTCAGAAGCAACGTCATTTGAGGAAGAAGAAGAAGATGATGAGCCTCTTATAAGGCTTTTCGTATCTCTCCCCTGCCCTCTCGGCCCCCTCCCTTCCGCCCCGCCCCCCGGTCACAATTGCCCTTGTTCTCGCTGTGTTACTTTTAACTACTACCTCCACTCGCAACTACTCACCCCGCCCATGTTGCTTGGTTATCTACTCCTCTCCCCAGGAGTTCCCTCTCCCCTGTCCCCCATAGCTCCCACCCTTCCCCAAATCGGCCATCCACAGGGTCACGAGCCTCTGGACTCTCCTTGCCGCTAGCCTTTTGATTTTGATCTGATCGACCCACGGACGAGTCAACATTCGACCCTGGGCATCACCCGCTTATTAATAATATTATATCATATTATATTATTCCTACCGCCTGTTAATCCTTAACTGATCTCAGTGCTGTTACTTCACTATGACCTTCCAACCCCCTGCTCCCATCTGCCCTTCCCAATCCTCACCTTCCCTTCCCCTCTCCCACTCGGCTCTTTCCCTCACTTTTCCACTGCCCCGTCCCCTCCTCCCCACCCCGTCCTTAGAATCCCACTTTACCAGCGCCAACCCTCAGCCCCCTTCCCTTGCGCTCTTCCCCACCGGACCCCTTCCTCCCGTCCCCTTCCCTTCCCTCTTCCCCGCCCACGTCCCGTCCCCTTTCTCCTGTCCATCGCCACCCCTCATCCCCCTCTCCCCACCCAGGTCCCCGCCATCTCATTTCCATCCAGACCCTCCCCTCCTCCCGCTCCCTTCCCCCTCCTCCTCCACAGCTGCTGCCAAGCGTGGCCTATTGGCAACCCCCCGCTCCATTAGAGGTTAAGCTCCCTTTCATCCTTGACCTATTCCTTTCCCGCTGTCTCCTCCTCCTCGCCCTGACGGAGACCTGGCTCACCCCTGAGGACACGATCTCTTCTGCTGCTCTCTCCAGCGGAGGCCTCTCCTTCTCCCACTCCCCCAGTCTCACCGGGAAAGGAGGAGGTGCCGGCTTCCTTCTCGCACCCCAATGCCGCTTCCGCACTATTCTCCCTCCCCCTTCCCTCTCCTTCCCCTCCTTCGAAGCTTATATCATTCGCCTCTACCACCCCCTCCAGATGCCTGTAGCCGTCATCTCCCGCCCCCCTCCTTCGCAAGAAACAAAAACCCCTCGCTCTTGGTTTCAAAACTCTCCATCACCTTGCCCCCTCTTGCCTCCCCTCCCTTCTCTCTTTCTACTGCCCACCCCGTACACTCCGCTCCTCTGCCGCTCGCCTCCTCGCGGTTCCTTGTTCTCACCTGTCCCGCCGTCGACCCCTGGCCCACGTCCTCCCGCTGTCCTGGAACGCCCTCCCTCCTCACCTCCGCCAAACGAACTCTCTTCCCCTCTTCAAAGCCCTACTGCGAGCTCATCTCCTCCAGGAGGCCTTCCCAGCCTGAGCCCCCCCTTTCCCTCTGCTCCTCCTCCCTTCCCCATTCCTCCCCCCGCCCCCGCTCGCCCTCCGCTCTTCCTCCTTCCCCTACCCCACAGCACTGAGCATATTTGTATATATTATTTATTACTCTATTTATTTTGTTAATGGTGTGTAGAGAAGCAGCGTGGCTCAGTGGGAAGAGCCCGGTCTTGGGAGTCAGAGGTCATGAGTTCGAATCCCGGCTCTGCCACTTGTCTGCTGTGTGATTGTGGGCAAGTCACTTGACTTCTCTGTGCCTCAGTTACCTCATCTGTAAAATGGGGATTAACTGTGAACCTCACGTGGGACAACCTGATTACCCTGTATTTACCCCAGCGCTTAGAACAGTGCTCTGCACGTAGTAAGCGCTTAACAAATACCAACATTGTTAATATTATATAAACCTATGATTCTATTTATCTTGGTGATATCTATGGCAGACTACTCGGTTTGCTGTCTTTTGCTTTGCTGTCTGTCTCCCCCGTTTAGACTGTGAACCCGTTATTGGGCAGGGATTGTCTCTCTCTGTTGCCGAATCGCACATTCCAAGCGCTTAGTCCAGTGCTCTGCACATAGTAAGCAAGCGCTCGATAAATACGATTGAATGAATGAATGAATGAATCCCGTCTCCACCGCTTGTCGTCTGAGTGACTTTCTGGGCCTCAGTTACCTCATCTGGAAAATGAGGAGGGATGAAGACGGTGAGCCCCTATGTGGGACAAACCTGATTACCTTGTACTCCCCCCTCCCTCCCGCCCCCACCCAGCGCTTAGAGCAGTGCTTGGCACATAGTACGCGCTTAACAAATGCCATCATCATCGTTATTATCATTATTACTCTCAACGAGGGAGAGAGAGAAAGAGAGAGTGAGTCTGAGAGTTTCCCTTCCCCTCCCCACAGCACTTACATATATTTGTCCATATTTATCGCTCTATCTATTAATGGTGTGCATTTACCTATGGTTCTAGTCATTTCTTTTGATGGTTGTGATGCCTGTCTACTTGTTTTGTTTTGTTGTCCGTCTCCCCCTTCTAGACTGTGAGCCCGTTGTCGGGTAGGGATTGTCTCTATCCATTGCCGCATTGTATGTTCCAAGCGCTCAGTACAGTGCTCTGCACATAGTAAGCGCTCAATAAATACGATTGAATGAATGAGAGAGGACGAAGTTTAAGCAGCAGGGCAGTGGAAATTAGCCATCAGACCCTCGCCTGCAAGGCCCAACTCCATTCTCCCTCCAAGTCTTCCTTTTCCCAGTCACTGACAGAGCCCAGCCCCTGCCTCCAGACCGCCCGCAGTAGTGGGGAGGAGTCGGCTGAGCAGCCGGGACTTCGGGAGTGGAACTAATTCTTGGGTCATAACTGCTCCCCCGCCCTCCCGTCCACCCCCGCCCCCCCCCCCCAAGGAGCCCATCAAGCAGGAAGGGTCGGGGAGGGGAACCCTATCTTGGGCACCTTGTGGGCACAAGGGCCACCCTCTGCAGCTTAGGAGCTGCTCCCGCTGGAGCTCTGCCTGCGCCAGCACCTTAGAGACTGACCCCGATAGCCCTGTCATAGCTGGCTCGGCTCGGGGGGAGGGGTATCCAGGCGTGGCGATGTGCCCTTCCCCGCTGAGGGGGCACCACCTTCCCTCCAGACCTTTCCAGTCCCACTACTTCTTCCTATTGTTAAAGATGGTATGTGGCCTTGAACGTGCCATTCCAACACCCAACCTCATCACAGTCAAGAAGGAAATGCTGAAGCTATGGCCACAACCACTCAATGGTCTCCTGAATGGAGCCTTCTATTACCGGAGTTGTGATCCTGCAAATTCATTCATTCATTCATTCATTCATTCATTCATTCGTATTTATTGAGCGCTTACTGTGTGCAGAGCACTGTTCTGAGCGATTGGGAGAGCAGCGATAAACAGTCACATTCCTTGTCCACAGCAGGCTTACAGTCTAGAGTGGGGGTGGGGGGCAGACATCAATACAAATAAATGAAATTATGAATATCAACTGCAGTGTCGTGCGGCTGGGATGGAGGGAAGGGCAAAGGGAGCAAGTCAGGGAGATGTGGAAGAAGAGGAAAAGTGGGGCTTAGTTTGGGAAGGCCTCTTGAAGGAGACGTGCCTTCAATAAGGCTTTGGCCGGAGCCGGGGTGGCGGGGAGGGGAGGGGAGTGCGGAGTAATTGTCAGATTGGAGGAGAGAGGGCATTCCAGGCCGGAGGTAGGACGTGGTGCCGGGTGTGAAAAGACATACCAACAGGCTAAGACGTGGCAATCATTGAGGAAGTTTCCACAGCAGTTGAACCTAACGACCTAACCACTGAGGCCGACAAGCATGGAGGCCAGCTCTGTTTAAACTCTTACTTTAGCTTTTCCTCAACATATGGGACATAGAGGAGAGAGCATAGGATCTCAAAGCTGCCTCCATCATCGCCATCTCTTTTCAATAGAGTACTCATTAAGGGCTTACCCTCTGCCAGGTACCGTCCTGAGCGCTGGGGTCGATAGAAGGTTGAACACAGTCCCTGTCCCATATGGGGCTCACAGTCTTAGTCGGAGGGAGAGAAGTGAATTCCCATTTTACAGATGATGTGACTGAAGCGCAGAGAAGTGAAGTGACTTGCCCAAAGTCGCACAGCAGACAAGTGGCAGAGCTGGGACTGGAACCCAGAGCCTCCGAGCCCCAGGCCCATAGTCTTCCCACTCGGCCATGTTGCTTGCCTTCCAAAAGGAAGATGAAATTCCAGGCTGACAATTATCGAGGCCCCTCATTTCCTCTCCACTGAGCCAACAAGATCCTAGCCAGAAGGCTATTGCCCAGTGAATGTTCCTGGCTTCAGATCACAGTGTGGCACAGCGGGCACGATCTTTGCAGCATGGCAGACTCAGGAAAAGTGCAAAGAGCAGTACCAAGACCTCCCTAGAGAAGCAGCGTGGCTCAGTGGAAAGAGCCCGGGCTTGGGAGTCAGAGGTCATGGGTTCAAATGCCGGTCCAGCCGCTCGTCAGCTGTGTGACTTGGGAAAGTCACTTCACGTCTCTGCGCCTCAGTGACCTCGTCTGTAAAATGGGGATGAAGACTGTGAGCCCCACGTGGGACCACCTGATCACCTCGTATCCTCCCCAGCGCTTAGAACAGTGCTTTGCACATAGTAAGCGCTAAACAAATGCCATCGTTATTATTATTACATAGATTTCCTAGGCTTTATGAGAGCCCATTTGACCCCCTCAGTGGGTCTGGACTCTGGAAACCACTTGCTAAATTTGGCTGCCCCTGAAAAGTTCATTAAAATCTGAAACTCCCTCACGGAGGCCTGGTTGGCTGTGCCTAACCCAAGGATTTCCACATCTGGTCCGTTCCCTCTCGGCCTCCCTCTCTACATTGCAAACTCGTTGTCGACAGGAAAAGCGCACACCGACTTTGGACTCTCCCAAGCGCTTCCTAAAGCGCTCTGTATAAGGGAAGCCCTCAAATATCAACCATGATGGTAACGGGATAAAAAACCGCTCACTACAAAGCAGGAGCTCACTTTGGAAAAGAAGCAGTAACCCAATTTGATAAGCACATTCACGTCAGCACCAACAAAGCGCAAAGAATTGAACTCCCCAACTGGACAACAGCAAACGGAGACATAACTCTCCTCTTTACCTTTCCCGCAAGGCTACAGAAAACAAAGTCCTCTCTACTACCATAACCCTCGTAAGAGAGTCACATCTCTTGCTGCAGGAGCTTCTCTACTGCCTCTTACCACACGGATATCCCTTGGGAATCTTTAAAGTCGTTCTAACTTTAGTAACCAGCATGGCGGGGGAGAGCGCGAACGCAGTCCCCCACTACCAAAAATTATGCAGTCGAGTTTCCCACATTTGAGGAAATCGCAGGGGTCAGCGAAGCCAGAGTGCAATAGCTAAGCCTCACCCTGGGAAAAACTACCTTCATGATCATAGTATTTCCCCTGCCAGGTAAGTATGACTGGGCCCACCCCTCGGGGAAGGACGCCATGACAAGTCGGGCACTGTACACATAGGCCTGCTACGGCACAGACCGGCCGAACTTAGAGGCCATTGACTATGGGGCGGGGGGGTCACATCAAGCCTGAGGGGCAACGGCCGCCCTCCTCAGCAGAGCCCCTAAAATCCTAGTAAGGAGAAGATTGGCAGGTCATTTCCCAGGATGCACAGCGCTCCCGGGGCCCTCGTTGTGACGTCACCCACCAGGGGCCTTGGGCTTTTCATTCATTCATTCATTCATTCAATAGTATTTATTGAGCGCTTACTATGTGCAGAGCACTGTACTAAGCGCTTGGGATGAACAAGTCGGCAACAGATAGAGACAGTCCCTGCCGTTTGACGGGCTTACAGTCTAATCGGGGGAGACGGACAGACAAGAACAATGGCAATAAATAGAGTCAAGGGGAAGAACATCTCGTAAAAACAATGGCAACTAAATAGAATCAAGGCGATGTACAATTCATTAACAAAATAAATAGGGTAATGGAAATATATACAGTTGAGCGGACGAGTACAGTGCTGTGGGGATGGGAAGGGAGAGGTGGAGGAGCAGAGGGAAAAGGGGAAAAAGAGGGTTTAGCTGCGGAGAGGTAAAGGGGGGGTGGCAGAGGGAGTAGAGGGAGAAGAGGAGCTCAGTCTGGGAAGGCCTCTTGGAGGAGGTGAGTTTTAAGTAGGGTTTTGAAGAGGGGAAGAGAATCAGTTTGGCGGAGGTGAGGAGGGAGGGCGTTCCGGGACCGCGGGAGGACGTGGCCCGGGGGTCGACGGCGGGATAGGCGAGACCGAGGGACGGTGAGGAGGTGGGCGGCAGAGGAGCGGAGCGTGCGGGGTGGGTGGTAGAAAGAGAGAAGGGAGGAGAGGTAGGAAGGGGCAAGGTGATGGAGAGCCTTGAAGCCTAGACTGAGGAGTTTTTGTTTGGAGCGGCGGTTGATAGGCAACCACTGGAGTTGTTTAAGAAGGGGAGTGACATGCCCAGATCGTTTCTGCAGGAAGATGAGCCGGGCAGCGGAGTGAAGAATAGACTGGAGCGGGGCGAGAGAGGAGGAAGGGAGGTCAGAGAGAAGGCCGACACGGTAGTCTAGCCGGGATATAACGAGAGCCCGTAACGGTAAGGTTGCCGTTTGGGTGGAGAGGAAAGGGCGGATCTTGGCGATATTGTAAAGGCGAAACCGGCAGGTCTTGGTAACAGATAGGATGTGTGGGGTGAACGAGAGAGACGAGTCAAGGATGACACCGAGATTGCGGGCCCGAGAGACGGGAAGGATGGTCGTGCCATCCACGGTGATAGAGAAGTCTGGGAGAGGACCGGGTTTGGGAGGGAAGATGAGGAGCTCAGTTTTGCTTTTCCCAACCTGAGCCTTCGGGGCTCTACGGCGCACGCGCACCACCTTTCCCTCCCTCGTTGAGTGTAGAGCACTATGTGCAGAGCACAGTACTAAGCGCTTGGAACGGACAATTCGGCAACAGATAGAGACCATCCCTGCCCAATAACGGGCTCACAGTCTATACGGGGGAGACAGACAGCAAAACAAACCAGAACACAGCAAAACGAGTAGTCTGGCGTCAATATCATCAAGATCAATAGAATCGTAGATATACACACACCCTTAACAAAGTGAATACAGTGATAAATAATATATACAAATAAGCACAGTACCGTGGGGAGGGGAAGGGGGAGGAGCAGAGGGCGGTAGAGGAGGGAATGGGGAGGGGAGGAGGAGCAGAGGGAAAGGGAGGGCTCAGTCTGGGAAGGCCTCCTGGAGGAGGTGAGCTCTCACTAGGGCTTTGACGAGGGGAAGGGAGGTAGGTTGGCAGAGGTGAGGGCGTTCCAGGTCAGCGGGAGGACGTGGGCCAGGGGTCGACGGCGGGACAGGCGCGAACGGGGGACCGCGAGGAGGCGAGCGGCAGAGGAGCGGAGCGTGCCGGGTGGGCAGTCGAAGGAGAGAAGGGTGGTGAGGTGGAGGGGGCGAGGGGATGGAGAGCTCTGAAGCCAAGAGTGAGGAGTTTTTGTTTCGGGCGAAGGTTGATAGGCAACCCCTGGAGGTTTTTGAGGAGGGGAGCGACAGGCCCAGAGCGCTTCTGTAGGAAGATGATCCGGGCAGCGGAATGAAGAATGGACTGGAGCGGGGAGAGACAGGAGGAAGCCTCCCAACCTCAGTAAAAGTAAGTGGAAGTGGATGACGCCAAAGAGGGAGCCATTCGGGCTCCCCGGGCGCGAAATGCTTAAGCCACGGTACCTCACACACATGCCATGACGACCGAAATGCGATCCCTCTTTTAAATTGATGCCTGTCTACTTGTTTGGTTTTGCTGTCTGTCTCCCCCTTTTAGACTGTGACTGAGCCCGCTATTGGGCAGGGACGGTCTCTATCTGTTGCCGAATTGTACATTCCAAGCTCTCGGTACGCTGCTCGGCACACAGTAAGCTCTCAGTAAATACGATTGAATGCATGAACGAATGAAGTGCTGTGGGGCTGAGGGTGGGGTGACTCTCAAGTGCTTAGAGGGTGTGGTGACCGTTCCTTTCTTAGTTGGTACAGAGCCAGGTGCAGAGGCCCTTGCAGAGGGGAGGGTGAGTAGGAGAAATGAGGGCTTAGTCAGGAAAAGCCTCTTGGAGGAGCTGTGATAGGGAAGCCAGCTCGGGGGGAACCTCGAAGACCCAAACCCGATCTCCCTCATCATTTCCTCTTCCCTTCGCCTCATCTGGGCCAAATGACGAGAATGATCATTGTGGTCTTGGTTAAGCGCTTACTATGTGCCAGCCACTGTACTAAGCGCTAGAGTAGATATAAGGTAATTGGGTTGGGACACAGTCCCTGTCCCACTTAGGGCTCACGGTCTTACAGGTCTTCACAGACCTGGCACAGTTGGCCGGCGGTCACGCACCTGGATTGGCCCCCGGGCCTGTCTTGCAAGGAGTGGAGCTTTTATGCTTTTGTGTACCTAATTTTGACCTCTCATACCTGCCGCCTGCTCTGGGGAGGAGCCACGCACCCTATCTACAGCACCCCGGGGTGGACCGAAGCCTCCACCGTTCGAGCTCAGGGCTCTGCGGACCTTCTAGGGTTGTTACCCAAAGAGCGGGGCAGCCCTTTCCCTCCCCCAGCCCTGGGGAGAAGCTGAACTGCTCGACATCATAAAGGCTGAGAAAGTTGGGGACCCTGTTTCCAAGAGATTTCAACACTCCCCACCGAGGTCTTAATTAAGTCTGAAGCGTCTGGGGGTTTGTTTCCAACAAGGGGCTTGGGGAGCCGCGGGCCGGGGGTCCCAGGGGCCCAGAGACTCCTGCAAATAGTCCTGCCTTGTGGGTGAGGATGCAGCGCTCCCGCCCAGAGCCCTGCAGCCCCACGATCCTGGTCCCCCTTCACGCTCGGGCCGCAGTCCGGAGGAGACGGAGGACGGCCGAGGGGCCCCGGACCGGCACTGACCTTCCGGGTTAGAACCGTCCGCCGGGGAGACTGGCCACCCAACTGGATCCGACTGCCCGAGGGTAGGTTCTCCACAGCAAACTTTACCCCGGCTTTGTCTCATTTGGGGTGTCCTCTGATTAGAATCGGCTTTACGGAAATTGGATAGATGAGCGTCAAATTCAGATTCCTGCCCTAGAGGACCCCGAGACAGTTTGCTACAAGTAAGACAAGCTGTTCTTTGGTTTCCCCTCGCAACTCACACCTTGCCCCACTTTCCGGAACATTCAGGTCTTCCCAATACCTATGCTGCATCAACAGATGAGTGAGTTTTCCCTCAAGTGAGAAGCAGAGCTAGAGACGCATCACGGTCTAGCGGATAGAGCGGCACAGACCGGGAAGGCAGAAGGACTTGGGTGCTAAACCCGGCCATACCACTTGCCTGCTGTGTGACTTTGGGCAAGTCGCTACACCTCTCTGGGCCTCGGTTCCCTCATCTGTAAAAATGGGGATTAAGACCATGAGCCCCAGGTGGGACATGGACTGTGTCCAACCTGATCAGCTCGTACCTATCGCAGCACTTAGTACAGTGCCTGGCAATAAGTAATAAATGCTTAACAGATACCATCAAAAAACTGTGCATCAGACACTGGGGTAGAGAAAGTCGGGATGCTTCCAAGGATAAGTGGAGGATTTAGGAAACTCCCCTTTCCTTCCCGAGCAAGGAATGGTTCTGGCTCCATCTGGGGCAAGAACCTCCATCAGAAGTGGTCCTTAGTCCAGGACTACTCTAAGCAAGTGACAACTGCAGAGGCAGAAACAGGGATGCTGGCCAACACCATGAGATCCCCAGATGAGGTTTGAGAGACAAGGCCTGGGCCACAGGGCCACGGGATCAATGCCCAGGGGCAAGGAGAGATTTTTTCATTAAAGGGGATGGGTGTCCAGGGTGAAATGAGTAGAGGGATGTGTGTGTGTGTGCGCGCGCGTGCGTGTGGTGTGTTGGGGGGCAGGGCTGTCATTAGAGAGTAAGAAATCCAGTTCTGCAGTTGCCTTTGTAATCCCTATTCTCAGTTCTAATGAAGGTGCAGGTAGGTTGACAGAGGTGGTAGCCTCGTTCTCTGGCTCAGAGAATCCCAATCATAGCCAGTCAAGTCTCTGATTCATTCATTTATTCATTCAATTGCATTTGTTGAGGGTTTACTGTGTGCCGAGCACTGTACTAAGCACTTGGGAAGTACAATCCGGCAACAGATAGAGATAATCCCTACCCAACAACAGGCTCACAGTCTAGAAGGGGAGATAGACAACAAAACAAAACAAGTAGACAGGCATCACTACCATCAAAATAGATAAATAGAACCATAGATAAATGCACATCATTAATAAAATAAATAGAGCAATAAATATGTACAAATATATACAAGTGCTGTGGGGAGGAGAAGGGGGTAGACTAGAGGGAGGGCGTCGGGATGATGGGGAGGGGAGAAGGAGCAGAGGGAAAGGGAGGGCTCAGTCTGGGAAGGCCTCCTGGAGGAGGTGAGCTCTCAGTAGAGCTTTGAAGAGGGGAAGAGAGTTAGTTTGGCAGATGTGGGGACGGAGGACATTCCAGGTCACAGGTAGGAAGTGGGCCGGGGTCGATGATGGGACAGGCGGGAATGAGGCACAGTGAGGGGGTTAGCGGGAGAGGAGTGGAGTGTGTGGGCTGGGCTGTAGGAGGAGAGAAGGGTGGTGAGGTGGAGGGGACAAGGTGATGGAGAACTTTGAAGCCAATAGTGAGGAGTTTATCCTTCATGCGAAGGTGGATGGGCAACCACTGGGGATTTTTTGAGGAGTGGAGTGACATGCCCAGAGCATTTTGCAGAAAGGTAATCCAGGCAGGGGAGAGACAGGAGGGATGGGAGATCAGAAAGGAGGCTGATGCAGTAATCCAGTCGGAATACTAAGAGAGCTTGTACCAGCAAGGTAGCAGTTTGGGTGGAGAGGAAGGAGCAGATCTTGGTGATGTTGTGAAGGTGAGACCAGCAGGTTTTGATGATGGATTGGATGTGTGGGGTGAATGAGAGAGCAGAGTCAAGGATGACACTGAGGTTGCGGGCTTGTGAGGTGGGAAGGATGGTAGTGCCGTCCACAGTGACAGGAAAATTGGGGAAAGGACAGGGTTTGGGAGGGTAGATAAGGAGCTCAGTCTTGGACATGTTAAGTTCCTGAAGGCGGGCGGAGATACAAGCCTGGAGGGAGAGCGAGAGAACAGGGGAGGAGATGTAGATTTGGGTGTCATCTGCGTAGAGATGAGAGTTGAAGCTGTGGGAGTGAATGAGTTCACCAAAGGAGTGAGTATAGATGGATGACAGAAGGGACCCAAGAACTGACCCTACAGGTAGGGGATGGGCGAAGGAGGGGGAACCCACGAAGGAGACTGAAAATAAATGGCCAGAGAGATAAGAGGAGAACCAGGAGAGGACAGAGTCCGTGAAGCCAAGGTTGGTTAATGTGTTGAGGAGGAGGGGATGGTCGACAGTGTCAACGGCAGCTGAGAGGTTGAGGAGGATTAGGATAGAGTAGGAGCCATTGTATTTGGCAAGAAGGAGGTCACTGGTGACCTTTGAGAGGGCAGTGGAGGGGACAGAAGCCAGATTGGAGTGGGTCCAGGAGAGAGTTGGAGTTGAGGAATTTGAGGCAGCGAGAGTAGATGACTCGCTCTAGGAGTTTGGAGAGGAAAGGTAGGAGGGAGATAGGGCGATAACTGGAAGGGGCAGTGGGGTCAAGACAGGGGTTTTTTAGGATGGGGTAGACATAGGCATGTTTGAAGGCTGATGGAAAGAAGCCATTGGAGAGTGAACAGTTGAAGATGGTAGTTAAGGAGGGGAGGAGGGAAGGGGTGAGAGTTTTTATAAGATGAGCCGGAATGGAGTCAGAAACACAGACTTTGGGCAAGTCGCTACACCTCTCTGGGCCTCGGTTCCCTCATCTGTAAAAATGGGGATTAAGACCATGAGCCCCAGGTGGGACATGGACTGTGTCCAACCTGATCAGCTCGTACCTATCGCAGCACTTAGTACAGTGCCTGGCAATAAGTAATAAATGCTTAACAGATACCATCAAAAAACTGTGCATCAGACACTGGGGTAGAGAAAGTTGGGATGCTTCCAAGGATAAGTGGAGGGTTTAGGAAACTCCCTTTTCCTTCCCGAGCAAGGAATGGTTCTGGCTCCATCTGGGGCAAGAACCTCCATCAGAAGTGGTCCTTAGTCCAGGACTACTCTAAGCAAGTGACAACTGCAAAGGCAGAAACAGGGATGCTGGCCAATGCCATGAGATCCCCAGATGAAGTTCGAGAGACAAGGCCTGGGCCATAGGGCCAAAGGATCATTGCCCAGGGGCAAGGAGAGATTTTCCATTAAAAGGGAGGGGTGTCCAGGGTGAACAAGGTGATACAAGGTTGAACGCAGTCCCTGTCCCATATAGTGCTCACATTCTAAGTCGGAGAGAGGAGAAGTTAATTCTCATTTTACAGATGATGTACCTGAATCGCAGAGAAGTGAAGTGATTTGCCCAAAGTCACACAGCAGACAAGTAGCAGAGCTGGGACTGGAACCCAGAGCCTCTGACCCCCAGGCCCATAGTCTTTCCACTCAGCCATGCTGCTTGCCTTCCAAAAAGAAGATGAAATTTCAGGCTGACAATTATCGAGGCACCTCATTTCTTTCCATTGAGCCAACAAGATCCTAGCCAAAAGACTACTGACCAGTGAATGTTCCTGGCTTCAGATTACAGTGTGGCACAGCGGACCCAAATTTTGCAGTGTGGCAGATTCAGGTAAAGTGTGAAAAGCAGTACCAAGACCTCCATATAGAATTCCTAGGCCTTATGAGAGCCCATCTGACCCCGTCAGTAGTTCTGGACTCTGGAAACTGCGTAATAAATTTGGCTGCCCTGAAAAGTTCCTTAAAATCTGTAACTCCCTCATGGAGGCTTGGATGGCTGTGTCGGAGCAAGGGATTTCTACATCTGGTCCGTTCCCTATCACCAACGGGGCAAAGCAGGGATGCACAGTGGACCTGCTCCTGTTGAATTTATTCTATGCAATCATGATGGAAGATGCACAAGGATCCGGGGAGCCTTTTCCAAGTCAACAGACTTCAAGCATCATCCCAAATCCTAGAAGTAGTCATTCAGGAATTGCTGAATGAAAATGACTGCACCCCAGAGGCCCACACCCAAGAAGACATGCAGATGACTGAAAATTACTTCATCAAATCAGCCAGGTGTGACTGACATAACAAGTCTGAAGAAAACTGAGTTAATCATATCAGCCTACGCAGAGAAGGCCTATATATAAACAAATATCCATATGGGTAACACAGAGCCAAATGCTGTCTCAGCATTCTATTACTTGACAGGACACTGGCCAGGGATGAAACAACAGATCAGGATTAGAAAATCAAATCAAGAAAGCCAACACATCCTTTGAGAGACTGTCATTCATTCAGTCATTCTATCACATTTATTGAGCACCTACTGTGTGCAGAGCACTGTACTAAGCTCTTGGAAAGTACAGTTCAGCATTAGAGAGAGACAATCCCTGCCCACACCGGGCTTACAGTCTAGAAGGGGGAAGACAGACATCAAAACAAGTAAATGGGCATCAATATAAATAGGATTTTAGATATCTACACATCAAAATGACTAAACAGGAATCAATATAAATAGAATTATGGATATATGCACATATACATAAGTGCCGTGGGGCAGGGATGAAGGGGCAGAGCAAAGGGAGCGAGGTGACGTGGAAGGGAGGGGGAGCTGAGGAAAAGGGAGGCTCAATCTGGGAAGGCCTCTTGGAGGAGGTGAGCCTTCAGTAGAGCCTTGAAGGGGGGAAGAGGGATCGTTTGGAAGACTGCAGGAGGGAGGCCGTTCCAGGCCAGAGGTAGGACGTGGGCCGGGGGTCGACGGCGGGACAGGCAAGATCAAGGTCCATTGAGGAGGTTAGCGGCACCAGTGGAGAGGAGAGAGTGGGCTGGGATATAGAAGGAGAGAAGGGAGGTGAGGTAAGAAGGGGCAGGGTGATGGAGAGGTTTGAAGCCAATAGTGAGGAGTTTTTGTTTGATACGGAGGTCATTAGGCCACTGCTGGAGATTTTTGAGGGGAGGAGGGTGGCTTGACCTGAACGTTTCTGTAGAGAGATAATCTGGGCAGCAGGGTGAAGTATAGACTGAAGTGGGGAGAGACAGGAGGTTGGAAGATCGGAAAGGAGGCTGATGTAGTAATCCAGTCAGGATAGGATGAGTGATTGTACTAGTGTGGTAGCGGTTTGGATGGAGAGGAAACGGCGGACCTTGGCGATGTTGTGAAGGTGAGACCCACAGGCTTTGGTGACGGATTGGATGTGTAGGGTGAATGAGAGAGCCGAGTCAAGGAAGACACCATGGTTGCGGGCTTGTGAGACAGGAAGGACAGTAGTGACGTCCACAGTGACGGGAAAGTCAGGGAGAGGACAGGGTTTGGGAGGGAAGATAAGGAAGGAGCTCAGTTTTGGACATGTCGAGTTTGAGGTGGCGGGAGGACATCCAAGTAGAGACGTCCTGAAGGCGGGAGGAGACGTGAGCCTGGAGGGAGGGAGAGAGAACAGGGGAGGAGATGTAGATTTGGGGGTCATACGCGCCGAGATGACAGTTGAAGCCATGGGAGCGAATGAGTTCTCCGAGGGAGTGAGTGTAGATGGAGACTAGAAGAGGACCAAGAACTGACCCTTGAGGGACCCCTACAGTTAGGGGATGGGAGGGGGAGGAGGAGCCTGCGAAGGAGACCGAGAATGAACAGCCAGAGAGATAAGAGGAGAACCGAGAGGGGACGGAGTCCCCTGTCCAGCAGAGTGTGGCCGCAGTGTGGTATCGAGCTCCAAATCCAACTAGAGCTCTCTAGAGTTGTAGTCTTTGTCAATCAATCAATCAATCGATCCATCGATCCGTGGTATCTATTGAGCATTTACTGTGTGCAGAGCACTGTACTAATCGCTGTACAACAGAGTTGGAAGGCACAATCCCTGCCCACAAGGATCTTAGAGCCTAGAGGGGAAGACAGACATTGAAATAAGTGAGGACGTGGAATGGGAACTGTCCCCATCTGATAGACATCCTGGGAACACGGGGAGGGCTAACTGGCAGGAGGGGACTTCGAACACAAACGCGTGATGAGTAGGGTATATGAGCGGCATCGGTGCTATCATTAGTCGTAGGTCATTGGACCGAGTCCTGCAGAGCCTGCCCTGCTGATCAGGAATGGGACCCGGTCCTTCGCTTGCTTGCCACGTTACAGCTATGTGAGTACACCCAGTAAAGAGGCAGAACCCATCGCTCTGGCTCGGTGTCTGGTCTTCTGCTCGTCGTCGCCCGATCTACAGAACCCGGAGCCGCCCTCGGGTCAGCCACCCCAGCTGACGCGGGGGGCATCTCCCCACAACGCACTTAGTACAACTATATGTATACTATGTGTAAAGCACTGTACTGGGTACCTAATTTGTGCAAAGCAGTGTCCTGGACCTTTGGAACATACAGTAGAAATAAAAGACATGCTACCTGTCTTTGAGGAGTTTGCATTCTGGGTAATTCTGGATGAGGTCCTGCCTCTGGCCTGGAGCACCCTCCCTCCTCAGATCTGACAATCACTCTCCCTCACTTCAAAGCCTTACCGAAGGCACATCTTCTCCAAGAGGCCTCCCAAGACTAAGCCTCCCCTTTTCCCTTCTCCCACTCCCTTCCGTGTAGCCCTGTCTTGCTCCCTTTTTCCATCCCCCCTCCCAACCCCACGCCATATCTGTATTGATATGTATTGATGTCTGTCTCCCCAACTCCCTGTGAGCAGAGAATGTGTCTGCTTACTGTTGTACTGTACTCTCCCAAGCGCTTAGTATGGTGCTCTGCACACAGTAAGCACTCAATAAATATGATTGAATGAACGAATGATATATGATTTCCTCAAGAACGCAGATTCTTGTTTCAAACTTTAATGCTCTGTCAATGTTCAAGACCGAAGATAATTCATTCATTTATTCATTCAATCAAATTTATTGAGCACTTACTGTGTGCAGAGCATTGGACTAAGCACTTGGAAAGTACAATTCGGCAACAGAGAGAGACAATCCCTACCTAACGACAGGCTTGCAGTCTAGAAGGGAGAGACAGACAATGAAACAAAACAAGTAGGCAGACATCAATATAAACATAATTTAAGCTATCAACTAGTTTTATTTCTTGAGTCTTCTTGACACAGACAATCAGCTGTCCTGCAGACACAAGCACTCAATTTGATTTGAGGATGATGAGCGTGTTTGGCACATCTCCTATCGGATGCGTGAAAAAAGCACAAATGGGCTAAGAAAAAACTAATGAGGTCAGAAATTTAGATAGTGGGGAGTTTTTTGCCCCAAATGAGCCTTTTGTCTGAGCTTCACACATAGGAATCTGTAGCTGAGAAGGAGCTTGGGGTTTCAGCTATGTGGTCCCCCACCTAATAGAAGACAAACATCCCCGGAGAAAGCTGGATCCACTGGCAGGTTGTAGGTCATAGGCTCACTCTGGGACAGAAGAGGATCAGAGTGGAATTGCCCCATTAGCGATCTCACTGTCATCTCATCCCTGTGAGGAAGGAATCGAGTGGATAGCATTCTCTCCATTTTTCAAACAAGGAAGCTGAAGGACAGAGAGGTTCAATGACTCACTCGAGGCCACACAGCCAGCCAGGGAGAGAACCCAGGTCTCCTAACTCCCAAATCCTCTCTTCTTTCCACTAGACCATGCTACCCCGATATGGACGGAGTCAGTTCAGCACGCCCTAATGGTGGGAGCACTGGCCTGGGAGTTAGAGAGTCAGAAGACCTAGGTTCTAATCCCAGTTCTGCCACTTGTCCGTGGAGTAACCTTGGGCGAATCCCTTTGCTTCTCAGTTTCTTCAGCCATTAAATGGGGATTCAATACCCATTCTCCCTCCTACTTAGACAGGGAGCCCCCTGAGGACAGGGACTGTGCCCAGCTTGATCATCTTGCTTCTACCCCAAGGCTTAGTAACATTACTCGACACACTGGAAGCACTTAAATACCACAACTGTTATCATCGAAGGTGATTTCGTGGCTGGTCAGTCTTGCCCAGGAAAGACTAAAAAGCTCAATTTGCAAGCTGATTCACTGTGTTCATTCATTCGATGGGATTTATTGAGCGCTTACTGTGTGCAGAGCCCTGTACTAAGCACTTGGAAAGTACAACACAACAATCAAGAGAGACGATCCCTGCCCACGACGGGCTCACAGTCTTGGGGTACTTCCTAAGATCCAGGAGGACAGGTCACTGGCTTCAGAAGAAGAGTTTTTTGCAGAATACATTCCTCAGGGCCCGTTTCATGTCCTTGTTCCTCAGGCTGTAGATGAAAGGATTCAGCATGGGCGTGACCACCGCATACATCACAGATGCTGTTGAGCCCTGCCGGGATGCTTGGTTAGATCTGGGGCTGAAGTAGATCCTCAAACCGGTGCCATAGAACAAGGAGACCACGGACAGGTGAGAGCCACAGGTGGAGAAAACTTTATATCTTCCCCCGACAGATGGGATTTTCAGTACGGTAGAGATGATATGACTGTAAGAGAAAAGAAGACCTGTGAGGGGAACAACACCAAAGATTACTAAGAGTACGTATGCTAGGACTTCGTTAAAGAAGGTGTCGGTACAGGAATACTTTAGGACCTCGTGAAGATCACAGAAAAAGTGATGGATTTCGTTTCCTGCACAAAATGATAATCGGACCACCATTAAGATGTTTAAGAGGGCATCAAGACTACCGACGCTCCAGGACACCACAATCGTCTGGGTGCAGAGTCGGGGGCTCATGATAGTGGCGTAGTGGAGAGGGTGGCATATGGCCACGTAACGGTCGTAAGCCATTCACGTGAGGAGAAAACTGTCCAGACTTACAAACAGGATGACAAAATACAATTGTGCCAGGCAGCCGGCGTAGGAAATGGATTTGCTGTGGCTCTGGAGATTGGCCAGAATCTTGGGGACTGTGGTGGACAGGAAGCAGACATCGACCAGGGAGAGGTTGGCGAGGAAAAAGTACATGGGGGTGTGGAGGTGTGGGTCAGAGCCAATGGCCAGGATGATGAACAGGCTCCCCAGGACCCCGAGCAGGTACATCCAAAGGAACAGCACGGAGAGGAGCTGCTGCTGCTCTGCCCAGCTGGAGAGTCCCAGGAGGAGGAATTCCGAGACGCCCGTTTGGTTTCCCCTCTGCATGAGGCCGGAGGATCTGCCTGGGGAGATACGGCAGGAGAAAGGCATGATGGAGCAATTAGATCATGGTTCAGATGACTTCTACCCCATTTAGTGGAGCTTTGGGGCACTGAGGATAAGGAGAAGCAGAGTGGCCTAATGAAAATGCACATGCCCTGGCGTCAAAAGACCTGGCTGCTAATCCCAGCTCTGCCTCTCACCTGCTGCGTGTGACCTTGAGAAAATAAATTCATTTATCTGGGCATCGGTTATACCTGTTTCCCCAACTCCTTAGGCTGTGAGCCCCTTGTGGGCCAGGGACTGTGTCAGGTCTCATTTTGTCATATCTATCCCTGAACTTGGCACGTAGTAAGGGGGATAACAAATACTTTAAGTATTCTTCTTATTAGGAGGTGAATTGTAGGATTCCCTTAGTCCTGTCAAGGAACATTTCCCTGGCTGGGCTGCCCAAAATGGGGCAATCGTCTACTTCCCTGAGCCTGTGAATCGACGCCTTTTCTTGGAGGAGGGTTTGCATAAGCCGATGAAGCTGGGAGGGATGCCAAATAGGGCTACCCATGAAAGAGAGGTCTCAGCCGAAACATCAGACAGAGTCAATTGGCCTGTGTCAGGCAGCAGCGGCATGGGAAAGAGTCAAAGGTCCAATGATCAAATCATCGATCACAGACACCAGCAGAGATTAGAGTTTTTACTGCGTAGAAGAAGGCAGTGGTAAAGATAGGCACTTCCCTATCTTTACCAAGAAAACTCTACGGATAGAGACATTCCAGAATGACCGCGGGACAGAAGATGGGACGTTCTGAAGAGGGTGTGTTCATGAAGTTGCCATGGGTCAGAAACAACTCAATGGCATTTGAGGAAGAAGTTGAGCCTCTTATAAGGCTTTTCAGATCTCTATCCGCAGTCCCTTTCCTTTCCCAAGGCCCACCACTGGATGTGTGATTGCTTTGGTAAAGACAAATGACAGCCACACTCTGCCCTTTGGAGACCTTGATTCAGTTGCTGTCTCCTTTCTAGGCTTAGTGATCCTCATTTCTTTAGCCCTCTCCCCAGCAGCAAAGGCATTTTGGAGTTCCTGGAAAAGGCAGCATTTCCCTGCTTGGGTGGAGGGGAAAGAAATAGGAGGAGATTTAAAGAAGAGAATTCTCTGCCCCTCCAGTTATTTCTCTCCTTAAACAGCTTTCTCCCCGGATCACTGTCCTAACCTTGGTCACAGGAAACCATGAGTGATCCCACTCATTTATCCAGAAAACTCTCTTGACCCTTATGTTATTTTGTATAGCCCTTTCACGTTATCTCTCCCTTCCTCTCCTGCCCCCATGGAAAGTAGATCTAGAAACTGACAGTAAAAATGCAAATACCACACACTGGTAGAATTCATCTTCATTCACCAAAAAAGCTAGGGGACAGAATCCTCCTCCTCCCCTACTGGAGCAAAAGCCTCTCTGGGGGCCAGGATGTTGTCAGTCCTCCCTGGACAGCTCTTTCTGTCCCTCAGTGAAGGTGTCTCCCAGGCTGTCTCTCCTCCCAGGAATGCTCCAACACTCTGCTGCATGGGCTGCAGTCTGCAGTCCAAGTCTGGGACCCCTCTTTGGAGAGGAAGAGTCAGTGATCCACATAGCATCATCTGGAGGCCAGTGGATGCCACTGCAGCCTCAAGCAATATGAGCTAGCAGCCAAATAATGATAATAATAATAATGTTGGTATTTGTTAAGCACTTACCATATGCCGAGCACTGTTCTAAGCGTTGGGGTAGATACAGGGTAATCAGGTTGTCCCACGTGAAGCTCACAGTCTTAATCCCCATTTTACAGATGAGGTAACTGAGGCACTGAGAAGTTAAGTGACTTGCCCAAAGTAACCCAGCTGACAGGTGGTGGAGCCAGGATTAGAACCCATGACCTCTGGCTCCGAAGCCCATGCCCTTTCCACTGAGCCATGCGGCAAATCAGGCTGACTAGCTGCCAGAGCTCCCCTGGTGACTGCAGTGTGTGAGGTCTTTTTTGACCTGTCTGAGGATCACCCTCCAACCCCCAAACACCTCAAAGACAACTTTGCAGTCTGCTGCAACAGAGACACTCAGAGATAGGCAGTACAAGCTTCATGCATTCAGCCACACTAAAGGGAGAACATAGCCCCTTCACCTCCTCATGTTCCGCATGGCGCTATCACATCATGCCATGCACGCTTAACCTAACAAGAGCATATGCAAAATTTTCAGCAAAGTGTTTGGCTGCTGCTCCCGCATCGCAACTGCCAGGAGCTCCCATTCTTCATCTGGAGCGTGGCCAGTGAGGAGAAGAAGGGAACTTGGTGACAGAACTTAGAAGGGGCAGAAAAAAGAAGAGGTGGGGGAAGGAAATGAAAGAAAGAAGGAACAGAGAAAAGAAAAGAGTCCAAAAGGAGGATCACCTCTTCTTTCTCCTCTGCTGCCTGCCCCCCGAGAAGCGGTGTGGCTTAGCGGAAAAAGCCTGGGCTTAGGATTCAGGGGATCTAAGTTCTAATTCAGTCAATCATACTTACTGTGTGCTTACTGTGTGCTGAGCACTGAAGTAAGCAGTTGGGAGAGTACGATGCAATAATACCTGCCCACACTGAGCTTCCCGACTCTGCCACTTGCCTGCTGTGTGTCTTTGATCGAGTTGCTTTTCCATGCCTCAGTTTTCCCATCTGTAAAACTGAGATTAAATATCTATTCTCCCTCCCCACGGATTTTTTCTGATCTGATGATCTTCTACCTTCCCCAGTACTTAGTGGTGCATAGTTAGCACTTAACAAATACCACGATCGTTATTAGTAGTAATAATAAGAATGTTGGCATTTGTTAAGCACTGTTCTAAGTGCTGGGGTAGATACAGGGTAGTCAGGTTGTCCCAAGTGGGGCTCAGAGTCTCAATCCCCGTTTTACAGATGAGGTAACTGAGGCACCGAGAAGTTAAGTGACTTGCCCAAAGGCACACGGCTGACAAGTGGCGGAGCCGGGATTAGAACCCACGACCTCTGACTCCTAAACTAATTGTTGTTATGATCTCCACCTGGGACTGGGTATGAGTTGGTGCCAGGACCCATGGGCGAACACAAGTGGTGTCTCTCTCAGATCGGGACCAGCTGCCCATGACTGTGATGGCTGATGCTATAGAAACGATCTGGTTCCTTTCTTTAATAATAATGATAACTGGGTATTTGTTATAAACACTATGTGTCAAGCACCTTGCTAAGTGCTGGGGGTAGCGACAAGATAATTAAGTCAGATACAATCCCTGCCCCATACAGGGCTCCTAGTCTCATCCCTGTTTTACAGATGAGGTGAGGCAGAGAAGTTAAGTGACTTGCCCTAAGTCACACAGCAGATAAGTGGTATGGCCAAGTTTAGAACCCAAGTCCTTTTGACTCCCAGGTCCATGCTCTATCCTCTAGACCGTGATGCGTCTCTAGCTCTGCTTCTCACTTGAGTGAAAACTCACTCATCTGTTCATTCAGCATAGGTATTGGGAAGAGCCGAATGTTCCAGAAAGCGGGACAAGGTGTGAGTTGTGAGGGGAAACAAAAGAACAGCTTGTCTTACTTATAGCAAACTGTTTCGGGGTCTCTCTGGGTCAGGAATCTAAATTTGATGATCATCTATGCAATTTCTGTAAAGCAAATTCTACCCAGAGGACCACCCCCTGATGAGATAAAGCCATGGTAGAGTTTGCTGTGGAGAACTTACCCTCGGGCAATCGGATCCAGTTGGGTCGTCAGTCTCCCAGCGGACGGTTCTAACCTGGAAGGTCAGTGCTGGTCCAGGGCTCTGACCCACGGGGTCGGGCTCCTCAGCCGTCCTCCGTCTCCTCCGGACTACAGCCTGAGCATGAAGGGGGACCAGGATCATGGGGCTGCAGGGCTCTGGGCAGGAGCGCTGCGTCCTCACCCACAAGGGTCAGGTGGGGTTGGGCTCCTCGCCCGTCCTCCGTCTCCTCTGGACTACAGCCTGAGCATGAAGGGGGCCCAGGAACATGGGGCTGCAGGGCTCTGGGCAGGAGCGCTGCGTCGTCACCCGCAGGGGTCAGTGTGGGTGGGAGCAGGGCTCACGGCAGGACTATTTGCAGGATTCTCTGGACCCCTGGGACCCGTGGCCTGCAGCTCCCCAAGCCCCTTGTTACAGACAAACCCCCAGGCTCTGCTGATGGAGACGTTTCAGACTTAATTAAGACCTCAGTGGGAGGTGTTGAAATCTCTTGGAAACAGGGTCCCCAACTTTCTCAGCATTTATGATGTTGAGCAGTTCAGCTTCTCTCCAAGGCTGGGGGAGGGAAGGGGCTGCCCCACTCTTTGGGTAACCCTAGAAGATCCGCATTGCCCTGGTATCAGGGAGCTCCAAGCTGCACAGTGGAGGCTTCAGTCCACCCCACTGGTCCTGTAGGGTGTGTGGCTCCTCCCCAGAGCAGGCGGCAGGTAAAAGAGGTCAAAAGTAGGTACACGAAATCATAAAAACTCCACTCCTTGTAAGACAGGCTCTGAGGCTAATCCAGGTGTGTGACCACTGGCTAACTGTGATAGGTCTGTGAACCTGTAAAACCATGAGCCCTATGTGGGACAGGGACACTGTCCAACCCAATTACCTTATATCTACTCTAGCGCTTAGTACAGTGCCTGGCACATAGTAAGCGCTTAACCAATACCACAATTATCATTTTTGTCATTTGGTCCAGATGCGGCGAAGGGAAGAGGAAATAATCAGGGAGATCAGGTTTGGGTCTTCGAGGTTCCCCACTACCTGGCTTCCTTATCATAGCTCCTCCAAGAGGCCTTTCCGGACTAAGCCCTCATTTCTCCTACTCACCCTTCCCTCTGCATGGCCTCAGCACCTGGCTCTGTATCAACTAAGAACTTAATAGTCAGCACACCTTCTAAGCACTTGAGAGTCACCCCACCCTCGGCCCCACAGCACTTCATTCATTTGTTCATTCAATCAATCATATTTATTGAGAACTATACTATATACTACATGCAGAGCACTATACTAAGCTCTTGGAAAGTACAATCCAGCAATAAGAGAGATAATCACCGCCCACACCGGGCTTACAGTCTAGAAGAGGCGAGACAGACAACAAAACAAGTAAACAGGCATCGATATAAATAAATAGAATTATAGATATATAGAGATCAAAACAAGGAAGCAAGCATCGACATAGAGCACATATACAAATCCTTACACTCCACCATTTCCCCTCTCTGTAATTTATTGTATGGCCTGTCTCCCCCTCTAGACTGTAAATTCCTTGGGGTCAGGGAATGTTTCTATCCTAGAATTGTCTAGTCAGTGTGAACATCATTCTAACTGCAAAGAATTTAGAAAAATCCCACTAGAGCTACTCAAAATGAATTCCCCCTCTAGACTGTAAGCTCACTGTGTGCAGAGAATATGTCTACCAACCCTACAGTATTACACTCGCCCAAGCGCTTGTCACAGTGTTCTACACACAATAAGGTCTCAATAAATATGATTGATTAATTGATTGTACAAATATTGTACCTTGTAGTTCCAATAGACTTGCTGTTTCCAGTGTCTAGCATATTTTATGATTTGGCTTCTTAATCTCATGACCTTCTTGAAGTCACTTAACTTCTCTGTGCCTCAGTTCCCTCATCTGTAAAATGGGGATGAAGTCTGTGAGCCCTGCGTGGGACAACCTGATTGCCTTGTATCTCCCCCAGCGCTTAGAACAGTGCTCGGCACATAGTAAGTGCTTAACAAATACCAACGTTATTACTAGAAAGTGCCAATATTTTCTTGTTTTCAGCATGCCATTCTGGTCTCTGTGCCACATGGAATTTAGATGCAAAATCACATTGTCTGAAACTTAATTTTACAGTATCTTAAAAACATTTCATCTGTCTGCCTTGTTTTCGGTCACTGGCTTTCAGCTCACCAGAGAGCAGCTGTTTGCCTCTCCTACTGACCTCCTCCTATGTCCAAGTCCCATCTGGGACAGGGACTGTGTCTTACCTGATTATCTGAAATCTCCCCCAGCGCTTACTACAGTGCTTGGTACATAGTAAGTATTTAACAAATACCACATTTATTATGGTTATTATTATTATTCACTGAGAAGCTGTGTGGAGGGGAGCAAAGCTTCAATGCTAATAGATGGACTTCGCCTGTAGAAAGAACACAAGTATAATCCTTGTCTAGTCAATTTTCAGCTGGTACCAGAGGTTTACTTATACTTCCGGCAGTTGGATTCCTAAAGTTTTAGGCTCAGGTCACATATCTACCCTGATTCTCAATGTGGAGTGTATATTTGGGTGCCAGGCAGCTAGGCAAATTCCTTTCTAATTTGTCTCACCTTCCCGGCTACCAAGGCCCAGAGAGACTGCAATCTGAGTGCTGGCCCCCAACTAAGCCCTCATTTCTCCTACTCCCTTTCCCTGGTGTGTCACCTCTGCACTTGGATCTGTACCCTATGAGTGCTTCATAGTCACCCCACCCTCAGCCCCACAGCACTTATGTCCACATCTGTAATTTATTTTCATGTCCGTCCCCCAACTCCAGACTGTAAGCTCCTTGTACATAAGGATCGTTTCTATCCAACTCTGTTGTACTGTGCTCTCTCAAGCGCTTAGTACAGTAGGACTTCAGGAAATACCATCCATTGATTTACAGACTGATGTGTGAGAGAAACATGAGGAGTCAACTGAAGGGAAGGACTCTGCCATTCAAATGACCTGATGCTTATCTTGCAACCTAGAATAAAGACCCAAAGAGGTTGAGATGTTTATACAACCTACTTTCCTGCTGCCTGGCTAATTACCATGAGAAAAAATGCTTGTCTCCTAATTCGTAATATATTTATAGGTGTTTGCAAAGCCCTCTCAACTAAGGAAGTTATCATGGAGGAAACTAAGCAACTACCTGAGATCAAGAGTTACTTGAATACCTGCCCACACATCTTAGTTTGGACAAGTTAATATACCAGAGGAGGTAGTCCTGTTGATAGATAAGAACTGTGCTAATGCTAGTGAGCCTTTCGTCTCATTGTTCATGATGTTGGCTGGGATATCTTTTTAAAGTTTTCTAATCACTGATTTACCCCATTTGGCAATGCTTATCATCTGTGAATCATTCCTTGCTAATCTGGGCTGGATACATCCTAGGCCTACCAAGTTAAGTATACACCTTTCAGATTTATCAGGCCTACGGAGGAGGCACAATGCAATGGGGGCAGAAACAAATAGATAAAAAGCCTATAAAGACACACAGATAATTATACAGACCTTGAACAAGCCAAGGTATTAAATCAAGCATTTGCATTATGGAAACCATGTAGTGGAAATTACGTCAGAATAGATGGTGGACGGAGGGAGGCAGGTCTCTGATGAGGGTGTGGCCTCCACAGGGGCATACCTGGGAGGGGTGCAGTCCTGAATCTGCTCATCACCCCCTACCCCACCCCACATCAACCCTTCCGCCCCCTTCCACACCTGCTGCTCCCCGCAGGTGAGGGCTTGGAGTTTAGCTGCTTGAACCTGCAAGCGGAGTACTGGGAGAGAATAGAAACACAGTCCTTCCATGAATGTAGGAATATGGAATATCTGCCCTGAAGAGAGACTTGCAAAATCTTGCAAAATAACTTGCAAAAAGTGGGGAAAGACTTCATGGGGTTAAATGGGACTTCTAGAACTCGGTGGAGGTCAGAGAACAGACATGCAGACACACACACACATAAAAAAGTGTGTGTGTGCAAATGTATTTAAATGTGTACATATATATATGTATATGTGTATTTGTGTGTGTATATACTTTCTGACTTCCCTATCACTGTGGATGGTACGACCATCCTTCCCGTCTCTCAGGCCCGCAACCTCGGTGTCATCTTTGACTTGGCTCTCTCATTCACCCTACACATCCAATCCGTCACCAAAACCTGCCGGTCTCACCCTTATAATATTGCCAAGATCCGCCCTTTCCTCTCCACCCAAACGGCTGTTTTACTGTTACAGGCTCTCATAATATCCTGGCTGGATTATTGTGCCAGCCTTCTCTCTGATCTCCCTTCCTCCTGTCTTTCCCCGCACCAGTTTATTCTTCACTCCGCTGCCTGGATCATCTTCCTGCAGAAACGCTCTGGGCATGTCACTCCCCTTCTTAAACGCCTCCAGTGGTTGCCTATCAACCTCTGCACAAAACAAAAACTTCTCACTCTAGGCTTCAAGGCTCTCCATCACCTTGCCCCCTCCTACCTCTCCTCCCTTCTCTTTCTACTGCCCACCCCACACGCTCCGCTCCTCTGCCGCCCTCCTCCTCACTGTCCCCCGTTCTCGACTATCCTGCCGTCGGCCCCTGGGCCACGTCCTCCCATGGTCCTGGAATGCCCTCCCTCCTCACCTCCGCCAAACTAATTCTCTCCCCCTCTTCAAAACCCTACTTAAAGCTCACCTCCTCCAAGAGGCCTTCCCAGACTGAGCTCCCCCTTTTCCCTCTGCTCCCTCTGCTCCCCCTCTACCTCTCCTCAGCTAAGCCCTCTTTTCTCCCCTTTCCCTCTGCTCCTCCCCCTCTCCCTTCCCCTCCCCTCAGCACTGTACTCATCCACTCAACTGTATATATTTTCATTACCCTATTTATTTTGTTAATGAGATGTACATCACCCTGATTCTATTTATTTGCTATTGTTTTAATGAGATGTTCATCCCCTTGATTCTATTTATTGCTATTGTTTTTGTCTGTCTCCCCCAATTAGACTGTAAGCCCATCAAAGGGCTCTGTTACCGACTCTGTTACCGATTTGTACATTCCAAGCGCTTAGTACAGTGCTCTGCACATAGTAAGCGCTCAATAAATACGATTGAATGAATGAATGAATGAATGAACATTTGCTGTGGGCAGGGAATGTATCTGTTTAATGTTGTATCGTACTCTCCCAAGAGCTTAGTACAGTGCTCTGCACATGGTAAGCACTCAAACACAAATGAATGAATGAATATGTAAAATAGAGAGCAAGAGATACACACTTCTCTGACTCAATATAAAGACATCAGTGTGACTATATTGCTCATCTACAATTGATTGAGTACACAGTTCTGGGTAACTTTGGTAAAGAAGGGACTTCCAATCTTGTTTCAGGAACCAGTCCCCCATTTATTGCATTATTCCTATGAAAAAATAAGTTCTGATGCACATGTCAACTGCATAAGAAGTTTCCAGGACCAACTGTGCCATAAACATGAGTACTGCCTGTACCATAGTTGAGCGTGAGCTATTCCCATTTCTAGAGCTTTGGTGACCACTAAATGGCCACTGGCAAACTCCAAAAAACTCCCAGGGGGCCCTGCCCCTCAGAACACTTGATAAATGAGATCTGAGGGAAGAGGCTGATGATTAGTGAGCCAGAATCTCGTAAAATTCAATGTAGTCAGAGATGACCTGTTCTTCAAATGCAAGATATGTGATAATCCATAACATCCTGCAACCTCCAATGTCCCAGGAGGAAGGGATCACAGTGTCCGAGAGAACAGAGTTTTCTTGCCAAAGATGTTTCTCAAGGCATCTTTCAGGTCCTTGTTTCTTAGGCTGTAGATGAAGGGGTTCAGCATGGGGGTGACTACAAAGTACATCACAGATGCTACTGATCCTGTTGGGATGTTCGGCTACATGTGGGGCTGAAGTAGACCCCAAAGCCAATGCCATAGAACAAAGCAACCACAGACAGGTGAGAGCCAAAGGTGGAGAAAGTTTTAAACCGTCCCCCAGTAGATGGGATTCTCAGTATGGTAGAGATGATGTGACTGTAAGAGAAAAGAAGACCTATGAGGGAAAGAATACCAAGAGCCACGAAGAGTACATACTTCAACATTTGATTGAAGAGAATATCAGTACAGGAAAGCTTGAGGAGCTGGTTAAGATCACAGAAAAAGTGATGGTTTTCATTTTCTGCACAGAACAATAATCAGATCAGCATTATGGTATGTAAGAGGGCATCAAGACTATCAACACTTCAGGACACCACATACACCCAAGCACAGAGCTGTGGGCTCATGATGGTGGTGTAGTGGAGAGGGTGGCAAATGGCCACATAGCGATCACAAGCCATCCTGGAGAGGAGGAACATATCCAGACCTCCAAAGAGGATAAAAAAATACACTTGCGCCAGGCAGCCAGCATAGATTATGGATTTGTCGTGGGTCTGGATGTTGGCCAGCATCTTGGGGACTGTGGTAGACAGGAAACAGACATCAGCTATGGAGAGGTTGGTGAGGAAGAAGAACATGGGGGTGTGCAGGTGCGGGTCGGAGACGATGGCCAGGATGGTATGAGCAGACTCCCCAGGACCCCGAGCAGGTACATCCAAAGGAACAGCACAAAGAGGAGCTGCTGCTGCTCTGCCCGGTCGGACAGTCCCAGGAAGAGGAATTCTGAGATGCCGGTTTGATTTCCCCTCTCCATGGGACTGCTCGATCTGCTGGGGGTGATGTGGCAGGTGAATGGAACAATGTCAGAATTCCTTTATCTTTGAGCCCATTTCCCCTGGGTTATATTGTGAAGGGGGAGAAAAGGGGCAAGAATGGGCAGTGGGAATTGAAGACAGACTTCCTGGGATGTACTACTGGCTGGGGCTGGAGCACTTATTCCTCCAGGAATCGCAGAGCCACAGTCTACATATTTTCCAGCTCTCCTGGGTTTCTGGGTGGGACTTCCATGACACTTAAGCCATCAAGGTACCTAACCAGCCCTCTGTCAAGCCTCTAGGCCCAGCCAGAGGCTCATAAGGTTCTAGGTAGAGATAGAGAAGAGTCATTCACTATTCTCAGTGAAATCCCACTCCAGACCTTAGGAAACCATGATTCAATTCCCCCTCAGTCCTCTCCTCACCAGGTTGAGAGATTCCAGTTCCTTCAACCTCTCTTCCGGGGCCCCATTTCACAGCCTTTTCATTGCTCTCCTTTGGGCCCTCTCAAAGACCACAACACTCAGGCCAAAGCCAATCAAGCAATCAATCAAAGGTATTTATTAAGTACATACTGTGTACTGAACCCTATACTAAGTACTTGGGAGTGTACAATACATGTTCCCTGCCTACGACAAGCTTACAGTCTAGAGTCTAGCCTACACCGTGGCTTAGTGGAAAGGGCACAGGCTTGGGAGTCAGAGGTCATGGGTTCTAATCCCAGCTCTGCCACTTGTCAGCTGTGTGATTTTGGGCAAATCACTTCACTTCTCTGGACCTCAGTTACCTCACCTGAAAGATGGGGTTTAAAACAGTGAGCCCCACGTGGGACAACCTCATTACCTTGTGTCTACTGCAGTGCTTAGAACAGTGCTTGGCACATAGTAAGCACTTAACAAATACCATTATTATTATCATTATTATTATAGTTGAGGATTCTGAGAGAATTACCCTGCTCTGTTTAAGTGATTTAGGGCCCTTAATAAAATACCTCCAAATCCTCTGCTGGCTTCAATAACAAAAACACCATACCACTTCCTCCTGACTCTAAACCACTGATTCCTGACCCCTGACCGGGCGCTTGCAGAAGCAGTGTAGTGTAGTGGGTAGAGCACAGGTCTGGGAGTCACAAGGTCATTGGTTCTAATCTTGGCTCTGCCACTTATCTGCTGTGTGGCCTTGGACAAGTCAGTTTACTTCTCTGGCCTCAGTTACCTCTTCTGTAAAAAGACTGAGTTCCATGCGGGACAGGGATTGTGTCCAACCCAATTTCTTTGTATCCACCTCAGGACTTAGTACAATGCCTGGCACATAGTAAGCACTTAACAGATACCCCAGTTATTACTGTGAACTCTACCTGGGCCAGAGACTGGTTTAGTGCAAAGAGCACGGTCGTGGGAGTCAGAGGTTGTGGGTTCTAATTCTGGCTCCATCTCTTGTCAGCTGTGTGACTTTGGGCAAGTCACTTAACTTCTCTGTGCCTCAGTTACCTCATCTGTAAAATGAGGATTAAGACTGTGAACCCCACGTGGAACAACCTAATAACCTTGTATCTACCCCAGCGCTTAGAACAGTGCTTAGCACATAGTAAGCACTTATCAAATACTATTATTATTTTTATTATTACCCCAGGGCTTAGAACAGTGTTTGACACTTAGTGAGTGCTTAACAAATACCATCATTATTATTTTTATTATTGAAAGTCTTCCTTGAACCCCCAGCCCCTTTTCTTATCTGCTCCCATTTCCCACTACACAGCAGCTTGACTCTCCACTCCAACCAAGCCAATCTAACTTCACCCCTGAATAGACTAGTGTCCTCAGTCAGGGGCCAGGTTCTGGAGCTTGTTCTAACTGCAACTGGCAATTAAAATCCTGTTAAGTCTTGAAAGCAAGTCTAGAAGACAGGTGATGTGAAACTCTGGTTAATGAATTGATCACAGTAGCAGCATTGTTAATTAACATAACCTCCCTTGCCCTGACTAGCTCACCCCTGTTCTTTCCCTAGCTTCCCTGACTCTCCCTAACTCCTCACTCCTCTCTTTCGCCATCATCACAGCCTCGTTCTCATTCTTCCTCAAAGTAATCCCATTAGCATCACTCTCCAACTAGCTAAACATCCTGAAGATGCTCTTGATTTTGGAGAAAAGGGAGGGGAAGGTGTAGGAGGGTTTGGGATTTCTAGGGGGCATTTGGAAGGACACCATTATTGGGTCAGCCCCACTTCCCATCCATTCCAGAATTTTATCTCCACCAATGGCACCAGATGCTTGGAAGAACTCTGTGAAGAACACCTGACCTTAAGGTTGGGGTGAATGATCCAACACCTACCAACTCTGTTGTACTGTGATAATAATGATGGTATTTGTTGAGCACTATGTGCCAAGCACTGTTCTAAACACTGGGGTAGATTCAAGGTAATCAGGTTGTCCCACATGGGGCTCACAGACTTAATCCCCATTTTACAGATGAGGGAACTGAGGCATAGAGAAGTGAAGGGATTTGCTCCAAATCACACAGCTGATATGCATTCATTCAATAGTATCTATTGAGTGGTTACTATGTGCAGAGCACTGTACTAAGCGCTTGGAATGTATAATTCGGCAGCAGATAGAGACAATCCCTGCCCAGTGACGGGCTCACAGTCTAAACGGGGGAGACAAACAGCAAAGCAAAACAGAACAAAACAAAAACAAGACAACATCATCAAGGTGGAGGGGGCGGGGGGAATCAGGATTAGAACCCACGACCTCTGACTCCCAACCCCGGGCTCTTTCCACGCTGCTTCTCTTCTGCTACTGTACTCTCCTCAGTGTTCATACAGTGCTCTGCACACAGAGCTCAATAAATACAATTGATTGGCTGATCTCTTCCCAATAATAACTGAATATTGAACAGTCACCCATGAATCTATCTAAACTGTTCTCAAGCCTTCAACCTCCAAGATCAGGCCTGAGTTGGGAAAAAAAACTTAGCCCAGTGGTGTGACCTTTACATTCACTTCAGAGTCTCTGGTTATTCAGAACCAAGAGGAGAGTGAGGAGAAGGAGCTGCAGGAGGAGACCCCAGGGAGAGCTTCACAGGGCCTGGCTGGCAAAACGGGCCACATTTGCAAAGAGGATTTGGAAGAGAGGTGAAAGCTCAGCTCAATTGTCTCTCAGCATGCTGGTCTGCTTGTCTAAGTCCCTCCCTCCGGCCTCCAAACTCAGAGAGAGAAGAGAAGCAGCTGGGTTTCTCCAGTGGCTTCTCCGAGATTTAGCATTTCCCCTTCTCCGTCAGACCTGCTGCCCCTTCAGACCTTGTAACAGCAGTTTTCCAGGCAGCAAAGAGGTTTGCAGCAAAGGGAGTGTGTGCTTATCATCTGGGATTTGTACTGGGACAATCAGACCTAGTTGACCGGTCAGTCCCCTCACAGACTGTTCTGGTCCTGGGCTCTGTCCCCACAGGGTTAGGCTCTTCTGCCAACCCTTGTCTCCTCTGGGTGGCAGCCTAAGTGGGAAGGGGGAAGAGGGACACAGGGCCGCCAGGGCTCCAGGCAGGAGCGCTGCGTCTTCACCCACAGAGGCAGCGGGGGTGGGAGCGGGACTCATAGCAGGACTATTAGTAGGAGTTTCTGGGCCCCTGGGATCCCCAGCCCGCGAACTCTTTGTTAGAGGCAAATAAACACTCAGTGCCTGGTCTCTTCTCTGGCTTCCATATATTCTGCTGAGGGAGATGTCTCAGACGATAGTTGAACTCCAGGGGGATGATGAAATCTCACTAGGCACAGGACCCTGCTCTTTAGAAGGGGAAACTTCCTCATGTGCCATGATCTCCTGGGTCCCCCAGACAGCTCTCCCTATCTCTCAGTGAGTCTACCTACCAGGCTGGCTCTCCCACTGAGGCCCTTCAAATTTGGCCCTTCCTTTCCTAGCTTTATAGGTAAGGCAAGGGTCAAGGAAAGTTTGCTTGAGTGTTTATGGTTGGTGGTGTATTTACAGAAGCATATATAATCAGTGTACCCCTTAAACATTTGGATACTCACCTCAGCCCCACCATAATTATGTAAATATCCTTATACTCTATTATTTCCCCTATCCCTAATCTACTTCAATGGATCCCTCTTTTCCTTTTCTTTCGCTCCCTTCTGCATCACCCTGACTTGCTCCCTTTATAAATCCCCTGTTGCAGCCCCAAAGCACTTATGTACATATCTGTAATTTTATTTATTTATAGCAATGTCTGTCTTCCCCTCTAGACTGTTAACTCATTGTGGGCAGAGAATGTGTCTGTTACATTGTTGTATTGTACTCTCCCAAGTACTTATTACAGTGTTCTGCACACACTAAGTGCTCAATAAATACGATTAACTGACCTTGCAATTATGAGAAGCAGCCTGGTGTAGTGGATAAAGGATGGGCCTGGGAGTCAGAAGGTCATGGGTTCTAATCCTGGCTCCACCACTTGTCTGCTGTATGACCATGGGCAAGTCACTTCACTTCCCTGGGCCTCACTTACCTCATCTGTACAATGGGGATTGAGACTGTGAGCCCCACGTGGGACAGGGATAGTGTCCAACTCAGTTTGCTTGTATTCACCCCAGCGCTTAGTACAGTGCCAGGCACATAGTAAGTGCTTAAATGGTATTATGATTATTATTATTATTATCCTTGACTCATTTATCTCATTCACTGAATGCCTTATGGAGTGTAATTGCCAACTGGAATCTTGCTCCAAGACTTTTCAAAGATCTTTGAGTCTAATCCTACCTCTTGGAAATAAGGGGGAAAACTCTGCCCTCACCTTATAGCATTGATTGAGCATCTACTGTGTGCAAAGAGCTAGACTAAACTCAGGGGAAACATTTGATAAAAATGAGAGATATTATACCTACTCTCAAGGAGCTTTTCAATCTAGACTGTGAGGTCCTTCTGGGGAGGGTTGGTCTCTATTGTATTGTGCTCCCCCAAGCACTTAGTACAGAGTGCTCTGCACAATGTAAGTGCTCAGTGAACACCACTGATTGATTGATTTGATTGAGAGAGATGGTAAACAACATTTATACAACATTTAAGAGTGAGAAAATCAGCATAAATAAAAACCTGTGATAAATAAATCAGCTGCAAGTTAATAAGCAGCTAAATTCATGGAAGTTTCAAGGAGGCTAATGGGATAGAATGAGGCCATAATGTCCCAAGAGTCTGCATCCCACTTCCCCACTCCTCACCACTGGCTTTAAAGCACTCAATCATCTTGGTGTCTCCTACCACATCTCACTACTCTTCTACTACAACCTAGCCTGCACACTTCGCTCTTCTAATGCTCACTTAACTTCTCTGTGCCTCAGTTCCCTCATCTGTAAAATGGGGATTAAGACTGTGAGCCCCACGTGGGACAACCTGATTCCCCTATGTCTACCCCAGCGCTTAGAACAGTGCTCGGCACATAGTAAGCACTTAACAAATACCAACATTATTAACCTACTCACTGTACCTCTGTCTCATCTATCTCATTGCCATGGTCTCACCCACATCTTGCCTCTGGCCTGGAACACCCTCACTGCTCATATCTGACAGGCAATTACCCTCCCCCTCTTGAAAGCCTTATCAAAGGCACATCTCCAAGAGGCCTTCCCTGACTAAGCCTTTCTTTCCTCTTTTCCCACTCCCTTCTGCACTGCCCTAACTTGCTACCTTTATTCATTCCCCCCTCCCAGCCCCACAGCACTTAGGTACAGATCTGTAATTTATTTATTTATATGAATGTCTGCCTCCCCATCTAAACTGTAAACTCGCTATGGGCAGGGAATGTATCTCCTTATTGTTTTATTGTATTCTTCCAAGTGCTTAGTAGAGTGCTCTGCACACAGTAAGCACTCAATAAATATGCTTGATTGACTGACTGACCTGTGGGAGCTTATATTCACCAGCTATAGCTCTTCCTAAGGCTATCTCTGTGTTTCCATATTTTTCTCCAAGTACCATAGAGAAAAATCATCATATCCTAGCTCACAAACCACCTCTCACTTTCCAGTATTTCCTGTCCCAATTCCTGATGTGTCAGGAGAGTACAACCTCTAATGTGTATTTCAAAGTGTCCAGCTTGCCACTTGTCTGCTGTGTGACCTTGGGCAAGCCACTTAACTTCTCTGTGCCTCAGTTACCTCATCTGTAAAAATAGGGATTAAGACTGTGAGCCCCACATGGGACAACCTGTTTAACTTGTATCTACCCCAGAGCTTAAAACAGTGCTTTGTACATAATAAGCACTTAAATACCACTATTATTATTATTATTCTTAGTTCAGGGCTCTGTATGCCATATACACCCAGGAGAAGTAATCTAATGGGGAAATTGGTCCGACTGTCTTCCTTGGATCAAGGGAAGCATTTCAACTTTCTATTCATGTCTGTGGAGTAAAAAGGAAATGCCTGCTTGGACATTGTCCAGTTTGTTTGGTCAATGTAGATCATCCAAGTCCTGGCAAGCCCAGGGCAGTATCATTAACTCTCTGTGGATCCAAGAATAACAACAGGAGTCACGGAGGAGGAGGACTGGTCACGGTCAGACAGACACTGCCCACCCACAGTCTCCTCAAACTCAATGACCCCGATGGGGCAGCTTCCAGTCCTGCTCACCAAATCCATTTCCCTAGCCCAGTCCCCATGCCAGTGGGGCCCTACACAGCCCTGGGAACCCTGCCAAGACTTGGCTGCAGGGGTGGGTGTCAGGGGAGTGGGCTGGTGTCGGGTGTGTTCCTTCTGCTCAGCTGTTACACAACTAGCAGAGCCAGGGAGCAATTTCTCCCAGTAGGCAGACGGGCTCTGGGTCTTCTCTAAGCTTCACCCAGACAAATCAGCCTGCTCCCAGGAACTGGGAAAGGGGCAGGGATTCTCCCCAAGGACACCTGACAGAACCACACTGCCGGGCCCACTCTCAAGACTCCCCATCTACCCACAAGGAAAGACTGTTCCTGGCTGAGCGAGGAGTGAGTATTTATTTACCTGCACACCCTCTCCCCTGGGACCTGAACAAAAGGTTCTCTCCCCCAACTCTCATGAATGCTAAAGCACAACGAGCCCCTAGTTCCCTCTCCTTGGGTCTGGGCTTTTGGTTGGGACCAGGACCAGAAGAGGGAGGTTTGGGGGTCTCCAGTGACTTTGGGTTCTGTGCAGCTTGTGTTTGCAGGGTGGGGGTAGTTGTAAGGAAAGGAGCTGCTCCCTGTTTCCTATTGTGTTGTCAGAGAGAGTCTTCTCTAGGGATCCATTTGTGCCCACCCTGCAACCACTGG
The DNA here is from genome assembly GCF_004115215.2 of Ornithorhynchus anatinus. Taxonomy (NCBI): domain Eukaryota; kingdom Metazoa; phylum Chordata; class Mammalia; order Monotremata; family Ornithorhynchidae; genus Ornithorhynchus; species Ornithorhynchus anatinus. The sequence continues at coordinate 105,376,297 of NC_041749.1, forward strand.
GCTTGCCCCTTGCATTCTGAAGATAAAAATAAAACCTAAATTTTAGATTTGTGAGCATCTTGGATGTTTTAAATAGCTCATCCCCATTCAGGACTCTTCTAGTCAGCTGCTCTTTGGAATCAACTTATTATGACTGTCTCAGCGGCAGTATCATTGTCCTTGATAGTCTGAACCATAATACTCCCACATGCTCAGTCATTACCAATTTAAAATTTACAGAGAGAGTCTCGGCACTTTTCCATTACAAATTAAGCACTGATCTTCTCCCCTGCTGGGTCCCTTCCTCCAACTTGTCACTGGGGATCTAGACCAGTGCCTGGGCTTTTGGATGGGACCAGGACCAGAAGAGGGAGATTTGGGGGTCTGGATCTAGACCAGGCACTGGCAACTTTCTGTACATGTGCTGGAGGGTGCCAGAGTAGCCACCAGGCTCTGGGTTTTATGCTACTTCTGGCAGCATCTGTGCTGAACTTTAGTTCCTCCTGGCCACCATCCTGGACCCACCTCCACCTTCCTTTGTCCAGTTCTGTTTCTGTCTGGGTCGGGTGGTGGGAGGGTGTCATGGGATGAAAAGTAGCAGAGGCCATTGGGGAGTTTGGCATGCATCCTGCCCATCCACACGTCCACATAGCCACCTGGTTTGGCACTGTGACAGAAAGTAGGTAGCTGGTGCTCACTCAGGGACTGCCAGATTTAAAAGGTCCACAGCCTGAGGGATCATAATCATCATCACTGGGACTTATTAAGCACTTATTATGTGCAGAGCACTGTACTAAGTGCTTGGGAGAATATAGTACCTCAGAGTTGGTAGACATGTTCCCACAATGATGGGGGTGAGGGTGTGGGAAGGAGGCGAGGAGAGAAGGAGGACATGAGAGGGAACATGTCTACAACCTCCATCATACTCTACTCTCCCAAGCACTTAGTATAGTGCTCTGCACACAGTAAACACACAATAAATACCACTGATGGATTGATTAATTAATGAGAGACTTTATCTGGTAGATTCAGCAGCTCACATTCTATCCCTGGCTCTGACTCTTCCTCTCTACAGGCAAGGGCTTGGGTAAAGGGTTTGCCCAAGGAGGAGAAGGGATATTGCATTATGGGGTGTAGCACCTTCATTTCGAGGATAAGGATTCAAGAAGAGGAAATGCAAAGGGCATGTTCTCTGTGTCCAAGCTGGGCAAGAACTCTGCCATCCCCTGCACTAGAGACCTGAATGGATGCTGGTAAACTGTGGGTAATGCAGGTCTCCAGCAGGAGGATGGCCACCTTTGTACCCCAAGCCCAAACCTTCTACTGGTACATACGCTTCTGCCCTAATTGTCCTGCCACCCTCCCCTCAAGTCTGAGTGGTGTAAGCCCAGGAAAGAGACAAGAGAAGGTGAACAGAGGAGGGGCCAGGAGCAGAGAGAATGGAGTGGTGGGGGTGGGGGGAGAAGGGGAAAGAAGAATAGTGGCTTCAGAAAGGGTCACAGTCCCCACCATGTTTTATCCAGGCATCCCGATGGCAGTGACTATTGCTACTCTTTCATTCAGCCACTGTAGCACCAGCGAGCCTTACCTACACGCGACCTGTGCCCACATGCTAAAACCTGAATCAAGCTGCAGCTCTGTTGGGGGTACCACTGGGCAGATAAAATGCAGGTGGGCAGGTCTCTCCCGCTGCAAGCCATACTTTGTGCCTGTAGCCACTGAGGCACTTAGATATTTCTCTGTGAGGAAGCACAATCAATAATCCTGATATTGAATAGTGGGAGAAGAGGGTAGAAGCCCAGTTCTTCTCCCCTGGACCCTCTCCTTAGCCCCACTGTTCACTGAGTTGGGGAGGAGAGGAGAGGGGAGTGGCCACTCCCTATGCTGCCCAGTTCCGAGGGGCCAGGTGGCCCCCTGGTGGGGAAAGGCCATCACACTTTTCTCCCATCTCATGATCCAGGTTGATGCTCCCCGTGACATCCCCAGGAAGGACGAAGACACCATGAGTTCTGAGGAGGTGGGTGTGGGTTGAGGAAGGGGAGGGCGTATGGGGGAAAGGTTTCAAAAAAAGACATGAATGAGAACACCACCTGCCCCCGGCCCTAGAGCACCTTCCTCTTTTTCCTCTGTCCCTACCCCTTAGTTTACCTTCCCCTTGAAGAAGTCTTCAGCACCTCATGGCCTCTCCACTCAACTCAAACCCGCTCCAACTCTCCTCTGTCAGATAGCGAAACAACCTCCCAAACACAGGTCTGGAAGTCATGGGGGAGAAGAAAGGGTTTCTGGGCATTTTCTTTCATCTGCCTGGGAAGTGGATTCCCGTGGATTTCCACTCACCCCCACCAGACACAATACCTCATCACCCTCACCACCCTATCTCCATCCCTGTTCCCCTGGACTTCCAACCAAGATCCTCTCCATTCATCTCCACTGGTTCTGCCGCACTCATCCTCCTCCCCGCAGATGGTCTATGACATGTCAGGAGCGCGGCTCGCCCTCACTCTGTGCATCACCAAAGACCGAGAGGGAGCGGAGCCGGACATTGCGGCACTGGAGAGGATGTATCAGGCCCTGAGGTTTGAGAGCACCGTGAGGCGGGACCCACCTGCTAAGGTAAACTCTCACCTGCCCGACCCTGTGGGTGGCCAGTTCCTGTCTTGACTGGAACTCTCAGAACACAGTCTTGTCAGAGGAAGTGGAGGGGTGGGGCATTAGGGACACATGGGAAGATGGCTAGAGAGTGAGGGAGACTGAATCGCCCAGGGTCTGATAAGGGCAGGGACCTTGCATAGAGCTTTCATGAGGGGCAGTGTGGCCTACAGGAAAGGACCCAGGCCCGGGAGTAAGAAGCCTGGGGTTCTAATCCTGGCTCTGCCACTTAACTGCTGTGTGACCTAGAACAAGTCGCTTAACTTCTAGGTTCCTCACTTTCCTCACTTGTAAAATGAGGAAACCCATGTGGGATAGGGACTGTGTTGAATTGGATTAATTTATATCTAATCCAGAGCTTAGAACAGTGCTTGACACATAATAAGTGCATAACAAATACCACTACGATTATTATTACACCCTCCAGAGCCTGGATAGGTAGGTTAACCCCTCTCAGTCAGTCCTTCTCCCTCCCTTCTTCCCTCTCCTCTCCTGCCTTCCATCCCTCTTTTCCCCTCCCCCCACCCCCCAACCTTTTTTTAGGCTTTTCGGGATGAGCTGGTACGTTTCAGAGAGGAAATGGAAGGGCGGAAAGACCCTGTAAGCTGCTGCTTCGTGGTGCTCATGGCTCACGGGAAGGAGGGACACCTGCTAGGGGCAGATGAGCAGGTGGTGGAGCTGGAGGAGCTGTATGATGTCTTGACCAACAAGAGCTGCCGGGCGCTCCTGGGCAAACCCAAAGTGTTCATCCTGCAGGCCTGCCGTGGAGGTCAGTCAGGGCCCCTCTACACTCCTGTGGCAGGAGACAGGCAAAGAACAGGGGAAGAAGGGGGTAGGCTGGGCAACCTAGCTCTCCTAGCCTCTGGGCCACCCCCACAGCCACATCCTTTGGGCCTTCAGCTCTGGACCTCCAGCTTGTCTATTCTGATGGCCTCAGACCCACCCCCAGCACTTAGGTCCCTCTGTAGTTGCCCATTTATGTCTCTGATCCTTGTTCCTTCGTGTGTTCTCAGCCTGCTTCTTGGTTTATGTCTGTGGGTGTGTGTGTCTTGTCTTCCCAACCAGACCATCAGTTCAGCCCCTTGGGGACAGAGAATGTGTTTTCCCCTCCCTCTGACTCTCCCCGCTGCTACCCAATACAGTGTGTGTGTGCCCATTTCCTCCAGTGGTCTATCAGCTCCTGCTTGGATCTTAACTCCTTTCAGCCCCATTTGGAAACCCTCAGGTCTTTTTGGAACCCCCGGATGAAAGAAGTTGGGAGTCCAGTCCAGACAGCTAAGGCCTATGTCCCCAGGGCTGTGCTACATAGCACTCACCGGCAGGTTTACCTCAAAAGTTGATGCAATTTCCTACTCTGAAACCTTCTGAGTAGCTAGTCAGCCAGTTAAGGGCAAAGTGGTTCTGAAAAGAATCTCTGTGCCGTGGGTTTCAGACCAGAAGGACTCAGGAGAGATGTTGAGGACAGAGGAGGTCCTGACCACCATGATACAGAAGGTTCCAAGGATCCCAACTTTCACGGACACCCTGCATGTCTACTCCACTGTGGAAGGTAAGGGCTCCCACTGCCACCTACCACTTCCTTGACCTTCTTGGGGATCCCAGGCAATGTCCCGCATACATCCAACTAGCATTCCAGATCCTGGGCAGAAAGAGAGAGGGAGGCCAACCGGCTCCTCACTCCAGGAATGGGTGGGACCTTTGTTGGGTAGGGCTTGTCTCTGTTGCCAAATTGTACTTCCCAAACGTTTAGTACAGAGCTCTGCACACAGTAAGCGCTCAATAATTGAATGAATTGATTTGAATGAATTGAAATGAAGCAATAATTGATTGAATGAATGAATTAGAGCAAGAGAGGAAAGAAGAGAGGGAAATATAAGATCAGAACAGGTTAGACAGCACTGGGGCTTTGGAAAACCCAAAAACCCATGTCAGGATGGGGACATAGGGCATAATGGGGAGTGGGTAGAGGAGAATGATGGGTCCAATTGGTCCCCAGCCCTGGAGCATAGAATAATAATAATAATTATGGCATTTGTTAAGAGCTTACTATGTTCCAAGAACTGTTCTAAGCACTGGGGTAGATACAAGGCAATCAGGTTGGACACAGTCCCTGTCCCACATGGGGCTCACGGTCTCAATCCCCATTTTACAGATGAGGTAACAGGCCTAGAGAAGTGATGTGACTTGACTGAGGTCACACCGCAGACAAGTGGTGGAGCCAGGATTAGAACCCACGTCCTCCGACTCCCAAGTCCATGCTCTTGCCACTAGGCCATGCTGCTTCTCAGCAGAAGGAGTCTTTATGACATGTGGAGGCAAAGCCATTCCCCTCCACCCCCCGCCACTCCACCCCACTGCATCCTACTATGGAGCCCTGCCTTTGGGTCCACATCCGGTCATTCTATCCTTGCCCCCTGACCCATGTCCCCCTGCATCCTCTCAAATGGGCCCTGAGGGACCCAGTGTTTAGGAGTATCAGCAAGATGAGTCTTTGTCCCAGGGCAGGTAGAGCCGTCCACTGGGACTGCTCCAGTTCAGAGGCCAACAGGCTCGTTCTGCTCATGTCTCTCAGGGTACATCGCTTACCGGAACGTTAAAGAAGGCTCCTGCTTCATCCAGACTCTGGTGGACGTCTTCACCAAGGAGAAGAGTCATATTCTGGACCTCCTTACTGAGGTGAAGAGTCACCCAAGTCCCTTCCACCACCCAGTCCCGCTCTCCAGTCCCTTCCCTCCATTCCCTCAAAGACCGTGGGGCCTCAGGGCTCCCCTCTCCCCACCCAGCATTTACCACCCCAGCCTGGGGTTTCCAGCACAAGGCCTCCCCCAGTCCCGGCTCCTTGCTCTCCCCTGATCATGCCTTGAGTTGATAGAGCGCATTTATCTTCCCAGAGGCCTTTCATATCAATATTCTCATTGTATTTTCACAATAATCCAGTGAGGTGGGGAGAACCATCCCCCTATTGCAGAGGAGGACATTGAGACAGAGAGAGGTTAAATGACTTGCCTGAAGTCACCCATCAGAGCAGCAAAAAGCTCTTCTGACTCCCAAAACCAAGCTCTTTCCATTAGATCATACTGCCTCCATTGGTGTCTCCCTTACCTCAAATTAGTATTTCAGCCAGTTGTCCCAAAACTGATTCTTTTTAGAAGGCCCAGCTCAGCCAAACCACCGGCCCTGACATCAGTACCCAGGGCCCTTTCGGTCTATCCTCTCTCCACCTGTGTCCATCCAGAACTTTAGCATGCCATTGCCCAGGTGGCTAGCACTCCCCCCAAAAAGCACATATGTGTGGAGAAGGGGAGTGCACACCCAGTTGGGGTGGAGAGGGTGCATGAGTCTGCTTGCACCAGATTCTGCCCTGCTGAGGATGCAACCAGAATCAATACCCCACTCCAGTGCTGAGGATGCTGGGGTTAACAGGAAAGTTGCTAACTCTGTAGGAATGATGGGAGCTGGTTAAGGTGGCCATTCATTCAGTTTTATAACAGACAATCCAGTTTTCAGCTGGACTGTCCCCTGTCAAGTACTGGTGGGTTGGAGAGCAGAAATTGGCCAAGGGGTGTCTGGTATTCTTGAATGCCATCGTGGTCACCTACTGCCAGTGGTCCCCCACCCCAGCTCCCAGCCACTGGGGGATGGGGCCAGTTTTCCACCCCCACAGCCATCTAGGCCAGACTCCAAGCCTCATCCACCACCCCGTGGCTCCATTGAAACCCCAGAGCTTCCTCTGAGTGGGGCTGGAAAGACCCCAGATTGAGTCTGTCTGATCTGTTACTTCTGGGTTATCTGCCCCCACCCCTTCCCAGCCCCATCCCCTTTGGTCTCACAGTGAAGCTCCTTCCTGCCACCTTTGTGCCCCTGTACTCTCAATGAAAAGTCGCCATCTCTGAGCCTCAGTCTGGACCTTGGTATCCAAATTTAAGTTCATCTGCCCTACCTAGAACTCAGGCATCCAACCTTCCCACCCCAGCTCCTCTCTCTCTCCCTTAGATGACTCCCCTCCCCTCCCTTCTTTCTGTGACCCGCTCATCTAGGCTGCCATGACCCAGAATTCCCTGTGGGTAAATGGGGATAAGGATTCCCCTAGGGAGTCACCCCTCCCCATGACCTGATCCCCCTGGAGTTCTCCACAGGTGACCAGGCGGATGGCGGAGGCCGAGCTGGTCTGGGAAGGCCAGGTGAGGAAGGTCAACCCGGAAATCTACAGCACCCTGAGGAAGCAGCTGTACCTGCAGTAGGGGCATCGGGGGAGGCAGCTGAGCAGAGGGCTGGAGAGAGTGGAGGTGGGGGGTGGGGAAGGCAGAAACTTTGGCTTGCAGGAACAAGGGAGCGTAACATGGGACAGGAGAAATGGGGAATCCTCCTGTTTGTGTCTGGGGACCACTGAAGGGGACAGCATCTGATTGAAACAAGTCTGCACATTATTTTAAAGGAATCCTCAAGAGGCAAATCCTTCTTCTGACCCAAATATTCACAGGGCAGAACTAACCTTTGGTACCAAGCTAATGTTAAGCAGGATTGTCCCAGGTGGACAAGACTCCCCCCTCCACCCCCCTGCCCTACACCCTTCGCCACCTTGGCCTTGTTCATTTACCTCCCTGCCACCCTGAGAAGCCCAGCTAGGTGACAGTGGCCTGCGGGCTAGGACGGTGAGTCAGGAGAGAGCTTGGCTCCTGATGGCCCAGTGTGGAAGGGGTCTGGCAAAATAGGAGCCTGGGGAGTTCGCTGGAGCCACTGATTGACCAAGGAATCTGCATGATTGACAGGTTCATCCTAGGGATGCTGCTGTCAGGGCAGGCTCAAAGGCCAGACTACCGGTCTGTGATTCTGAAAATATTAATCCTGTTGTCTGTCCAGCACTACTCTTGCCAGCGTTAGTTAAGGGTGAAATCTTTGGCTTGCCCCATGCCGATTTTGGTTAAAAACACACCTAAGATGTACAGGAAAGGCTATTATACGCCATCCCTTACTGCCACATACAAATTCCCACTTCTGCTCTCCCAGGACCTACAGAATATACATTCCAACTGACACTCTCCATTTTGACCTGTCAGTCAATTGTCACCAGACTGTACTAAGCCCCACCTGTTTGACAACCCCAGATCTGGGCACTGTGGGAGGGACAGAAAAAAGAGGAGACACTGTGTCTGCCCTTAAGGGACTGACAGTCTGATTGGAACAAAGAAACATAAGCACACACATACAAACATACATAAACACACATCACCTTAAAAAAGGTACATGAAGTGCACACAAAAAAACCCCAGAAATAATAAAAAATGCAAAAGAGCACGAACAATGGGAACTTCATTTTTAAACTAGTATATAAAGCTCTAGTCAAGTGATAAGGGGACACTGAATAATTGGAAAAACTAGAGCCAGGATGAGTTCATCCTGGATGTCTTCCTGGAGGAGCAAAAGGAGGGGGGTCATTCCATAGGTGAACAATTGTGGCCAGTGAGAGGAAACAAGCTTGCTTGGCTAGAGACAAAAGCATTGGCCAGGGTGAGGTGGATCATGAGGGTGATTAGGTAAGAGGAAAAGATTTGGTGGAAGGGCTTATATTCGATGTGATGGACATTGGGGAGCATCGCTTGATGACAATGACCATCACAGTCCCACGGATGGGGATCCTGACAGATCACTAGGAGGAGGTTGCTGGCAATAAGACATTGATTGCTTTAGTCCAGGTAGCAGATTCCTCAGGGGAGGGCTAGGGAGACCTCATGTGCCTCACTGAATAAAACTGTGCCTCACTGAATAAAACCCATGTCACGAGGAGATTCTAAAGTCAAAATCTCAATCCCTGTGTCTGTCTCTGTGTCTAATGAGGATTCCTGGACCCAGTTCTTTCTCCGAGGGCCCTTGAGATCTGTGTGTGGGTGTGGGGGCTGCGGGGAGGGGGCGGCCAGATTGTTTGGCCAAAAGTGATCCTCTCTTCAGCCCAGCCTCTTCCTTCCATGGTAGATGGAGGAAGACAATAAGACCAAGACACCCTTGCTCAGTCCCATGGTCCAGGGACCAGGTGATGGTGGTCCTCCAGGACATCCATCCTCTTGGTTAGGGACCAATCACCCCATATCCCAAACCTCCCCCTTCTGCATCCCCAATTTGCCCTCTAATAATCCGTTTAGAGATCTGCTGCTCTTTTCATTTGTACAACTTCTTGTAGGAATGAATGTCATCTGATTACCTCTGCTAAGGAAGAAAGATTTCCTTTGTTTTACAATTTGAACAGGGGTCCCCTCACCCTGATGCTGTGGGATTTGGGAAACAGCAATTCTGCTGTCCATCCCTGTCCATCCCCTTCCTAATACTGTGGGTTTCCATTCTGTCCCATTTCAGCCTGCATCTTTCCAGACTGAAGTTTCCTAACCCTTTCCATCTGTCCTCATTTGGAACCTCTTCCTTCCCCATGATCATCTAGGCAGACTCCCTGCCTGTTTGCTCAATAGCCTGATTCCGATTCCTGTTTGCCCCAGTCTCATAGCATGTGTTCTAACACCTACTTAGACTGTGAGCCCCATTTGAGATGTGGACTGTGTCCGACCTAATTAACTTGTATGCACCCCAGATCTTAGAACAGTGCTTGACACATAGTAAGCGCTCAACAAATACCATTAAAAAAATCATAAAGTCATAGAAAATCAGTCAACGATACTGCCAGTAGTGACAGAAGTGGCAGCAGTGAGAGGCAAAGGGAAGGATCCCTCATGGGTCTGTGTCAAAGGGCCCAGCACATCTCCCTATACCATGTGTTTTGGAAACTTGACCCTCCGCTCCACTTTGCTCCCAAATCTTCTTCCCCATCCTGAGAATTCTGTCCCCTTCCTTTTCCCCAGGTCATCCTGGGTTCCCTGCTTTCTGTTTCTACACCCATCCAGGATTGAGTCATGGGTGGAAGACCAGCACTGTGAGCAAACACTGATTAAGCACTGTGATACTCACTCTAGCCGTACAGTACTTATGGAAATATTCTTATCTTCTACTATTTCCATTATTTCCCCATCCCTAATCTATTTTAAGGTCTGTCTCTCCCTGTAAACTGTAAATACATGGACATGTATTCCTCATGGACAGGAATCACATCTACTAAAACTGCTGTACTGTGCTCTCCCAATTGCTTAGTACAATGCTCTGCACACATTAATGCTGGCTGTCCACTCCAGATTGGGGTGGAATCATCTTCAAGCCCAAAACTTGACACCAGGGCACAGTGATCAAAAGACATCATGTGGGCACTTGAGAACATACATAATTGTCCTTTCTGCTCCAAGAAGACTCCATCAAAGCAAGAGTCACCTATGAATGCATGAGTGGCTGAAAATGCCAATGCAGGGCCTGTAGTCCCAACCACATGGTGTATATGCCACCCTTGTGGTGATGTTATGCTTGTTGCTGTGGTGCTGTTGTGGGACTGGAGACTTCAAGCCAGAAGTGAAGGTTGGGAAAAGTTAATGGAGGTTATGGGTATGTGAATCAATGGGGAAAAAATAGTAGTGTTGACAAGAGAAAACAGCTGAACTGTAGCACCCCAGAGTGACTTTGCCATAGCTTAAGTGTATCTGGAGCCCGTATTTCCACCAGCTGCATTCAGTTGCAGGGTGCAGGAAAGGAGGAAACAGATGTCAGTGGAGATCCAGGGCTGGGGATTGGAGGTGCAAGAGTGACAAAAGGGGAAGGGGTGAGAGAGTTGAGGTTGGTGGAGAGGGTGGAGTTGAGGACATATATTTGTGCATCTAGTGATGGGGGGGTTGGCAGAGTATCCAGGAGGGGTGAGATAACTTGGGGTAGGCAGAGTGACTCTACAGCACAGCATTTACGGTAGGGGGTGAAAAACAACTAGAAGAACGGGGGCATGAGTGAGCTGGCAGATTAGAAGATAGTGGTTGGAAAGTGGGAAGTTGCCTCAGTTAATGAGGTTAGAGATGAGATAGTGTTGGAGGTTGAAGTCCTCAAGGATCAGACTATGAAAAAGGAATGAGAGTAGTAATGGGAGAAAAGTGTCTAAATCAGCAAGAAATTAGCAAGTGGGACCAGGAGAGTGGAATAGCTGTAGAGGGTGGTAGACATGAGCGGGGTGAGTGGGATTGGAATAGCTGTATTATTATTATGGTATTTGTTAAGCACAATGTGCCAAGCACTGTTCTAAATGCTGGGGTAGATACAAGGTAATGAGGTTGTCCCACTTGGGGCTCACAGTTTTAATCTCCATTTTACAGAGGAGGTAACTGAGGCACAGAGAAGTAAAGTGGCTTGCCCAAGGTCACACAGCAGACAAGTGTGAGAAGCAGCGTGGCTCAGTGGAAAGAGCATGGGCTTTGGAGTCAGAGGTCATGGTTTCGAATCCCCGCTCGGCCACTTGTCAGCTGTGTGACTTTGGGCAAATCACTTAACTTCTCGGTGCCTCAGTTACCTCATCTGTAAAATGGGGATTAAGACTGTGAGCCCCACGTGGGACAACCTGATTCCCCTGTGTCTATCCCAGCGCTTAGAACAGTGCTCTGCACATAGTAAGCGCTTAACAAATATCAACATTATTATTATTATTATTAAGTGGCAGAACAGGGATTAGAACCCATGTCCTCTGACTCCCAGGCTCGTGCTCTTTCCACTAAACCACGCTAGACATGGCTTAGTGTCCCTTTCCTCTACTTTCCCCGTGAGACAGGAGGAGTGGGAGGCAAGCCCACCCTTGAGAGAGCCAGATCTCAGTGATAGCGAGGAAGAGGAGTGAGCTGGCCAGGAACAGGTCAAGAATCTCTGGGTCCACCAGCTGAGGGCCCCAGAAATGGAGCAGAAGGAGACATTGCCCTCCTGAGATGCCACGAGGGAGCTCTCTCGACCCCCTCCCTGCTCAGGCTGCCTCCATACCACTGCTATATAAGAAATAAAGCTCAGGAACTAGTTCCCCAAGGGAGCTTCCTACACCACCCAGAACTTTCACAGAACCCTAAGAGGTCCCTGCTTGATGAAGTCTTGGGATGCCATTCTCTCTTGGGTCCAAGGCCTTCCCATGTCTTGAGTTGGATATGCCTCACTAGGAGAGGCTGGGTCAACTGGAAACTGTGTTACCAAGACAGTGTCCTCACCTCAATATGAAACAATGCTCACCTCAACACAGATTTTGCTGTTGTGGGCAGGTGTCTTTATTGCTGAATTGTACTTTCTAAACGCTTAGTACAGTGCTCTGAACACAGTAAGTGCTCAATAAATATGATTGAATGAATGAATGAAGAGAAGGAGTGACAATAGGCTACCCAAACAGTGGCTGTATTCCAAGCTAAAATAGGGCCACCGAAAGCAAGGGGAACAGAGGAAGCATTTTAAGGATGCAATAAAGCAAAGCCGCAGGCAATATGCCATCCTAGTTGAAAGGTGGGAAATAACTGTGGCAGACAGACCCAATTGACCCGCTGCAATCCTGAAAAAAGAGGCTCTTTTTAGGTAGAAGATTTGAAAGGACTGGGAATTTAAGAGGCGAGAAAATAAACAAATACATAAGCCACACCCATAGATAAACTTCACCATCAGTGGCCTCATCCCTGAATGTAAAAGGATAACTAGATATAGAATATATCTGCCTGAGTTCAAAGATGATGCTAATGTAAGTGAGATTTTATTGGTTTGTGTGGGTTTAGTTGATTCATTCATTCATTCATTCAATAGTATTTATTGAGCGCTTACTATGTGCAGAGCACTGTACTAAGCGCTTGGGATGAACAAGTCGGCAACAGATAGAGACGGTCCCTGCCGTTTGATGGGCTTACAGTCTAATCGGGGGAGACGGACAGACAAGAACAATGGCACTAAACAGCGTCAAGGGGAAGAACATCTCGTAAAAACAATGGCAACTAAATAGAATCAAGGCGATGTACAATTCATTAACAAAATAAATAGGGTAACGAAAATATATACAGTTGAGCGGACAAGTACAGTGCTGTGGGGATGGGAAGGGAGAGGTGGAGGAGCAGAGGGAAAAGGGGAAAATGAGGCTTTAGCTGCGGAGAGGTAAAGGGGGGATGGCAGAGGGAGTAGAGGGGGACGAGGAGCTCAGTCTGGGAACGCCTCTTGGAGGAGGTGATTTTTAAGTAGGGTTTTGAAGAGGGAAAGAGAATCGGTTTGGCGGAGGTGAGGAGGGAGGGCGTTCCAGGACCGCGGGAGGACGTGACCCAGGGGTCGACGGCGGGATAGGCGAGACCGAGGGACGGTGAGGAGGTGGGCGGCAGAGGAGCGGAGCATGCGGGGTGGGCGGTAGAAAGAGAGAAGGGAGGAGAGGTAGGAAGGGGCAAGGTGATGGAGAGCCTTGAAGCCTAGAGTGAGGAGTTTTTGTTTGGAGCGGAGGTCGATAGGCAACCACCGGAGTTGTTTAAGAAGGGGAGTGACATGCCCAGATCGTTTCTGCAGGAAGATGAGCCGGGCAGCGGAGTGAAGAATAGACCGGAGCGGGGCGAGAGAGGAGGAAGGGAGGTCAGAGAGAAGGCTGACACAGTAGTCTAGCCGGGATATAACGAGAGCCCGTAACGGTAAGGTTGCCGTTTGGGTGGAGAGGAAAGGGCGGATCTTGGTGATATTGTAGAGGTGAAACCGGCAGGTCTTGGTAACGGATAGGATGTGTGGGGTGAACGAGAGGGACGAGTCAAGGATGACACCGAGATTGCGGGCCTGCGGGACGGGAAGGATGGTCGTGCCATCCACGGTAATAGAGAAGTCTGGGAGAGGACCGGGTTTGGGAGGGAAGATGAGGAGCTCAGTCTTGCTCATGTTGAGTTTTAGGTGGCGGGCCGACATCCAGGTGGAGACGTCCCGGAGGCGGGAGGAGATGCGAGCCTGAAGGGAAGGGGAGAGGACAGGGGCGGAGATGTAGATCTGCGTGTCATCTGCGTAGAGATGGTAGTCAAAGCCGTGAGAGTGGATGAGTTCACCGAGGGAGTGAGTGTAAATGGAGAACAGAAGAGGGCCAAGAACTGACCCTTGAGGAACTCCAACAGTTAAAGGATGGGAGGGGGAGGAGGCTCCAGCATAGGAGACCGAGAATGATCGGCCAGAGAGGTAAGAGGAGAACCAGGAGAGGACAGAGTCCGTGAAGCCAAGGTGAGATAAGGTATGGAGGAGGAGGGATGGTCGACAGTGTCAAAGGCAGCAGAGAGGTCAAGGAGGATCAGAATGGAGTAGGAGCCATTGGATTTGGCAAGAAGGAGGTCATGGGTGACCTTAGAGAGAGCAGTCTCGGTAGAGTGGAGGGGACGGAAGCCAGATTGGAGGGGGTCTAGGAGAGAATGGGAGTTAAGGAATTCTAGGCATCGATTGTACACGACTCGTTCTAGGATTTTGGAAAGGAAGGGTAGTAGGGAGATAGGACGATAACTGGAGGGGGAAGTGGGGTCAAGAGTGGGTTTTTTTAGGATGGGGGAGACGTGGGCATGTTTGAAGGCAGAGGGGAAGGAGCCCTTGGAGATTGAGTGGTTAAAAATAGAAGTTAAGGAAGGGAGGAGGGCAGGGGCGATGGTTTTAAGAAGGTGAGAGGGAATGGGGTCCGAGGCGCAGGTGGAGGGGGTGGCACTTGCGAGGAGGGAGGAGATCTCCTCTGAGGATACTGCAGGGAAGGATGGGAAAGTAGGGGAGGGGGTTGGTGGGGGGGGAGGGGAGAGGCGGAGGGGTGACTTTGGGGAGCTCAGACCTGATCGTGTTGATTTTTGTGAGGAAATAGGTGGCCAGATCATTGGGGGTGAGAGATGGGGGAGGGGGAGGAACAGGGGGCCTAAGGAGAGAGTTAAAGGTCCGGAACAATCGGCGGGGGTGACGGGCATGGGTGTCAATGAGGGAGGAGGAGAAGCTTTGCCTGGCGGAGGAGAGGGCAGAGTTAAGGCAGGAAAGGATAAATTTCAAGTGTGTGAGGTCGGCTTGGTGCTTGGACTTTTGCCAGCAGCGCTCAGCAGCTCGAGCATAGGAGCGTAGGAGGCGGACGGAGGAGGTGATCCAGGGCTGTGGGTTAGTGGAGCGAGAGCGGCGGAGGGAAAGGGGGGCGAGAGAGTCGAGATGAGTAGAGAGGGTGGAGTTGAGAGCGGAGACCCGCTCGTCGAGAGTGGGAAGAGAGGACAGGGCGGCAAGGTGAGGAGAGATGCTATTGGAAAGACGGATGGGATCGAGAGAGCGGAGGTCTCTGGGGCAGTAGCGAAGATTTGCAGGGGGAGGGAGTGTGAGAGATGAGGCAGGTGAGAAGGTTATGGTCAGAGAGAGGGATTTCAGAGTTGGTGAGGGAGGAGATAGTGCAGCGGTAGGAGATGACGAGATCGAGGGTGTGACCGAGTCGGTGAGTGGGCGCGGTATGGTGGAGGAGGAGGTCGGCAGAGTCGAGGAGGGATAGCAGGCGGGCGGCAGAGGAGTCATCGGGTACATCCGTATGGATGTTGACGTCTCCAAGGATCAGAGTGGGCAGAGAGAAGGAGAGAAGGAAGGTGAGAAAGGGGTCAAGGTGGTTGAAGAAGTCGGAGGTGGGACCGGGAGGGCGGTAGATGACGGCGACAAGTAACTGGAGTGGGTGGTAGAGGCGAATGATATGGGCTTCGAAGCAGGGGAAGGAGAGGGGGGGGGAGGAGGGATAGTGCGGAAGCGGCAACGGGGCGAGAGGAGGAAGCCGACGCCTCCTCCCTTACCGGTGAGTCTGGGGGAGTGGGAGAAGGAGAGGCCTCCGCTGGAGAGAGCAGCGGCGGAGACCGTGTCTTCGGGAGAGAGCCACGTTTCCGAAAGGGCGAGGAGGAGGAGAGAGCGGGAGAGGAAAAGGTCATGGATGAAAGGTAGCTTGCCTGTAATAGAGCGGGGGTTCCAGAGGCCACACTTGGAAGTAGCTGTGGGTGCAGGGGGAGGAGGGGGGGAAGGGCGGGGGGAGGGGAGGGTTTGGATGGGAAGGAGATGGCGGGGCCCTGGACGAGGAGAGGGGGATGAGGGGTGGCGGTGGGACAAGAGGACTGGGATGGGGCATGGGTAAAACTAAGGCATCACTGACAATCACTTCTGCATCATGTGCATGTGAAGATCACTTTTTGTAGCCCCGCTGTAAATTTTTAAGCACAGTGCCTGACCCGGCTTTCTTTTCTTCCACTCTGTGTCCTGATCTTCACTGCCTTAACACAGTTGCCCCAGCTCTGATCACCACAAGCCAAAACTAGACTGTGATCTGTGACTGTCTTCCAACTGTCCATTGCTCTGCCCTACCATTTGAGGTTTGGCTTCACTGGATCTGTAAAGGGTTTCTTTTGTTCACCTTTTCTATAGTTCACCCATCCCAACTCCCAGAGAGCAATTGCTCAAGTATCCGGCTGTCATCCATTCTCCTCAAATGTCCTGTCCAGGAAAGGGGTGAAGTGATGATCATTTCTTTAATGCTGGTGGTTTGATTGCATTCAATCATTATCAATCTGTCACCAAACCCCATCAGTTCAACCTTCACAATACTGCTAAAATCTGCCCTTCCCTTCCCATCTCTCCCCTCCTGTTCCCTTCTGTTCCCTTCCTTCCCCTTCCCTTTGTGTCCATGTTCCCAAGCTCCTCAAGAACCTCCAGTCGTTGTCCACCCACCTCCTCTTCAAATAGAAGCTCCTTACCATCAGCTTCAAAACACTCAATTACCTTGCGTCCTTCTACCTTACCTCCCTGATTTCCTACTACCAGCCCACACACTTCATTCCTCCAATGCCAACCTATTCACTGTGCCTCGATTTCATCTATCTCACCACTTACCCTTTGCCAATGTCTTGCAACTTTCTCCTCTTCATATCGGACAATCACTCTCTCCACCTTCAAACCCTTATTAAAAGCACATCTCCTCCAAGAGGCCTTCCCCAACTAAGCCCTTTTTTCCTCTTCTCCCACTCCCTTCTGCATGATTTCCTGCTCTTCTGGCCTAGTGGAAAGAGCAGGGGCCTGGAAACCAGGAGATTTGAATTCCAGTCCCACATCACTCGGGCAAGTCACAATCTCTCTGGGCCTCAATTACTTCATCTGTTATATGGGGGTAAGATATCTTTTCTCCCTACCTCTTAGCCTGTGGGATCAGGGCTGTGTTCAATCTGATCATTTCCCTAGACTGTGAGCTCCTGTGGGCAGGGAACATGTCTTGCCTATTCTCCTGTACTGTACTTTGTCTCAAATGCTTAGTACAGTGCTCTGCACACACTAAGTGCTCAACATACACAATTAATTGATTGATTGATTCTTGCCGATGATTGCTCTTCTCAGCATCATGTCGGGGATGTTACTGTTACCTCCTGTGCAGGTTCGTGTTTGTTTTGGCACAGCCAAAGTAAAGGTTCACCAGTGGTGTCCCCTGAATGCGGGGGAGGTAGGCAATCCAGTGGTCACCAAACAACAAGAGAACAGCACACCAGTCAATCAATCAATCCGTGGTATTTATTGAGTGCTTGCTGTGTGCCAAGCATTGTACTCGGTGCTAGGGAGAGGACAATGCAACAGAGGTGGTAGACACATTCCCTGCCCACAAGGAGCTCATGGTCTAGAAGACATTCATAATTGTCTGCCCTGGACCAGCAGGCATGTTTAAACCCTCCAATTTTCCCCTGCTTCATCCTTCCCCAGGGACCTGATTTCCTCCCATCTCTTTCTCTTGGACCTCTCCCTCCAGGGTCACCTTCTATCCCCCTTCTCTGGAGGCAAGACACTCTCTGAAGCACAGCCAGCGGCTTCAGTTACCTGGAGGCAAGACACCCTCTGAAGCACAGCCAGCGGCTTCAGTCACCAACAATTGTGCAGGGGCCTGTGCTCTGGCTGGGAGGCCCACTTCCGACAGAGCCTGAGACACCTCTCTCCCCCCAGCTTTCTGTTGCGCCACAGGGATCACGCCCTCTTGGAGGCCTTTCACAAAGCCTCTTTCGCAAGGAGTTTTGGTACGTGACCGCTGTGGGCTGTTATCCTCTGTGAGAAGCCACCCTTCCTTCTCCAAGCTGCAACTTCTCCCCCGCCTTCCCAATGCAGCCCATCCCGTCTCTGCCGTAGCTGCATGAGCATGGTGGGGCTCTGTGGCAGCACGGCCTAGTGGATAGAGCACGGGGCCTGGGAGTCAGAGGTCCTGGGTTCTAATCCCTGTTCTGCCACTTGTCTGCTTTGGGACCTTGGGCAAGTCATTTAACTCCTCTTTGCCTCAATTCCCTCATCAACAAAATGAGAATTCAATACCTGTTCTCCCACTTCAAAGCTCTCCATCACCTTGCCCCTTCTTACCTCACCTCCCTTCTCTCCTTCTACATCGCAGCCCGCACACTCTGCTCCTCTGGTGCTGACCTTCTCACTGTACCTCGATCTCACCTGTCTCGCTGCCGACCCCTGGCCCACGTCCTACCTCTGGCCTGGAATGCCCTCCCTCCTCAAATCCGCCAATCGCTCTTCCCCCCTTCAAAGACCTACTGAAGGTGCACCTCCTCCAAGAGACCTTCCCAGACTAAGCCTCCTCTTCCTCAGCTCCTCCTCCCTTCCACATCACCTCGACTCTCTCCCTTTGCTCTTTCCCCTCCTCCAACCCCTACAGCACTTATGTATATATATACAATTCTATTTATTTATTTTGATGCCTATTTACTTGTTTTGATGTCTGTCTCCTCCCCTCTAGATTGTAAGCCTGTATGGGCAGGGATTGTCTCTATTATTGTACTGTACTTTCCAAGCACTTAGTACAGTGCTCTACACACATTAAGCACTCAATAAATATGATTGAATGAATGAGTGAACGAATCCTATTTAGACTGTGAGCCCTGTGTGAAACCTGCTCATCTTGTATCTACCCCAGTACTTAATACAGTGCTTGAAACATAGTGAATCCTTAACAGATACCACAATTATTATTATTTATTGTTTACACATCTTTGGGCAAGATGGTTGCTCCCACTTCGCTCCTTGGTTCCGAAAGGACACATAGGATAACACCAGAGTCTCTCCTCAGAGGCTTCAGATTGTCACTGGAGCCTGAGTAATCCCAGAAGCAGAGGTGTAGGGCAGAAAGAGGGACCCCAGGGAAGGCTGGACAAACCAAGAGGACATTCAAGCATTTGCCTAACAGCCTATCAGGGAAGCTAAACTTCTCACACTTTTCTGAGGGGGCCATAGGGAGCAGCCACACCTTTGGACTGTCCCTGGCTCTACCCCCTTAGTGATGAACACTGGGCATTGTCATGCCCCAGAAACTTCTCCTGGGAAGCTCAGCCCAGTGGCCAGGTGCATCAGGTTTGTCCCAGCCTGCTGGGAAGGGGATGGGGAAGTCTGATCCTGAACCTGGAGTAGACTTAGACTCCCACACGGCTGGAGGGAAGTGATGTAGAGGCCATATTTCCAGCCTTGCATCCCTCTTGAGTCAGGGCTCCCGCCTCTCCTCTCCATCCCCACCTTCTCACTACAGCTTGGGTGCTGTCACTGCCACCGTGGAGTGCCCCAGGTCTTGGAGGGCAGGGAGTAATTCCCACCCAGATATACTGTCTATATTCGCCTGACTTAGAAGTGCTCGGGCAACTCTTAAGATTTGGATCTCTTCCAGGCAAGTCCCAGTTCCAACAGGAAGACGCCCAACGTTGGCCAAGAAGTTAATCCAGCTGGAGGATTCAACTGCCCTTAGGGAACACACATCTCCAAACCTGTGCACCCATTAAAACACCCTGAGCAATTAGCACCTGGATACAAGAAACATACACAAAGAGCCCCTGTCCCAAGGCACCAGTGGTCTCTAAACACACACTGACATAATTACACCCCTGGGAGCAGAAGGTTTTGAATTTAGATGAGCGAGAGTGGAATGAAATCAGTTGATGGTATTTATTGCACTCTTACTGGGTGCAGAGCACTCTACTAAAGTGCTGGGGGAGAATACCCAGGTGGGAATTAAACTTGGTTCCTGTTCCCTCAGGGTCCTCATGAGAAGGTTCAGGGAAGGGCAACCAAGGTCATTAGAGAATGGAGCAACTTCTGCATGAGGTTCAACTGGAAAGATTAAGACTTTTCACTCTGTAAAGACACAGGCTAAGAAGGACTGAAGCTTATAAAAATCATAGTAGGTGTGGATAGGGTGAACCCAAAACTGTTGTACCCCAATTCCCGTGGCACCAGAATAAGGGGACATCCACTGAAGCGTGAAAATGGGTGGGTTCAAAAGAAGGAAGCACTTCACTCAGCAGCAGGATGAGTTTACAGAGCTGGATCCCAGAGGAACTTGTACAGCCAGAATATCAGCAGGTTCAAGAAGGGTTTGGATAAAGTCATAATAGGGTCCACTGTTGCTCCAGCCCAGTTCTGGGAATTAGAGACCTGGGTTCTAGTCCTGGCCTCCTGAATCCCCCTCCCTAGGCAGTAAGCTCCTGTAGGCAGGGATTGTATTGAACCCTCCCAAGTGCTTAGTGCAGTGTTCTGCACATAATAAAATACTCACAAAACACCACTGATTGACTGATTAATTGAATGGTTCTGCCTGCTTGGGCTATGTCATCAATGATGAAGGTCTCTGACCAAAGAACCACCCAGGGCATTCTGCAAGGTGGACAGACCCAGCAGGAATCTTGAAAAGAAGCTGGCTAATACAGGACAGATCCCAGCAGCAACCAAGGCAACTGCCTGTTGAGTCATGGTGTGAGAGAAAAGCATCGGCCCTGTGCCATGGTCACTTTTTTAAAATAATGGCATTTGTTAAGCATTTATTATGTGCCAGGCACTGCACTGTTGATAGTAGAAGATACAAGCTAATCAGGTTGGATACACTCTATGTCCCATGTGGAGTTCACAGTATTAATCCCCATTTTCAGATAAGGTAACTGAGGCACAGATAAATTATGTGACTTGCTCAAGATCACACAGCAGGCAAATGGCAGAGCTGGGATTAATCCCCAGGTCCTCTAACTTTCAGGCCCAAGGTCTTTCCACTAGGCTACACTGCTTCGATTTATGGTATCCCTCTGACCATAAATGGGTCCTACACTAAAAAAAAAAAACCTTTGTGAGCATTTTGCTCTGTGCCTCAACACTGCTGCCTACTCACTCATTATACTCTGTGCCCCAGCATGAACTTGGCTGGCAGAGATGTGAGAGGGCAAGGGCAAGAGGTGTTACATAAGCCACTATCATAATCAAATCCTCTTCCCAGGCTCTCAGTCCTGAAGCCTCAGAGCCAAGGTTTTTCCTGACAGAAACCTTTATCCCTAAAGGGGTATTGGATGGTTTGCCCCAGCCACACACACAGGTGCCCAGTAGGGTCACCGACACCCAGTTCCTCCAAGGGCCACTATCAGAAGCAAAGTCCTGAGCTCGATGGACTACTGGGGGCTAAGCCAGGTCAGTGTGGTAGAAGGTCTTAAAAGTATCATGAGTCCTCTTGTTCATACCAACCAGGCCCTTCCTGGACTGGGAGAGCCTCAAAGACACATAGGAGAAGTCAAATCACACCTCTGATCACCAAGGTTAATGTATAAAGTTTTTTACTTAGCTTTACCAACACATACATACACTCACTCACCCACCCACCCCACTCCACCAGGGGGCCAATACTCATCTGTGGTCAAAGGAGCCCATTCTCCCCAATGCTTCTTCTTCCTGCTTCCAAATGTTGCTCTCCTATTGCTTCTCTGCATACCTCTGTTCCTTCTCTTACTACTTCTACATATACCCTCTCACCTCCCACAAGCCAAAAAGGCTGCCTTTTATCTGTTTTAGGTGTTACAGCTGTGGCTCTACATGCAGTCATTGATTGGTGCAGGCTTGTTGCTGGGTAGAACAGGGAGAGAAAGAACAGGGAGAGAAAGCCACGCCTCCCTCCATGCTCCACCCCCACAGGCCCGCAATCCCCTGTCCCAGGTAGAGTCCATCAGTGCCTTAGCAAAGTCTCACCCTTGTTATTGTTCACGGGATCATAAATAGTCATTAATACGACAGCTTATTGTGGGCTCACCACAAAAAGATGACTTCAGAAAGGCAGTGTCAGGATAGGGACTACCTCAAAATTGGTTCATTCATTCAATTGTATTTATTGAGCGCTTACTGTGTGCAGAGCACTGTATTAAACCCTTGGAAAGTACAATTCAGCAACAGATAGATACAATCCCTACCCAACAACAGGCTCACAGTCTAGAAGGGGGGAGACAGACAACAAAACAAAACAAGTAGACAGACATCAATAGCATCAATATAAATAGAATTATAGATATTCATTCAACAGTATTTATTGAGCACTTACTATGTGCAGAGCACTGTAATAAGCGCTTGGAATGTACAAATCGGCAACAGATAGAGACAGTCCCT
Source organism: Ornithorhynchus anatinus (assembly GCF_004115215.2). Classification (NCBI taxonomy): domain Eukaryota; kingdom Metazoa; phylum Chordata; class Mammalia; order Monotremata; family Ornithorhynchidae; genus Ornithorhynchus; species Ornithorhynchus anatinus. The sequence goes on from NC_041749.1 coordinate 105,398,212, forward strand.
GCCCATTGATGGGCTTACAGTCTATACACATCATTAATAAAATAAATAGAATAATAAATATGTCATATATAAACAAGTGCTGTGGGGCGGGGAGGGAGGTAGAGCAGAGGGAGGGAGTCGGGACGATGGGGAGGGGAGGAGGAGCAGAGGAAAAAGGTGGCTCAGTATGGGAAGGCCTCCTGGAGGAGGTGAGCTCTCAGTAGGGCTTTGAAGGGGGAAGTGTGCTAGTTTGGCATATGCGAGGAGGGAGGGCATTCCAGGCCAGAGGTAGGACGTGGGCCAGGGGTCATCAGCGGGACAGGCGAGAACAAGGCACAGTGAGGAGGTGAGCGGCAGAGGAGTGGAGTGTGCAGGCTGGGCTATAGACGGAGATAAAGGAGGTGAGGTAGGAGGGAGCAAGGTGACAGAGAGCTTTGAAGCCAATAGTGAGGAGTTTTTGCTTCATGCGAAGGTTGATAGGCAACCACTGGAGATTTTTAAGGAGGTGAGTGACATGCCCAGAGTGTTTCTGTAGAAAGATAATCCAGGCAGCGAAGTGAAGTATAGACTGAAGCAGGGAGAGACAGGAGGATGGGAGATCAGAAAGGAGGCTGATGCAATAAACCAGCTGGGATATTATGAGAGATTGTACCAGCAAGGTAGCAGTTTGGATGGAGAGGAAAGGGCAGATCTTGCCGATGTTGTGAAAGTGAGACCAGCAGGTTTTGGTGATGGTTTGGATGTGTGGGGTGAATGAGAGAGCAGAGTCAGGGATGACACCAAAGTTGCGGGCTTGTGAGACACTAAGGATGGTAGTGCCGTCCACAGTGATGGAGAAATTGGGGAGAGGACAGGATTTGGGAGAGAAGATAAGGAGCTTAGTCTTGGACATGTTGAGTTTTACATGGTAGGCGGACATCCAGGTGGTGATGTCCTGAAGGCAGGAGGAGATATGAGCCTGGAGGGAGAGAGAGAGAACAGGACAGGAGATGTAGATTTGGTTGTCATCTGCATTGAAATGATAGTTGAAGCCGTGGGAGCGAAAGAGCTCACCAAGGGAGTCAGTAGAGATGGAGAACAGAAGGGGACCAAGAACTGACCCTTGAGGAACCCCTACAGTTAGGGGATGGGAAGGGGAGGAGGAGCCCATGAAGGAGGTCAAGAAGAATGGCCAGGGAGATAGAGGAGAACCAAGAGAGAATGGAGTCCGTGAAGCCAAGGTTGGATAATGTGTTGAGGAGAAGGGGATGATCGACAGTGTCAAAGGCAGCTGAGCGGTTGAGGATGATTAGGATAGAGTAGGAGCCATTGGATTTGGCAAGAAGGAGGTCATGGGTGACCTTTGAGAGGGCAGTTTCGGTGGAGTGGAGGGGATGGAAGCAAGATTGGAGGGGGTCCGGGAGAGAGTTGGAGTTGAGGAATTCGAGACAGTGAGTGTAGACAACTTGTTCTAGGAGTTTGGAAAGGAAGGGTAGGAGGGGTGGCACTTCCAGAATGATAACTGGAAGGGGAAGTGGGGTCAAGAGAGGCTTTTTTTTAGGATGGGGGAGACATGGGCATGTTCGAAGGAAGAAGGTAAGATGCCGTTGGAGAGTGAGTGGTTAAAGATAGAAGTTAAGGAGGAGAGTTAGGGGGTGATAATTTTTATAAGGTGAGCGGGAATGGGGTTCGAAGCACAGGTGGAAGGGGTGGCACTTGCGAGGAGGGAGGAGATCTCCTCTGAGGATACTGCTGGGAAGGATGGGAAAGTAGAGGAGAGGGTTGAGAGTGGGGGGGATGGAGAAGGGAGAGGGGTGGCTTTGGGGAGCTCAGACTTGATGGTGTTAATTTTCCAATGAAGTAGGTAGCTAGATCATTGGGGGTATGTGGGATGAATGAGGTTCAGAAACTAAGCACTTAGTACAGTCCTCTGCACACAATAAGTGCTCAATAAATACGATTGGATAATAATAATGATGGTATTTGTTAAGTGCTTACTATGTGCCAAGCACTGTTCTTAGCTCTGGAGGAGATACAAGGTAATCAGGGTGTCCCACGTGGGGCTCACAGTCTTAATCCCCATTTTACAGATGAGGTAACTGAAGCACAGAGTAGTTAAGTGACTTGCCCAAAATCACACAGCTGATAGTGGCAGCATTGGGATTAGAACCCACACCCTCTGACTCCCAAACCCATGCTCTTTCCACTGAATGAACAAGTCTTTTAAGAGGCAGCGTGGCCTAGTATTTAGAACATGGACCTGGGAGTCAGAAGGACTCGGGTTCTAATCCCAGCTCTGCCACTTGTCAGTTGTGTGACCTTGGGCAAGTGACTTAACTTCTCTGTGCCTCAATTATCTCATCTGTGAAACGGGGATTAAGCCTGTGAACCCCATGTGGGGCATGGACTTTGTCCAACGTGCTGATCTCATATCTACCCCAGTGCTTAATACCATTCCTGGCACATAGTAAGTGCTTAATAAATACTCTATATAAAAAAAGAAAGTGCCAACTGATTTCTGGCTGAAAAAAGTAAGTTCTCTTTTCCCCACCTTCAGCCCCCTCTTTCCCTCATCAATTGTTAAATGCCCAAAGGAGCATAAAGTGGGCAAAAGCCCAGTGCAGAAGCCAATGGTCCTTATGTGTGAGAGAGGCTTTCGAGACTCTCTGTAACTCAGAGAGAAAATACAGCTGCATGGAAGTAACAACGGAAGTCTGACGACAGTGAGTCCTCACACAGCTAGCATCACAGAATTTCCCTTTTATAAATGTCAAGAGGTAGAGTCATCGGAGCAAGCCTAGACGATGTGCATGTGTTGTAATCGCTGAACTTTGACCGGCACACTTCCAGCTGTGTATGGCCCGCAGAAATCCGCTCACTGGCTCCAAATCGTTCTGAGGAGAGACAAGCCCTTCTGGGCCTTTACATCAGCTGACACTCCCAGCCCCTAGGAGCTCTGGCTCGATTTCGTCTTCAACCAATTCCTTCACTAGAGCAGATAGTTGATTTGAACCAAGGATAGTTCAGACAACCAAACCGAACCCAATTTCACATCTCAAACTGACACACATCTATTTTCAGTTATCTGAACTTTTTCATTTATTATCTGAACAGGCTCAGTTTGAAGAAGTGGTTGGTGTACAACTGACATCCCAGTTTTTGACTGTACTGTACTCCATAGGATGTGTATCATCATCTGTTTGGTGTTTCTTTCCTAAGCTAATCAAAGAATGAGGCTTTCCTCTGACCTCTTTAATATCTTTTTAGCTCTCACTGTGTCCTGCACCTCTAGTTTTGCCTTAACATTTCTGATTTGATCCCACATGTGCCTGCTATTGTTTGGAACTCATCCTGAATATCTTAGTCTAGTTTCCATTTTGGGAGGTATTCTTGTTATGTTCCAGGTCTTTATACAGCTTTGTGTTTACCCAGCTTGGCCTGCTTGCTGCTTTTCTTGCCCTCCTATTTCAGGAGTCAGATCAGCAGGGGACTGATGGGGAAACTGAGGTACAGAGAAGGACTGATACCTGCTTCAGGCAGCCTACCACCTTCTGAAACAGAATTCTGGCTGGTTGGGTCATTGGTCTGACCCAGTAATAGGCATTGCTTAGGTCCTTATGTTTTTTTGAGGGACTCTGGGGGTAGGAAGAGAAAGGTTTTGTGTTCTGGCTTTAGCTTCTAGATCCCTTAGTTTCAGATTCTGCACTTAGAGGATCTCAACTTGAAACTCCAGGGCTCCTTCCAGAGAAGTAACGGGATTTTTTTTGGAAAACTCCATAAAACATGATCAATCAACCAATGGTATTTATTGAACACTTACTGTGTGCCTAGCACTGACCTAAGCATTTGGGTGAGTACAATACAGCAGTCGGTAGACACGTTCCCTGCTCACGAGTTTACAGTCTAGAGGATGAGTGATGCCCTTCACATGACCCAGATCTGGTTCCCCAGAACCCCAGCCTAATCTAAGGAAATATCAACTGTCTCTACCAGTGTGGAGAGGGCTGGCCCCTTAGACAGCACCCCAGGCAGAGAACACAAGTCAGTGTTCTCAGGCAATGCCTTACTAAAATCCCAACTCCACCAAGAGGCCTTTCCCGACTAAATTTTCATTTCCTCTACTCCTTCTTCCTTCTGCATCACCCTTCCACCCTTTAAACACTTGATATTCACTCCACCTCAACCCCACAGCGCTTACGTACATTCCGTAATTTATTTCAATGCCTGTCTCTGCTTCTAGATTGTAAGATCCTTGGGGTCGGGGATGGTGTCTACCAGCTCTGTTGTACTGTGCTCTCCTAACTGCTTAATATAGGGCTGTACACACAATAAGTGATATATAAATACCATCGATTGATCGATCGATTGAGTGGACATTGTGGTGCCTCAGTGCCATCTGCTGGCTGGTCTTCTCACTGCAATGAGCCCAATTCTCCCCCTAAGAGAATAAGGGGTGAAGTTGGAGCTGAGTGCGTCCGGGGAGGGAGGGGAGCGGACACATAATTACTGTCTGTCTCGGGAGTCTTTGGGCATAAAGGAGAAGAATATTCCATGTCCGAGGACTGACCGATGGAAATCCAGAGAGCGTGCCCCAGCATGGAGCGGAGTGGCAGCAGAGAAGAGATGCTCGCCGTGGAGTTACAATTATATAATAGTTGCATTATTTATTCAACACTTACTATGTGCCAAGTACGAGATAGATACAAGGTAATCAGGCCGGACACAGTTGCTGTCCCATATGGAGCTCACAGTCTAAGGGGGAGGGAGAACAGGTAGAGAAGCAGCGTGGCTCAGTGGAAAGAGCATAGGCTAAAGAGGCAGAGATTATGAGTTCTAATCCCGGATCTGCCACCTGTCAGCTGTGTGACTTTGGGCAAGTCACTTAACTTCTCGGTGCCTCAGTTACCTCATCTATAAAATGGGGATTAAGACTGTGAACCTCACGTGGGACAACCTGATTGCCCCGTATCTATCCCAGCGCTTAGAACAGTGCTCGGCATATAGTAAGCGCTTGAAAAATACCAACATTATTATTATTTACTCCCCATTTTACAGATGGGAAAACTGAGGCACAGAGAGGTTAAGTGACTTATCCAAGGTCAACAACAAACAAGTGGCAGAGCCAGGATTAGAACCCAGGTCCTCTGATTTCTAGGCCTCAATCAATCATATTTATTGAGTGTTTACTGTGTGCAGAGCACTGTACTAAGCACTTGGAAGAGTACAAAATAACGGAGTTGGTAGACATGTTCCCTAGCCACAGTGAGGCCTGTCCTCTTTCCACTGGATCACCTTGCTTCTCTACTCTAAAAACTTCCCCCAAAGGGCAAGGTAACAGGCACTTCAAGAGAAGAGTAACATTACCCTTGTTTCAGCAGGAAGTTTGGGCCAGCTGCTATGGAAAAGGTCTAGCTGGAGAAGTGAGAAGCAGTGTAGCCTAGTGGAGAGAGCATGGGCCTGGGAGTCAGAGGACCTAGGTTCTAATCCCCGTTCTGCCATTTGCTTGCAGCATGACCTTGGGCAACTTATCTGTGTCTCAGTTCTATTCTCCCTCCTACTTAGACTGTGAGCCCCATGCGGGACAGGGATTGTGTCTAACCTTATTAACTTGTACCTATCCCGACGCTTAGAGCAGTGTTTGACTCGTATTAAGCGCTTAACAAAGACCATAAAAAACCTATAGAAGAAGCTGAGCAGACAAAAGCATCAATAAGTTCAAGAGGGTTTTCAATGGACTTGTGGATGAGTCATCCATATTGGCTTAAGAGGGGGAAAGTTGTGGTTATTGGATGGTCCGTCCCTGACCATGAGAATGATGTCCTGGAGGACGACCATCACACGGTCCCTCCAAGTATCCTGATGCTGCTTTTGAAAACAGATGTGATCCTGGATGGCTTAAGCTGATGATTCAACGTTCCTAAATTCTAGCTCTGCCCACTAGTCTACCTGGTCTTCACTTTCCCTGTAAGTTCATTGCTGAAGTCCCAGAATGTCTCCCAGGCTCTAGGGGATGGGGTCACACAGCTGATCCAAACTTGTATTGTTGATCCCCTAGACATCATAGCTGGAAGATTCCACCCTGACTGAACCCTCACTTCTCCCAAGAGAGCCAATTCCTAGTGACTCCACTGGAAATGGGACAATTACCGAGTGCTCATCTCTAACGAGGAACTGAGGGGTTTGGGTCCCACGAGACTAGTGGGAACCTGTAAATATACCCCCTGTGGCCCCCAGCCACCCCGCTCTCTCCAGGCTCAGGGAGTGAGAAAACTCACTCAGGTTCAGGGCCGGAGCAATCAGGGCCCTGGACAGCACCATTCTGCAATCATCTCCCAGCATATCTATGGGAGAAGAGTCAGGCCCTGCAGCCCATCTCTCCTGTTGATATTTTCCATCGTCCAGACAAGTCACAGAGCCCAGAGATCCAAGCCCCTTGGTGCCAGTGTCTGAGATTGACTCAGAAAAGCAGGTGAGTGGAAGAGGAAAAGTGTGGAAGAGGGGAAAGTCCAAGGCATCGCCCAGAACCACGACCTCTCCTCCCCCTCCCTTAACTGGGCCCCAGCCCTACCCCTACCCCATCCAGAAGGCAGCCAAGACCTTTTCTTCTGTGTAGCTACAAAGAGGCTGGGAAGGGGATAAAGGGTGGAGAGGAGGGATAATTTAGGTACTGAGATAGTGTGTGTGTGTGTTTGAGTGTGTGTATGAGAGAGAGAGCACTATGCAGGAGAGAGCACTATGCAGGAGAGAACAAGGGGATTTTATACAGCATGGGAGAGGTGGTAGATAATGTGCCTCTGAATGACAGTGGGTTGGGGACTGTCCATTTTCCCTAAAGAGGAGAAACTTCTAGGTGGGCAGGGAGTGAGGCTCAGACTTCAATATTCATCCACTTAAGAACCAGAGGGGTTCCATGGGGAAAGAGTTTGGGGACTCTGAAGGTACTACCTCTTTTGTAACAATAGCCCAGCCTGAACTGCTCAGTCTGAGGAGGGATCACCTCCTCAGTCTCCCAGAAACATTCAGACCTGCAAGCCAGCACCTTCTTCTGACTCTTTTTCAGGTGCTTGACCCTCCCTCGAGTAACTGTGAATTCCAGCCCTCTCCGCACAGTCCCTCTCCTCCAATCCCAGCCCCTCTCTCATTTTCTCCCTAGTCTGAATGATCAAGCTTATTCCCTGGACACCCACTCTCACAGTTAAGGATGGGTTGCCTAACATTCTGAACTTTCCCCTCTACACCCTTGACATTCCCTCTAGTGAGCTAGCATGGACCACTCGACCATAAATCTATCCAAACTTTTTTTCAACGGTATAACTTCTTGTGGGAACAAATCCATCACTTACCTCCCACCCTGTAGTACTTTCAGGGCCTAGGGGGAAGAGGGTCAGCTTTTTTATGAGAACAGTCTCCACAAGTTAGGGTTTTTCAGTCTGGAGAGATGCTCGCTGAGAGGGGGCAGGAATGAAATTGACAAAATCACATAGAGTTTGATTACGTGAACATAGGACTGTTGTTCCCCAAACCCCAAAGCACCAGAATGAGGGTGTTGAGGATGGCAAGTTCCAAAGAAACAAGAGGAAACTCTTCTTTCCCAAGAGGCTGGGGAGTGAAAGGTAAGCACATGGACTCAGTTCACAACAAGAAGCTGTGCAGCTGAAAATCTCAGCAGATCCTAGAGGAATTTGGATAAATTAATGGATAAACAATCCATAATCATCACTAGAGGGAAAGTTTGGGGTGTCAGATGGTCCATCTTTAACCATGAGAGTGGTTGTCCAGGAGGGTCACCATCACACAGTTCCCCCCAGCATCCTAGTGCAGCTGAGGGAGACACAATCTTGGGCTGGGCGCACCGTGGGACTGAGCCAGAGTGGTGCTCTTATGACATTATGTTCCTATGATCTCATGATATTATGGAGGATTCCTAGAAGGTGAAGCCTGAAGCAGGAAAAGTGAATTAAGCTTGGATTTGGGCTCGTGTTGGGGAGGAGGATGGTGTGACTTTCCTCTAGCTTCTGTACCATTCTCCTTTTGCCTTTTTTATGAAATTTGTTAAGTACTTACTATGTGTTAGCCACTATATTAAGCACTGGGGTAGATGCAAGTTCATCAGATTGACACAGTCCATGTCCCACATTTTACCGATGAGGTAACTGCAGCACAGAGAAGTGAAGTGACTTGCCCAAGGCCATGCAGTAGATAAGTGGTGGAGGCAGTATTAGAACCCAGGTCCCCTGGCTCCTAGGCCCATGTTCTTTTCACTATGCCACACTGCTTCTTGCCTGTGCTGAGCCAGACTGCTCAGCATTTCCTTCACCTGAGGAGGTGGTTGGAGAATCAGCTGTTTTGTTTGAAGGTGGGGAGTTGGGAAGCAGTCAAGATCTCAAAGCAGCAGTCTCCTTTCACTGATGCAAAAGGAGGGGAGAGAAGGGTTAAGAACTCATAAGGACCACAGGAGTGGGCCTAGAGATAAGGGAGACTGTACTGCTTTTAAAGCTGACACAAGTAATAATTCTAACATCTTGACTTTGTAGAGCCCTTTTGATTTTTTCCAGAGGACTTTCACATCAATGATCTAATTTTGTCCTCACCACCTCCTTTGTGAAGCAGGGGATTGGCAATCCCATTTTACAGATGAGGAAACTGAGGCCCAAAGGGGTTCTGGGTCTTCCTCAAAGTCACCCAGAAGACCAGTGGTAGAGGTGGGACAAGAACCCAACGGTCCTGACTCCCACACCCAGCACTCTCTTTCACGCTGCCAAAAATCATTCCACTGGCCAAAGTAGCGGTCCTCCCTCCGATTCTCCTAGTTCAGCACCCAGCCCCTCCTGACTGAACATGAACCAACCTCATTCTCCAAGATGATGTTGGCTTCCACTGGGAATGACGGCTGAGTCTTGGTCTTGGGGATTCAAACCTGGAAATCTGCATGAAGGAAGTGATGCTAACAAAGATGGTTTGTGCAGCTCCACTGATGCTCTTTTGCCTCAGCTTGTCATCTTCCCGCCAGGGATCGGAGTGCAGTGAGCAAGTAGGCAGGCAGGGGTGCAGCACATGGCAAAGGACACACAAAGGGATTTTACATCTAGGGTCCATTTGAGGACTAAGTGACCGCAGCACAGGGCCAATGCCATACCACGGCACCATGACCCATGACCTTGGTAGCCGCTGCAGTCTTGGCTGCCCACATTAGCCAGTTGAATTTTTCTAGATTCCTTCTGGGTCTCTTCACCTTGCAGAACACCCTAGGGGGTTCTTCCACCAATCAATGGTATTTACTACGTGCAGAACACTGAACTAAGCACTTGGGAGAGTACACTCTAACAGAGTTGGCAGACATGTTCCCTGCCCACAAAGAGCTTACAGTCTAGAGGGGATACAGACATTTAAATATTGTCTCTGTATTGCTGAATTGTGCTTTCTAAGCACTTAGCACAGTGCTCTGCACACAGTAAGTGCTTAATAAATACGATTAATAATAATGAATGAATGAATAAATGATGGATATGTACATAAGTGCTGAGGGGCTGAGGGTGGGGTGAATAAAGGTTACACATCCAAGTACAAGGATGATGCAGAAGGGAGAGGTGTAGGGGAAATGAGGGTTTAATCCGGGATGGCCTCTTGGAGGAGATGTGATTTTACCAAGGATTTGGAGGAGGGGAAACCGGTGGTGTCTCAGATATGAAGGGGGAGGGGTTCTGGAAAAGAGGCATCACGTGGGCAAGGGGTTGCTGGAGAGATAGACAAGATCGAGGTAAGATAGATGAGATCAGAAACTTTTACCACTGATGTTTTGGTCCCAGCATGCAGAACCAGGACTTGGAACCCAATTTTTCTAACTCCCAGAGCTGAGCTCTTTCCCCTGGACAAATGGCAGGGCTAGGCCTTCCCTAGGTATAACTTAATACGGCAGTGAACTCTTCCCCTCATTCTAGACTCTCTTACTCTCTCCTCCTTCTCCCCCCTCCCTGCAACAAACTCCCTCCCCAACTCTCCAGGAGGTGAAGACAACCTAATTGTACATATTCACTGTTAATCAAATCAAGAACTGTAGATTTTTTGAAAAAACAATACCTTAGAGGATGTAATTATTCTACAAGGAAACCTGTATGGTGGTCCTGGTTTGCACTGGCTCCGTGTTCCCAGTTTTCAGTAGCTCCTTCCAGTGGCCTCTGTCTGACTGGAACTTTCCCTCTCTTAAGGAGGTATTCTCCTAAAACTTGTCCCAGGGGCCAAGGGCTGTGTCCTTCTGTCTAATCGGACTGATTTCCCAATGATCTTGGAGCTGAATCAGTAGAAGTGATAATACAGGAGGGGTTTTCTTCAGCTACAATTTGCTAATTACCTAAGGACCGCTGGGAGCCCAAGATGTTGAGACTCACTTTGGATTTGCTCCATTGAATTACTGGAAGCCATAGATCTCTAAGTCTGGCAGGAACTTCTGCATTCACTGAACCTACTTACCCCTGCCTCTGGGCACTTGTAAACATAACCCAGGTCATATGAGATGAACGAGAATCTAGCTGTGTCATTTTCACCATAGGACCAAAATTCTGGAACTGGTCCACTCTGACCCCCAGATTCTTTTCTGGGTTGCTCATAGACTTCCATTCCCAACCTCAGACATCACAACCTCGCCCTTGTTCCTATTTATTTCATTCTGGTTTGCTTGGGGACAATTTTCAAACACATCAAGATTGCTCTGAATTTGTTTCCTCACCTTCTTCCTCCTCTCATTCAATCGTATTTATTGAGCACTTACTGTGTGGAGATCACTATACTAGGCACTTAAAAAAAAGAGAGACAATTGCTGCCTACAACAGACTGGCTGTCTAATGGGAATAATACCTGTGTTTCTAGGTGGTGCTTTTATTATTGAAAATTATTGAATATTATAGTATTGAAGTAGCATGGCTCAGTGGCAAGAGCCCGGGCTTGGGAGTCAGAGGTCATGGGTTCTAATCCCCGCTCCGCCAATTGCCAGCTGTGTGACTTTGGGCAAGTCACTTAACTTCTCTGTGCCTCGGTTACCTCATCTGTAAAATGGGGATTAAAACTGTGAGCCCCACGTGGGACATCCTGATCAGCTTGTAACCCCCAGAGCTTAGAACATGCTTTGCACATAGTAAGCACTTAACAAATACCGCCATTAACATTATTACCGAAGCACCTTACACGCCACAAAGGAAACAGGTATCAGGGCCAGAAATCGAACCCAGGGCCTCCGGCCTTCAGGTCCATGACTCTTCCATTGCACCATCTGCCTCCCCAATCAAGGGCCCTCTCCCAATCTAGGGTCCTCCATGCATGCCATCCAAGTGCCCCCTGAGTGCAATGTACTGGCCTAAGCATTTGGGACAAAGCAACCAAAGCATGAGACACATCTCCGTCCGCCATGGACTTGCACTTTTATGAGGGAGGCAGACGTAGACATGTTTACAACTAGAGGAATCAGAATAAATCCATTTTATGCACTAGGGTTGAGCATGGTCATAATTTAGTATGTATGGCTATCAATCAATCAATCAATCATATTTTTTGAGCACTAAACTGTATGCCAAGAACTGTACCAAATGCTTGGGAGAATACAACAGAGTTGGCAGACATGTTCCCTGCCTGCAAGGAACTTAAGGTCTAGAAGAGGAGACAGATGTTAAAATAAATTACAGATATGTACATAAGTGCTGAGCAGCTGAGAGCAGGATGAATAAAGGCCACAAATCCAAGTACCAGGGCGATGCAGACGGGAGAGGGAGAGGGCATAGTCAGGGAAGGCCTCTTGAAGGAAATAGGATTTTAATAAGGCTTTGAAGGTGGGGAGAGTGATCATCTGTCAGATATGAAGGGGAAGGAGTTCCAGGACAGAGGCAGGATGTGGGCAAGGGATTGGCGATGAGATAGATGAGATGGAGGCACAGTGAGTAGGTTGGTATTAGAGGAGTGCTGAGTTTGTAGTAGGAAATCAGCGAGGTAAGATAGGAGAGGGCAAGGCGATTGAGTGCTTTAAAGCTGATGGTAAGGAGTTTCTGTCTGATGCAAAGGCGGATGAGTAACCACTGGAGATGCTCAAGGAGTGGGGAGACATGGACTAAATGGTTTTTAGAGCTCCGGGATCGGGCGATTATTGGATTGATATGAACCCTGTTCTATTAAGGGAGGATGGGGGCCATCTGTTTGCTTGCTCATTTGTCACTTTGATGTGAATGGAGTTCTGACTGCTTAAGTTTGCTGTGTCCCTGCATTTCAGCTCTCCCCATCAGACAGTGGGCCTAAGAGATGTCATCATTCAAGACAGAGGGGCCTGCTTTCCATTATGAGTGTGGGGGTCAGGGAGCAGAAGGCAGGAATCTGGAGCAAGGAGGAGGGAAGAGGACTGGGAGGGGACTGGCTCCAAAGAGCTAATTGGTTGGAAAGCTGCCAACTGGGGCCTTTTCAACATGTGATTGAAAAGTCTCCCATTTTGTCAGAGCCCTGGGAAGAGCAAGTCTGAGAATCCAGCTCAGAAAACTATGGGGGGCCAAGACCCCCATAGTCCCCACGGAGTGATTTCAGGCATCACTGACCAGGCCCAGTCATACTGCTGTGGGCTAGGGCCTCTACTCTCTAGGGTTGACTGTTCTTTTTATTTGTTCCCCACCCTAAACCTACTGAACCTAAATCCGACCCTTAACCAGATCCACCCCTAAACCTCCCTAACGCAACCTCTATCAAATCCTAATGGCTAATCCTACACCCTAGCATTCCCTTGTTCTCCTGTTTGAACTCCTTTCAACTTAAACTAGGGATGTCTGAAGAGCAGCATGGCCCAATTTATAGAGCACAGGCCTTGGAGTGAGAAGGACCTAAGTTCTAATCCCGGCTCCACCACTTGTTGACAGTGTGACTCTGGGCAAGTCACTTCATTTCTCTGTGCCTCAGTTACCTCATGCGCAAAATGGAGATTAAGATTGTGAGGCCCACGTGGGACATGGACTGTGTCCAACCTGATTAGCTTGTACCCCAGCGCTTAGTACAGTGCCGGGCACATAGTAAGTGCATAACAAATACAGTGCTCTCACTTTTCCAAAGTGCTTTCTCATCAGTGACCTAATTTTATCCTCACAATGTCCCTCTGAGGTAGAGAGAGTTATCGCCATTTTTCAGGCATAGGGACCTAGTCTCAGAGAGCTCACACAGAAAGGCAGAGCTGGGACTAAAACCCAGGTCTACTGACTCGTAGCCCCCCCGCTCTCCCTACTAGACCTGGCTGCCCACCATATACCCTCATCAGCAGTCACCATCACCCACAGTCAATTAGACACTGTGCCCCACTCTGTACTTAGTATTCGGAGGGAACCCCAGAGGAAGTTTAAAACACGATCCCTAACATGCCCTTTATGAACTTACAATCTAACTGCTTATCCATCTTTTAAACTGCACTCCTGAGCCTTTCTCTTCTTCTCATTTTTGTACCACACCACCTTGTTAGGGCCAGCATCCCCTCCAACTTGATGGACAGTAAAAACCACACAAGTGCTTCAGAATTCATCCTCCAGGGACTGTCTGACCGGGTGGAGCATCAGCAGCTCCTCTTCATGCTGTTCCTCTGCATGTACCTACTCACAGCCCTAGGAAACCTGCTCATTATCCTGGCTATCAGCTCTGACCCGCACCTGCACACCCCTATGTACTTCTTCCTCTGCAACCTCTCCCTGGTTGACCTCTGCCTCGCCTCGAACACCGTCCCCAAGATGCTGGCCAACATCCAGTCCAAGAGCAAATCCATCTCCTACCCCTGCTGCCTGACCCAGATGTATTTTTTCCATTTCTTTGGCATCATGGACAGTGTCCTCATCGCCGTGATGGCATATGACCGCTTCGTGGCCATCTGCCACCCCCTTCACTACACCTCCATCATGAATGCACGGCTCTGTGTCCAGCTGGTGGCCCTGCCCTGGATCTTCTCTGGCCTCATCTCCTTGGCACACACCATCCTGATGTCTCGACTCAACTTTTGCGCTGCGAACGAGCTCCCTCACTTTTTCTGTGACCTCACCCCCCTGCTGCGGCTCTCCTGCTCTGACACCACAGCTAACGAGACCCTGGTGTTCATCGTCGGTGCGGCCGTCATCGCCACCCCTTTCGTCTGCATCCTCGCTTCCTATGCCCGCATTGTGTTGGCCATCCTAAAAGTCCCCTCAGCTGGAGGAAGGAAGAGGGCCTTCTCCACCTGCAGCTCTCACCTCTCTGTTGTCTTCCTGTTCTACGGGACAACGATTGGGGTCTACCTCAGCCCCTCATCTGGCCACTCGGCCCTCAAGGACAAGGCTTCTGCTGTGATGTACACTGTGGTCACTCCCACGCTGAACCCCTTTATCTACAGCCTAAGGAACAAGGACATGAAAAGGGCCCTGAGAAAAGTATTCTACAAGAAAGTCGACATTTCTCAGTGACTGGACACTAGGACCCTTGGAGATGCTGGGTGACAGTAACCGTCCATGCCTTCATGGTTTGTTAGGAATGGATGAACCATTCGAAACCCCAATCTTTCCCCTCTCCATCCCTGACCTTCCCTCTGGTGACCCAGCAAGGACTGCTCATCCATGACTATCCAAATCCCTCTGGAACCTGCTGGTATTTTCAGCTGCACAGCTCTCCAAGGGAACAGATTCCATCTGATCGTCCCTGGTCCATCGCAGTAGCAGTAATAATGCTAATAATAGTAGTAGTATTTATTGAGGGCTTACTGTGTGCAGAGCCCTGTACTAAGCACTGGGAGAGAATGCACAGGTGAGAATTAGACATGGTCCGTGTGCCTTGGGTTGCTCACCATCTAAGAGTGTAAGTGTGGAGAAGAGACCAGGGACAGACACATCAGGAACGATGAAACATTAAGATGCCACACAGACAAATACACAAAATGGAAGCAAATCAGTGGGTTGCAGCTAGAGGAGCAAATTTCAGGCTTGCTGGGGCTCAGAGTTCAAGACTCATCGGTAGTCAAATCAACCACTACGGCAGCCCCCAGTCTTCCTGGGGTATTGGGGAGGCCTCGTGCAGTGGGTGCTCTTCTCTTTCGCACTGGGGTGGTGGAAGCTAGAAAGGAGCTGAGTTTCCTCAGTGGCATGGAGGAGAGCATGTGCCAGCTCCTGGGGAGACATCATGGATGGCTGTTCAGAGGGAGGGACAACAGAGGCATGCTGTATCTGTTTCCTCTTTCCCGCTGGAGTGGGAAATGTAGAATGGGATGGAGTCTCCTCAATGACATGGAGGAGAGCAGGCTCAAGTTCCTGGGAAGGCAGCTCGGCTTAGTGAAGATTGCTAAATGAGTGTTTCCTTTTGTTTGTCTGACCCTGCCACCCTGCAGTTTCAATAGGTATCCCCTCTGACCTTCTGCTGTGGGATTAGGAAAACTACAATTTCATGTTTGGCCTGTCCATCCCCTTCATTGTTCTGTAAACCTCAAACCTGACCCCGCTTGGTCTGTGTCTTCCCAGGCTGAATGATAATCATGAATCCAGGTGTCCTGAGTCCTGATCCTGTGATCTTTCCACTAGGCCACACTGCTTCTCTAAAAGAACCCTAACCCTTTCAGTCTGTCATTACTTGGAAGCCTTTCTGTACTTTCTCCAGATCTGCTAGGTCCTTCTGATGATGCAGCAACCTGAACTGCACACAGAATTCCAGGTGTGGGTGAACTGTAAAGAGTTTCATTTTGAAGGGCGCCTACTCTAATCTGGTTTTGCACCCCAGTGCAGCTACATGATAGAGCCAAGCTCCAACAGCATAAGGACATACCCCGATGATAAGGGGGCAGGAGTGGGGAAGTGAGGGATGTGGAGGGGAAAGTCGGGGTGAGGGATGGCCCATCGCTAATCACGAGGACAGGAGGACAGGTGCCCAGGAGGACCACTGTCACATGGTCCCTCCGAGCATCCTGGTGCCATCGCTCTCTTTCCCTTCCTTCGAACCCCATATAATCTGCTTCTACCCTCCACTCCAGTTTTTTCTGTGGGGACGAGAGGGAGGGATTCTAATGACATTTGTTAAGCATTTACTATGTCCCCAAGCACTGTACTAAGTGCTGGAGTAGATACCAAGCTAATCAGGTTGGACACAATTCATGTTCCATTTTACAGACTTAATCCCCATTTTACAGATGTGGTAACAGGCACTGAGAAGTGAAGTGGCTTGCTGAAGGTCACACAGCAGACAAGTGGCTGAGCCAGAATTATAACCCAGGCCCTCTGATTCCCTGGCTTGGGCTCTTTCCACTGGGTCACACTGCTTCTCCCATTTCTAATCATGGTCATCTACCATCTTCCAGACCCTCTCACAACTTTCTGAACCATTTTGATCCCCTTTTCCTCAAAATTCCTTCTCTCTTTCTCCATCCCTACAGTGATCCTTGGGGACTTCAATATCCATGTGGATGTTCCTGACAACACTTCTTGCTAACCACTTCCTCTCACTCAACTCCAACCATCTCCTGCTCCACCCCACCTTACCCACTCACCTACTTGGACACTTACTTGATCTCATCCTCTCTAGTCACTTTACAGTCTCTACCCTCATCAACTCTGAAATCTCTCTGTCTGACAACAACCTCCTTACCTGCCTTCTCTCCTACACAGCCACTCGCAGCAAATCTGTTCTGTTCCCCCAGAGGGATCATTCATTCATTCAATCGTATTTGTTGAGCACTTACTGTGTGCAGAGCACTGTACTAAGTACTTGGAAAGTGCAATTTGTCAACCGAGACAATCCCTGCCCTACAATGGGCTCACAGTCTAAAAGGGGGAGACAGAGAGCAAAACCAAACAAGTAGTCAGGCATCAAAACCAACTAAGTAGATAAATAGAATCATAGATATATACACATCATTAATAAAATAGAGTAATAAATAATATATACAAATATACACAAGTGCTGTGGGGAAGGGAAGGGGGTAGAGCAGAGGGAGGCAATGAGGAGGGGAGGAGGGGCAGAGAGAAAGGGAGGGTTCAGTCTGGGAAGGTTTCGTGGAGGAGGTGAGCTCTCAGTAGGACTTTGAAGAGGGGAAGAGAGTTTGGCGGATGTGAGGAGGGAGAGCATTCCAGGTCAGTGGTAGGATGTGGGCCAGGGGTTGATGGCGGGACAGGCGAGAACGAGGCACCGTGAGGAGGTTAGCAGCAGAGGAGCGGAGTGTACGGGGTGGGCTGTAGAAGAAGAGAAGGTAGGTGAGGTAGGAGGGGGCAAGGTGATGGAGAGCTTTGAAGCCAAGAGTGAGGAGTTTTTGTTTCATACGAAGGTTGATAGGCAACCACTGGAGGTTTTTGAGGAGGGGAGTGACATGCCCAGAGCGTTTCTGTAGAAAGATAATCTGGGCAGTGGAGTGAAGTATAGATTGATAGACTAGTATAGACTGAAGATCTCCAATCTTTTGACCCCCCCTCGAATTTTCTAAAGTCATCGTGCCCCATTTGGTTTCCAGACCAAAACTATCTTCTCTTAAAGAACAAACCAACCCCTTCGACCCCACCCTCTCCAATGAACTCAAGCACTTAACAAATACGGCAATTATTAGCATTATTACTGCATCAGCCTCCTTGCTGACCTCCCTGCCTCTTGTCTCTTCCCACTCCAGTCCATTATTCACCCTGCCGCCTGGATCATTTTTCTAAAAAAACATTGTCTACATCTCCCCACTCCTCAAGAACCTCCAGTACCAAAGAGAAACTCCTTACCATCAGCTTTAAAGCACTCAATCATCTTGCCCCCTCCTAGCTTGCCTCACTGATTTCCTACCACAATCCAGTCTGCACACTTCACTCCTCCAACACCAACTTTACCTCGATGTCATCTATTTCACTGCCAATCCCTTGCCCAAATCCTCCCTCTGACGTGGAACTCCCTCTCCCTCCATAGATGACAAACCACTACCCTCCCCACCTTCAAAGCCTTATTAAAATCATCTCCTACAAAAGGCCTTCCCCGATTAAGCCCTCTTTTCCCCTACTCCCTCTCCTTTCTGTGTTAGCTATGCGCTTAGATTTGTACCCTTTAAGCACTTGATATTCACCTCACCCTTGGCCCCACAGCACTTATATTCATATCCATAATTTATTGATTAATATTAATGTTTGTTTCCCCCTATAGACTAAGCTCCTTGTGGCCAGGGAAAGTGTCTACCAACTCTGTTATAGTGTACTCTCCCAAATGCTTAGTACAGTGCTCTTCACACAGGAAGCACTCAATTAATACCATTGATTGATTCATTCACTGTGTGTCCAGGGCAAAATAGGAATTGGGATTGCTTTTTTTAATGGTATTTGTTAAATGCTTACTATGTGTCAATCACTGTTCTAAGTCCTGGGGTAGTTGCAAGTTAATCAGGTTGGACACTGTCCCTGTCTCATATGGGGCTCACAATCTAAGCAGGAGGAAGAACAGGGATTGACTCCCCATTTTACAGTGTAGAAAACTGAGATACAGAGAAGCGAAGTGACTTTCTCAAGGTCACATGGCAAGTAAGTGGTGGAGCCAGGATTAGAACCTAGGCCCTCTGTCTCCCAGGCCCTCTGTCTCCCAGGGCCATGCTTTTTCCACTAGACCACACTGCTTCAGGGGAATGGAACCAAGGAGGAGCAAACAGGTCAGATGAGCACGATCTGGAGTCTTGTGGCCCCTCTCACAAGCTTCTCAGGTCTTGTCAGAGCCCCAGGAGGAATGAGGCTGGAAAATGACCCAGATGGCCAAGGGGGTGAGAACAGATGCTTCACCCCCAGCTAAGAACCTGGAGGTGAGGGGGCACTGGAGTCCATCACCCTCCCAGAGTTGAGACCAATGGTTAGAATCAAACTGGCACTGATTGGGAGCAGGTCAACCCTTACCTGGGAGGACAGACCCTATGACCCTGGACCTGCCCAGATAATTTCAGACGAAGAGCCCATAGGTAGATAGGGCCCCTGGGAGAAATGGAGGGGCATCCAGTGTAAGCTGGATGGATCAATCATGGTATCTATTAAGTAGTGCCTATTGGGTGCTGAACACTATGCTAAGCACTGGAGAAAAACAAGTAGAATAGTTTAGACAGCTCTGCCTTTCAGAGTGGGGTCCACATTAAATTGGTGGTCCTGGGTGTGTGGAGGGGGGTGGAAGTGGGACTCCCGGGATCTTCATAGTCTCCCCTCTAGACTCACTTCCAACCCCTTGCCCACATCCTCCCTCTCTTGGAACTCCCTCCCCCTCCATATATGCCAGACCACTATTCTCCCCACCTTCAAAGCCTTATTAAAAACATCTCCTACAGAAGGCCTTTCCCCTACTCTCTCTCCTTTCTCTGTTACCTAGGCACTTAGATCTATACCCTTTAAGCACCTGATATTCACCCCACCCTCAGCCTCCTGCACTTATATTCATATCTCCACCCGTGGGCGCAAACGAGAGTGGGACTGGCACAGTGGTTGGGTGAAGGGGCAGATGAAGCCCCTTCAGGGTGTTGCAGATTGGCCAGGGTAAGTGGCCAGCGCCTTCCTCCCCCGCCTCCTCTTCCTCCTCTTCTTCCCATCCCTTCCCACCCTCCCACAAAGCTCTCCATCACCTTGCCCCCTCCTACCTCACCTCCCTTCTCTCTTTCTACTGCCCACCCCATACACTCCTCTCCTCTGCTGCTCACCTCCTCACGGTCCTCCATTTGCGCCTGTCCCACCGTCAACCCCTGGCCCACATCATGCCACTGTCCTGGAATGCCCTTCCTCTTCACATCCGCCAAACTAACTCTCTTCCCCTTTTCAAAGCCCTACTGAGAGCTCACCTCCTCCAGGAGGCCTTCCCAGACTGAGCCCCCCCCTTTCCCTCTGCTCCTCCTCCCCTCCCCTTCCCCCCCCCTCTGCCCTTCCCCCTTCCCCTCCCCTCAGCATTGAGCTTATTTGTATATATTATTACCCTATTTATTTTGTTAATGAGGTGTATATCTCCATGATTCCATTTATCGTGATGATGTTGTCTTGTTTTGTTCTGTTTTGCTTTGCTGTCTGTCTCCTCCATTTAGACTGTGAGCCTGTCGTTGGGCAGGGATCATCTCTATCTGTTGCCGAATTGTACATTCCAAGCTCTTAGTACAGTGCTCTGCACATGGTAAGCTCTCAATAAATACTACTGAATATGAATCTGTAACCTGGCTGCCAACTCTGTTGTACGGCATTCTCTCAAGCGCTTAGTATAGACCTCTGCACATAGTAAGCGCTCAATCAATATCATCAATTGATTGATCGATTGATTGATTGATTGATTGATCTCAGGGCCCCTCTATCAGGACCAGTTCCAGGAATGACAAATTCCAGTGAAGAAACCGGTAGGTAGGTAGGTAGGTAGGTAGGTAGGTAGGTAGGTAGGTAGGTAGGAAGGACAAAGAACGGGCTTCCTGCCCTCCCTTCTCAGAGCCACTAGAGGGCAGTGCGCACTAAGGCAATTCCCCAGCAGTCAGCGCTGCCCATCTGCCTGCTGGGACCCTGGTACCCGCCAAGGACAGGGCAATTGACCAATCGATCCCCCAGATTGATCATTTAGTTATTATCCTCTTGATAATAATACTAATAACGATGGCATTTGTTAAGTGCCTACTTTGGGCCAGACACTGTACTAAGCGCTGGGGTGGATACAAGCAAATCGAGGTAGACACAGTCTCTGCCCCATTAGTCTCCCCCTCTAGAACATGTCTACCAACCCTTTATACTCTACTCTGCCAAGCACTTAGTTCTGTGTTCTGCACACAGTAAGTGCTCAATAAGTACCACTGATTGATTGATTGAATCAGTAGTATTTCTTGAGTGTGCACTGTGTACTAAACCCTTAGGCGAGTACAACAGAGTTAGTATACATGATCCCTGACCTCAAGGAACATGCAACTTAGTACAGTCCTACTTAGACTGTGAGACTCAGATGGGACCTGATTATGTTGTTATCTACCTCGGCCATTAGTACAGTGCTTGGCACATAGTAAACACTTAACCAATGCCACAGTTATTATTGTACATCGCCTTGATTCTATTTAGTTGCCATTGTTTTTACGAGATGTTCTTCCCCTTGACTCTATTTATCGCCATTGTTCTTGTCTGTCCGTCTCCCCCGATTAGACTGTAAACCCGTCAAACGGCAGGGACTGTCTCTATCTGTTGCCGACTTGTTCATCCCAAGCGCTTAGTACAGTGCTCTGCACATAGTAAGCGCTCAATAAATACTATTGAATGAATGAATTATTACAGGGTTCTGCATCCAGTTAAGTGCTTAATAAATATTATAATAATGTTGGTATTTGTTAAGCGCTTACTATGTGCCGAGCACTGTTCTAAGCGCTGGAGCACTGTTCTAAGCGCTGGATATTAGTGCTTCTACTACTATTACTACTAGCAGGGGAAACGGGTACTAAAATAAGTTGCACCTAGAAGAAAGAAAAGGGGATAAATTAATGCTTAGGCATTAAGAAAAGTAAGCTATATGCAAAAGTGCTGTGGACACCTAAAGGTTTAGGTGGGGCAGAAGTGTTGAAGTGGCAGGTTTGTAGGGGCTCAGATGCAGCTGCAACTGGAGCCTAGCAGGAGAGCTGCAATCCGGGTGGGAAATGTTGGCATCGCTGGATGTGAAGAGTCCTGCAACTGCAGAGAAAACTGAATCCCTGGTGCCGAACAGAAAGACGCTGGGAACTGTTTGAATGGGAGAGGGTGGAAGTGTGGGCCAAAGACACACAAACACCTCCCCCCCCAAAACATCCTTGTCTCCTCCACCACCACCTTTCACCCACCTCCCAGTCAATGGAAGGAAATCAATCAATCCTATTTATTGAGCACTAGGTGCTTGGGAGAGTACAATATAACAGAGTTGGTAGATGCGGACCCTGCCCACAATGAGCTTGCAGTCTAGATGGGAAGAGAGACATTAATATAAATTACAGATACTTATATAAATGCTGTAAGGTTGAGATGGGGTGAATAAAGGGTACAGATCCAAGTGCAAGTTTGACGCAGAATGGAGAGGAAGTAGGGGAAATGAGGGCTTAGTCAGAGAAGGCCTTTTGGAGGAGATGTGATAAGACTTTGAAGGTGGGGAGAGCTGTGGTCTGTTGGATATGAAAGAGGAAAGAAGAAAGCAGAGAGCCTGCATGTTCCCATCATCCAATTCTAGCCCAGCCATCCCAGCCTCCCCAGTCTGAGAATAAGGAGATATTAGTACAGGGGTCTGGAACCTAAAACCCTAGGGAACCCTAGCATAAGTCTGGTGGTTCTAGTCCCACTCCTGCCATTTACCTGTTGTGTGATCTTGGGCAAGTCCTCATCTGTAAAATGGGGATTCCATACCTGCTCTCCTTCCTATTTAGAGTGTAAGCCCCATGGGGCACAGGACAGTCCCTGATCATCAGTCTAACCTGATTATCTGGTATCTATCCTAGCACTTAGAACAGTGTTTGACACATAGGAAATACTTAACAAATATCATCATTAGAGACAAGCCATCAAGACAGATTGCTCTGACTACTAAGGGCATCACCCAGGCCTGCATTTGTTCCCCAAAACCCTTTCTCCTGAGGCCCTGCCCATTGAGGTCCCAGCCCCCTGGAGACTCCACCCATTAGCCAGGGATCAAGGGGATTCAGTCATTCAATTGTATTTATTGAGTGCTTACTGTGTCCAAAGCATTGCACTAAGCACTTGGGAGAGTACAATATAACAACAGACACATTCCTGCCCACAATGAGCTCAGGGTCTAAAGGGGGAGGCAGACTTTAATATAAATAAATAGATAGATAGATAAATAAATGAATGAATGAATGAATGAATGAATAAATTACAGATATACACAGAACTATACATATGTGCTGTGGGGATGGGAGAGTCAATGAATGAAGGAGCAAGTAAGAGCAGCGTAGAAGGGAGTGGGAGAAGAGGAGAGGAGGGCTTAGTCAGGGAAGGCTTCTTGGAGATGTGCTTTCAATAAGGCTTTGAAGTGGGGAAGAGCAATTATCTGTCTGATATGAGGAAGGAGGGCATTCCAAGCCAGGGGTAGGATGTGGGCAAGAGGTCGGCGGTGAGATAGATGAGATCCAGGTAGAGTGAGAAGGTTAGCATTAGGAACAAAGTGTGCAGGCTGGGTTGAAGTAGAAGAGTAGTGAGGTGAGATAGGAGGGGGCAAGGTTATTAAGTGCTTTATAGCCAGTGGTGAGTTTTTGTTTGATGCGGAGGTGGATGGGCAACCACTGGAGTGAGGGAAACATGGTCTGAACGTTTTTGAAGTAAAATGGAGTATGGACTGAAGTGGGGAGAGACAGGAGGCAGAGAGGTCAGCAAGAAGGCTGATATAATAATCAAGGCGGGGTAGGATAAGTGCTTGCATTAATGTGGTAGCAATTTGGATGGAGAGGAAGGGGTGGATTTTGGCAATGTCGCGAAGGTAATAATAATGTTGGTATTTGTTAAGCACTTACTATGTGCAGAGCACTGTTCTAAGCGCTGGGGGAGATACAGGGTAATCAGTTCGTCCCACCCGGGAGGCTCACAGTTAATCCCCATTTTACAGATGAGGTAACTGAGACACAGAGAAGTTAAGTGACTTGCCCACAGTCACACAGCTGACAAGTGGCAGAGCCGGGAGTCGAACTCATGACCTCTGACTCCGAAGCCCAGGCTCTTTCCACTGAGCCACACTGCTTCCCCACACTGCTTCCCCACGCTGAAGGTAGAACTGACAGGATTTAGTGGTGGCTTGAATATGTGGGTGGAATGAGAGTGAGGAGTCAAGGATAATGCCAAGGTTATGGGCTTGTGAGACGGGAAGGATGGTACTGCTGTCAACAGTGAATGAAGGGGGTGAACCTTTCTAATAGGCTGATAGGCAGGGAGACATTCTGAGAGCAGATGGGAAACAGAAACCAATTTGGCCAGGGTCAAGAGGCGGGCAGTGATGATGATGATGGCATCTGTTAAGCACTTACTATGTGCCAAGCACTGTGTTAAGCCCTGGGGTAGATATGGGTTAATCAGGTCGTTCATAGTCCCTGTCCCTCATGGGGCTCACAATCTAGGTAGGAGGGAGAACAGGTATTGAATCCCCATTTTCCATTTTTCAGATGAGGCCCAGTACTCTGCCTGATTCATGGATTAACCCCACAGCCTGCAGGTTTGAGGCTCCCACGGTGCTTTGCTTACAAAGGGAAGCTCCATCAGTTCTCTCTTTCAGCTCTCTTCTCCCATACACCCCAGCTCGCACTCTTCATTCCTCCCAAGCAAACCTCACTGTGCTTCCTATGACTCCTTGCTCTTGCTCTTCCTCCTGCCTGGGACTCCCTTGGAGAAGCAGCGTGGCTCAGTGGAAAGAACCCTGGCTTGGGAGTCAGAGGTCGAGGGTTCTAATCCCGACTCTGCCACTTGTCAGCTGTGTGACTTTGGGCAAGTCACTTCACTTCTCTGGGCCTCAGTTACCTCATCTGCAAAATGGGGATTGAGACTGCGAGTCCCACGTGGGACAGGGACTGTGTCCAACCTAATCTGCTTGTATCCACCCCAGCTCTTAGTACAGTGCCTGGCACATAGTAAAGCGCTCAACAAATGTCATAAAAAAAAGACTCCCTTGCCCTCTAAATGGAAAGCAGCAAGGCTTAATGTAAAGAGCACAGGCTGGGAGTCAGAGGACCTGGATTCTAATCCCATCTTCATCACTTGTCTGCTGTGTGACCTTGGGTAAGTCACATAACTTCTCTGTGCCTCAGTTTCCTCAACTATCAAATGAGGATTCAATATCTGTTCTCTTTCCTACTCAGAGCTCTATGTGGGACAGGGACTGTGTCCATCCTGATTAACCTGGACCTACCAACTGCTTATGACAGTGGTTGACATACTGCAAGCGCTTAACAAATGCCATCAAAAGAATGGGCTAGGACACAGCTCGGCCCATCTTCAAAGCCTTTCTGAAATAATACCACCTCCAGGAAATCTTCCTCAATTAATTTTCTCTTCCCCAGGTTATGTTCTCTTCCCCAGGTTATATTCTCCTCAGTATTGTGCTTTCACAATGATCCTTAGCACTTTTGATGTATTGATTTAGTAAACACTTGAATTCAAAATTCATTTATTCACCCATCCAGCTTTCCATTCCTTTTTTCTTCCTCGTCTTCTCTTATGCCATCTAGTCATTTCCGACCCATAGCAACACCACAAACACACGTGGCTCAGTGGAAAGAGCACGGGCTTTGGAGTCAGGGGTCATGAGTTCGAATCCCAGCTCTGCCACTTGTCAGCTGTGTGACTGTGGGCAAGTCACTTCACTTCTCTGTGCCTCAGTTCCCTCATCTGGAAAATGGGGATGAAGATTGTGAGCCCCACGTGGGACAACCTGATTCCCCTGTGTCTACCCCAGCGCTTAGAACAGTGCTCTGCACATAGTAAGCGCTTAACAAATACCAACATTATCTCTCCCAGAATGCCCCACCCTCCACCTGCAATCTTTCTGGTAGTGGATACGTAGAGTTTTCTTGGTAAAAATACAAAAGTGGTTTACCATTGTCTCCTTCCGTGCAGTAAACCTGAGTCTCCGCCCTCGACTCTCTCCCATGCCGCTGCTGCCCAGTACGGGTGAGTTTCAACTTGTAGCAGATTGCCTTCCACTCGCTAGCCACTGCCCGAGCTAATAATGGAATGGGTATGCCTCTGCTTGACTCTCCCTCCCGTAGCCGAGACTAGTAGAGTACTGGAAACTCTCCAGGTACAACTCTGAGAGGGGCTTTTTCCTCCAAAAGGTCATTTATCACCATTAAACTGTAAACTCCTTGAGGGCAGGGATTGTGTCCTTGATATGCTCCTTGTGGGCAAGAAACATTTATTTCAACTTTGTTAATATTGCACTCGCCCAAGAGTTTGGTACAATGCTCTGCACACAGTAAACGCTCACTCAACAAATATCATTCATTGCCTGGTTGATTGATTGATTCCCTGACTAAACTCTAATTTTCTCTTCTCCCACTCCATTCTGCAGTGCCCTTGCACTTGGATTTGCTCCCTTTTTTCACTCCACACCTCCTGCCCCAGCCCCACAGCACTTATGTACATATCCGTAATTTATTTATTTATATTAATGTCCGTCTCCCCATCTAGACTGCAAGTTTGTTGGGAGTAGGGAAAGTGCCTACCAACTCTGTTATACTGGACTCTCCCAAGCTCTAAGTACAGTGCTCTGCAAAGAGTTGATGCTCACAATGATTAATTTGGGGTGTGGTAGGGGGAGGGAGGGTCCTCGCTTATTGGTATGAGTTGCTGGGGTTTCCCAAACCCCCAGTGTCTCAGTTCCTGGCTTCTGAGCCTGGCTCAGTCCAGCACCCACTCCCAAAAATCCACAGGGCTCTAAATCCTCCAAAGTTCTTCACCACCTTGCCCTCTCCTACCTCACCTCCCTTCTCTCCACCTACAGCCCACCCTGCACACTCCGCTCCTCTGCCACTAACCTCCTCACGGTGCCTTGTTCTCGCCTATCCCGCCGTCGACCACTGGGCCACGTCCTACCGTTGACCTGGAATGCCCTTCCTCCTCACATCTGCCAAAATAACTCTCTTCTCCTCTTCAAAGCCCTACTGAGGGTTCCCTTCTTCCAGGAGGCCTTCCCAGATTGAGCTCTCCCTTTCTCTCTGCTCCTCCTCCCCTCCCCATTGCCCCTACTTCCTCCCTCTGCTCTACCCCCTTCCCCTCCCCACAGTACTTGTGTGTATTTGAACATATTATATATTTATTACTATATTTAATTAATGATATGTATATATCTATGATTCTATTTATTTATTTTGATGGTATTGATGCTTGTCTACTTGTTTTCTGTCGTTTGTCGCCCCCTTCGAGACTATGAGCCCATTGTTGGGTAGGGATTGTCTCTATCTGTTGCCAAATCGTACTTTCCAAGCACTTAGTACAGTGCTCTGCACAGAGTAAGCGCTCAATAAATGACTGAATGAATGACTGAATGAATGAAAACTGACCTCGTCTTTAGTCCCAGGGACCCAGTCCATCCCCCCCACCCCCACCCTCCAGCAGTAGGAGAGAAACAGGATTGGGCCCTTGCAGCACCAGCTCAGCCCACAGCGACCCTCAGGAGGGAAGGGGCATCCCTGGGGATGGCGGGGGGGACTCCCTAGAGGCCCTAATTGATCAAGGGACAATGGCAGGGCCCTTTCAGAAAATGTGGGTTCAGTTTTCTGCCATTAACATCATCTGAGGAAACTGGGGCCTCTGGCACCCACTAGACCAATCCAGTGCCCCCAGGGCACCTGGACCAGCCCTTCAGCAGAGCCTAGAGTAGAATCTAAGGGATGCAGGCTGAACCAGCCTCAAGATTACAGTGAGTGGTTCTGTGGCCAGGATACCACCTGGTTGAGGGCAGGGGGGATGAGGAACAGACCTTCCCATTTAGTATATAGCCCCTGAGCTGGACCACGCCATGCCAAAGGGACTGCGGGCCCAGGACTCTGCTCAGGCAGGTTCTCCTTTGGGCCCTTGGCGTTTCCGGTAAGCTAGAACCCTGAGGGCCCCAAAAGCCAGCATGACTGCCATCTGAGTCACGGCTACTGAGAAACCATCCAAATTATCTGAAAGAACAACCCCTCCAGCCCACCGCCCCCCACCACCAGCATCTCAGGGAACGAGGCCTTCAAAAGGGAGTGGGAGGAGAGCGGGTATCCACCCTTGGGTGCCCACCAGACACGGTTCCACAGCCCCCTGGTGAGGTGGGTCTGGGGGAGCTATTTCAGGGTCTCTGCCTGGAGGGCTCAGCACATAGCACATGCTCCCAGTGAGTCACTTCGGCAGTGAGTCAGGTGATCCCATTCCTCTGCACCCCAGCCCCAGCTCTGCCAGGCTGTCAATCACTCACAGCAGTGCAGGGAGGCAGGGGTGGGGAGTTGAGAGGATGAGATCTGGTTGCCAAGGTTCAGGATTATCAAGCACCCAAATGGCACTGTCCCTTCCCACGCTTCCCAGAGGTCAATCCATCCATCCTGACCCTTTCACTAGGGTCACAATTTTGAACCCCTTCCTCTGTGTTTTCCTGTTGCCTCTGAGGAACTCGGCCTATTGATAGACCACAGACCCTGAGCTGGGTTGAGACATGGGGCAGCCTGTCAGATGATCCTGGCAACCCCCCATTTTGCTCCACTGAGCACGCTGGGGCCCTTACCCACTTGATCTGGCTCAGCTAGTCCAGGAACCCACAGTGGTTTCTGGCACCTACCTTTCCTAGTTTGGGGAATCAGTCTGGGTGAGTGGCAGAAGAGTCCAGAGAGTGGACAGCATCTCTGAACCCCGCTTCACAGCCTGTGACTGGGCCCTCATCCTCACCACAACCCAGCCAGAATGATGTCGGGACAGCTTAGAGAAGCAGCATGGCTTAGTGGAAAGAGAATGGGCCTGGGAGGCAGAGGACCTGGGCTCTGATCGCGGTTCCCCAACTTGCCTTCTGTGTGACCTTGGGCAAGTCATTTCACTTCCATATGCCTCAGTTTTCTCATCTGTAAAATGAGGATTTAATACCTGTTCTCCTTCCCCCTTAGACTTTGAGCCCCATGTGGGATAGGGACCGTATCTGACCTGATGACCTCATAGCTGGGTGGGTGGAGACCCTAACAACGGTAATGGAAGAACCGTTAGGAAGGTTGCGGATTGTGGCAGAGGACAGGACATTCTGGAGAAAGCATATCCACGGAGTCGCTGCGAATCGGAGACGACTCGACGGCGCTTGATCATAATAATAATAACGTGCCAGGCAGCATACTAAGCGCCGGGGCCGATACAAGCAAATCGGGTTGGACACAGTCCCTGTCCCACAAGGGGCTCACAGTCTCAATCCCCACTTTAAAGAGGTGGTAACTGAGGCACAGAGAAGTGAAATGACTTGCCCTGGGTCACACAGCAGACAAGCGACAGAGCTGGAACGAGAACCCATGACTTTCTGACTCCCAGACCCGTGCTCAGTCCACCATGCCATTCTGCTTCTCGCGCTTGAGATGAGTCTGTCATGACCTCTCCTATCTGCTGTTTCCCTCTAGCCAATCTCACCCTCCTCACCTCTGCCAAACTGATTCTCTTCCCCTCTTCAAAACCCTACTTAAAACTCACCTCCTCCAAGAGGCCTTCCCAGACTGAGTTCCTCTTCTCCCTCTACTCCCTCTACCACCCCCCCTTCACCTCTCCGCAGCTAAACCCTCTTTTTCCCCCTTTCCCTCTGCTCCTCCCCCTCTCCCTTCCCATCCCCTCAGCACTGTACTCGTCCGCTCAACTGTATATATTTCCATTACCCTATTTATTTTGTTAATGAAATGTACATCGCCTTGATTCTATTTAGTTGCCATTGTTTTCACGAGATGTTCTTCCCCTCGACTCTATTTATTGCCATTGTTCTTGTCTGTCCATCTCCCCCGATTAGACTGTAAGCCTGTCAAACGGCAGGGACTGTATCTGTTGCCGACTTGTTCATTCCAAGCGCTTAGTACAGTGCTCTGCACATAGTAAGTGCTCAATAAATACTATTGAATGAATGAATATCTACCCCAGGTACAGTGTTTGGCACACAGTAAGTGCTTATCACATACCACAGTTATTACTACTATTATTAGAGCAACTTCTTTGTGACAGTTCCATGCCTGTCACTCTAGGGAGAGGAAGAAAGGTGAGACAGGGATGGGGCTGCTTTGGAGCTACCGTCCAGGTCCCCGTCCTCCCCAGGAAGCCCCAGCCTCTCCTCTGTCTTCCTCGATGACATTCCCAGCCACCATCTGGGCAGTGTAAATGACTTTCCATGTTCAGGGCTAAGAGTGGTCCCCAGAGGGGGTGGCTGAGAGCCAAGCTGCTAAAACACCTAACATACCCTCCCCGGGCCCAATCCACACTGCAAGGTGGGGGAGGGCGCAAGGCCCCTGGCACTGGAGCCTAGATCCCGGGCCAATCACACATCGGGGGGAAAGGGCAAACGCAGCCAGATGTCCGAGCCGCTGCTGCTGCTGTTCTCCTGAACCCCTGGTAAGGTCTGGACCTGTCCCCCACCCCCAACCCCAACCCCCTCCCTTACAGATCCCGAAGGCCCAGCCTCCTGCCTCTTCCCTTGAAGAAACTGTCTGTGGTAGCTGCATCCCTGGAAGATGGAAACCAAGTAGGTGAATTCATCAGTTTACTGGGACTTCAACTTTGTGCTGGGCTCAGCACCCGGACCTGTACTGGAGCTTCATGACCTAAGGGCCTCGGCACCTCTAAGGAGTCAGTGTCCACTAAATGGGGGAAAATAATAATAATAATAATGATGGTGGTATTTATTAAGCGCTTACTATGTGCCTTGCACTGTTCTAAACGCTGGGATAGATACAAGGTAATCAGGTTGTCCCAAGTGGGGCTCACAATCTTAATCCCCATTTTACAGATGAGGGAACTGAGGCCCAGAGCAGTTAAGTGACTTGCCCAAAGTCACACAGCTGACAAGTAGAACCCATGACTTCTGACTCCCAAGCCCGTGCTCTTTCCACTAAGCCATCCTGCTTCTCCCAAAAACCAGAAGCTCTTCTGCCCGGTAATCTTCAAAGGGGGCTAATTTCACTTTACCCAACTCAGATCCAACTTTGCCTCCCACCTCTTCCCTCGGAGCCTAACACAGTTCACTGTGGACAGAGAGGTGATCCTTCCTGTGACTAAGGATCAAACTCAGTTCTGGGGCCCACACCCAGCTGGTTTGGGCCAGAGCTAAGCCTTTTCTGCCCCACTCTCTCCTTCCCCCTACAATGGAAAGAGCAGGAATCTTGGTCAAGCAGCATGACCTAGTAGAAAGAGCACAGGCCTAGGAGTCAGAAGAGTCCTGACTCTTCTGACTCCCAGGGTTCTAATTCTGGCTCTGCCATTTGTCTGCTGTGTGACCTTGGCCAAGTCACTTCCCTTCTCTGGGCCTCATTTACCTCATCTGTAAAATGGGAATTAAGATTGTGAGCCCCATGTGGGACATGGACCGCATCCAACCTGATTATCTGATTATTGTAAATATAATATATACCCCTGTATTTAGTACAGTGCCTGGCACATACTCAGTGCTTAACAAATACCATAAAAATAAAAAAAACACCATCTGGAGGTCTGTTTGGAGCCTCAGGACCAACAACCTAAATATTCCCAAATCTAACTCTCCGGTCCTGATCTCTCTCTTTCTCTGCAGTCTCACATTTTCACCTGCCTTCAGGGCATCGCTGCTTGGATGTCCCGTCAACACCTCAAACTTAACATGTTCAAAACAGAACCCTCATCCTCCCACCTGAACCTTTTCCTCCTCCTGACTATCCCATCACTGTAGACAGCACCATCATCTTCCCTGTTTTACAAGCCCATAGCCTTGGTTTTATCCTCAACTCATCTCTCTCATTCAACCCACATAATCAATCTTTCACCAATTCCTGTTGAATCAACATCACTAAAATCCGCCTTTTCCTCTCCATCCAAACTGCTACCACATTGATCCAAGCACTGATCTTATCCTGTCTTGATTACTGCATCAGCTTCCTTGCTGACGTCCCTGCCGCCTGTTTCTCCCCACTTCAGTCCATACTTCGCTCTGCTGCACGGATCATTTTTCTACAGAACCATTCAGTCCATGTTTGCTCACTCCTCAAG
Source organism: Ornithorhynchus anatinus (assembly GCF_004115215.2). Taxonomy (NCBI): domain Eukaryota; kingdom Metazoa; phylum Chordata; class Mammalia; order Monotremata; family Ornithorhynchidae; genus Ornithorhynchus; species Ornithorhynchus anatinus. The sequence continues at coordinate 105,429,801 of NC_041749.1, forward strand.
CACCTCCAGTGTTTTGGGTTTTCTGGGAGTGTTTGTTGCTCTTCATGGTATTTGTTAAGTACTTACTATGTGTCAGACACTATACTAAGCGCCAGGGTAGATACAAGTTAATCAGGTTGTACACAGTCCATGTCCCACAGTATTAATCCCCATTTTACACATGAGATAAGTGAGGCACAGATAAGTTAAATGACTTGCCCAAGGTCACACAGCAGACAAGTGGCAGAGCTGGGATTAGAACCCATGTCCCGCTCACCTCCAGGCTCATACTCTATCCACTACTTCCTTCCTTGCCCATCCACTTCCGCATCAAACAGAGACTCCTTACCATCGGCTTTAATCACCGTGCCCCCATCTACCTTACCTCGCTGCTCTCCTACCACAACCCAGCCCGCACAACTTTCTCCTCTAATGTCAGCCTACTCACTGTACCTCGATCTCATCTTATCTTGCCTCTGACCTCTCGCCCACATCCTGCCTCTGGCCTGAAACTCCCTCCCTCTTCATATTCGATGATCACTCTCCCCACCTTCAAGCCTTATTAAAAACACATCTCCTCCAAGAGGCCTTCCCCAACTATACTCTCGTGTTCTCTTCTCCTGCTCTTGCACTTGGATTTGCACCTTTTATTCACCCCTTCCTCAGCCCCACAACACTTATGTACATAGCTGTATTTTTTTATGGTATTTGTAAAGTGGTTACTATGTGCCAGGCACTATCTAATCACTGGGGTTGATACCAGCTAATTGAGTTGGACCCAGTCCATGTCTCACATACGGCTCACAGCATTAATCCCCATTTTACAGATGAAATAACCAAGGCACAGAAAAGTGAAATGATGTGCCCAAGGTCAAACAGCAGACAAGTGGCAGAGCCGGTATTAGAACCCAAGTCCTTCTAACTTCCAGACCTATGCTCTGCTTCTCTAGTTTATTTATTTATATTAATGTCTGTCCCCCTCTAGATTGTGAGCTTGTTGTAGGCATGAAATGTGTCTACCAATTCTTTATATTGTACTCTCCTAAGCACTACGGCCTAGTGGATAGAGCATGGTCCTGGGAGTGAGTAGGTCATGGGTTCTAATCCTACCTCCTCCACTGGTCTGCTGAGTGACCTTAGGCAAGTCACTTTACTTCTCTGTGCCTTAGTTACCTCACTTGTAAAATGGGGATTGAGACTGTGAGCCCCACTTGGGACAGGGACTGTGTCCAACCCAATTTGCTTGAATCCACCCCAGGGTTTAGTACAGTGCCTGGTGCATAGTAAACACTTAACAAATACCACAATTATTATTATTATTATTATTATATTACAGTGCTCTGCACACAGTAAGTGCTCAATAAATATGATTGACTGATTGAAATATCTGTACTCCCTCCAATTTAGACAGTAAGCCCCCTCCTCTCTTACCTCCCTGATTTCCTACTGCAACTCAGCCTGCACACTCCGCTCCTCTAACACCAACCTACTCACTGTACTTAGATCGCATCTATCTCGCGACTGACTCCTCGCCCATGTCCCGCCTCTGGTCTGGAACTCCCACACCCTTCACATCCGACAGACTATCGCTCTCCCCACCTCCCAAGCGTTATTATTCATTCATTCATTCATTCATTCAATAGTATTTATTGAGTGCTTACTATGTGCAGAGCACTGTACTAAGCGCTTGGAATGAACAAGTCGGCAACAGATAGAGACAGTCCCTGCCGTTTGATGGGCTTACAGTCTAATCGGGGGAGACGGACAGACAAGAACAATGGCAATAAATAGAGTCAAGGGGAAGAACATCTCGTAAAAACAATGGCAACTAAATAGAATCAAGGCAATGTACAATTCATTAACAAAATAAATAGGGTAATGGAAATATATACAGTTGAGCGGACGAGTACAGTGCTGAGGGGATGGGAAGGGAGAGGGGGAGGAGCAGAGGGAAAGGGGGAAAAGAGGGTTTAGCTGCGGAGAGGTGAAGGGGGGGTGGTAGAGGGAGTAGAGGGAGAAGAGGAGCTCAGTCTGGGAAGGCCTCTTGAAGGAGGTGAGTTTTAAGTAGGGTTTTGAAGAGGGGAAGAGAATCAGTTTGGCGGAGGTGAGGAGGGAGGGCGTTCCAGGACCGCGGGAGGACGTGGCCCGGGGGTCGACGGCGGGATAGGCGAGACCAAGGGACGGTGAGGAGGTGGGCGGCGGAGGAGCGGAGCGTGTGGGGTGGGCAGTAGAAAGAGAGAAGGGACGAGAGGTAGGAAGGGGCAAGGTGATGTAGAGCCTTGAAGCCTAGAGTGAGGAGTTTTTGTTTGGAGCGGAGGTCGATAGGCAACCACTGGAGTTGTTTAAGAAGGGGAGTGACATGCCCAGATCGTTTCTGCAGGAAGATGAGCTGGGCAGCGGAGTGAAGAATAGACTGGAGCGGGGCGAGAGAGGAGGAAGGGAGGTCAGAGAGAAGGCTGACACAGTAGTCTAGCCGGGATATAACGAGAGCCTGTAGCAGTAAGGTAGCCGTTTGGGTGGAGAGGAAAGGGCGGATCTTGGCGATATTGTAAAGGTGAAACCGGCAGGTCTCGGTAACGGATAGGATGCGTGGGGTGAACGAGAGAGACGAGTCAAGGATGACACCGAGATTGCGGGCCTGAGAGATGGGAAGGATGGTCGTGCCATCCACGGTGATAGAGACGTCTGGGAGAGGACCGGGTTTGGGAGGGAAGATGAGGAGCTCAGTCTTGCTCATGTTGAGTTTTAGGTGGCGGGCCGACATCCAGGTGGAGACGTCCTGGAGGCAGGAGGAGATGCGAGCCTGAAGGGAGGGGGAGAGGACAGGGGCAGAGATGTAGATCTGCGTGTCATCTGCATAGAGATGGTAGTCAAAGCCGTGAGAGCGAATGAGTTCACCGAGGGAGTGAGTGTAAATGGAGAACAGAAGAGGGCCAAGAACTGACCCTTGAGGAACTCCAACAGTTAAAGGATGGGAGGGGGAGGAGGCGCCAGCGAAGGAGACCGAGAATGACCGGCCAGAGAGGTAAGAGGAGAACCAGGAGAGGACGGAGTCCGTGAAGCCAAGGTGAGATAAGGTATGGAGGAGGAGGGGATGGTCGACAGTGTCAAAGGCAGCAGAGAGGTCAAGGAGGATCAGAATGGAGTAGGAGCCATTGGATTTGGCAAGAAGGAGGTCATGGGTTACCTTAGAGAGAGCAGTCTCGGTAGAGTGAAGGGGACGGAAGCCAGATTGGAGGGGGTCTAGGAGAGAATGGGAGTTAAGGAATTCTAAGCATCAATTGTAGACGACTCGTTCTAGGATTTTGGAAAGGAAGGGTAGTAGGGAGATAGGGCGATAACTGGAGGGGGAAGTGGGGTCAAGAACGGGTTTTTTTTAGGATGGGGGAGACGTGGGCATGTTTGAAGGCAGCGGGGAAGGAGCCATTGGAGATTGAGTGGTTAAAAATAGAAGTTAAGGAAGGGAGGAGGGCAGGGGCGATGGTTTTAATAAGGTGAGAGGGAATGGGGTCCGAGGCGCAGGTGGAGGGGGTGGCACTTGCGAGGAGGGAGGAGATCTCCTCTGAGGATACTGCAGGGAAAGATGGGAAAGTAGGGGAGAGGGTTGGTGGGGGGGAGGGGAGAGGCGGAGGGGTGACTTTGGGGAGCTCAGACCTGATTGTGTTGATTTTCGTGAGGAAATAGGTGGCCAGATCATTGGGGGTGAGAGATGGGGGAGGGGGAGGAACAGGGGGCCTAAGGAGAGAGTTAAAGGTCCGGAACAATCGGCGGGGGTGACGGGCATGGGTGTCGATGAGGGAGGAGAAGAAGTTTTGCCTGGCGGAGGAGAGGGCAGAGTTAAGGCAGGAAAGGATAAATTTGAAGTGTGTGAGGTCGGCTTGGGGCTTGGACTTTCGCCAGCAGCGCTCAGCAGCTCGAGCATAGGAGCGTAGGAGGCGGACAGAGGAGGTGATCCAGGGCTGTGGGTTAGTGGAGCGAGAGCAGCGGAGGGAAAGGGGGGCGAGAGAGTTGAGATGAGTAGAGAGGGTGGAGTTGAGAGCGGAGACCTGATCATCGAGAGTGGGAAGTGAGGACAGGGCGGCAAGGTGAGGAGAGATGCTTTTGGAAAGACAGATGGGATCGAGAGAGCGGAGGTCTCTGTGGGGCAGTAGCGAAGATTTGCAGGGGGAGGGAGTGTGAGAGATGAGGCAGGTGAGAAGGTTATGGTCAGAGAGAGGGATTTCAGAGTTGGTGAGGGAGGAGATAGTGCAGCGGTAGGAGATGACGAGATCGAGCGTGTGACCGAGTCGGTGAGTGGGCACGGTATGGTGGAGGAGGAGGTCGGCAGAGTCGAGGAGGGATAGCGGGCGGGCGGCAGAGGAGTCGTCGGGTACATCCATATGGATGTTGAAGTCTCCGAGGATCAGAGTGGGCAGAGAGAAGGAGAGAAGGAAGGTGAGAAAGGGGTCAAGGTGGTTGAAGAAGTCAGAGGTGGGACCAGGAGGGCGGTAGATGACGGCGACAAGTATCTGGAGGGGGTGGTAGAGGCGAATGATATGGGCTTCAAAGTGGGGGGGAGGAGGGATAGTGCGGAAGCGGCAACGGGGTGAGAGGAGGAAGCCGACGCCTCCTCCCTTACCGGTGAGTCTGGGGGAGTGGGAGAAGGAGAGGCCTCCGCTGGAGAGAGCGGCGGCGGAGACCATGTCTTCGGGAGAGAGCCACGTTTCCGAAAGGGCGAGGAGGAGGAGAGAGCAGGAGAGGAAAAGGTCATGGGCTTACCTGTAATAGAGCGGGGGTTCCAGAGGCCACACTTGAAAGTAGCTGTGGGTGCAAGGGGGAGGGGGGGGAAGGGCGGGGGGAGGGGAGGGTTTGGATGGGAAGGAGGTGGCGGGGCCCTGGACGGGGAGAGGGGGATGAGGGGTAGCGGTGGGACAAGAGGACTGGGATGGGGCGTGGGTGGGGAAGAGAGAAGGGGGGAGGGGGTGAGGAGGGGGTTTAGTGGGGGGAAGAGTAGGGGGAGGGGGAAGAGGGGTAGCGTTGGTAAAGTGGGGTTCTAGGGCGGGGGAGGGGAGGGGGGGAGGAGACAGAGGAGAGAGCGGGAAAGAGCTGAGCGAGAGAGGGGAAGGGGAAGGGGAGGATATGAAGGGGCGGGAGGGAGGGGGGGGGGAGGAGGGACATGGCGAGGCCAGAGAGGTGGGTGGCAGCACTGACAACAATAAACAGTAACAAACGAAATCGGTAATATAGCAACACGATACAGTATGATACAATACAGTAGTGCTAATATAGCAACATGATACAGTATGATACAATATAGTAGTGTTAATAAGCGGGCGATGACCAAGGTCGGGGGTAGGCTCGATTAAGGGGCGACCTGATCAAACTCAAAGTCAGGCGGCTGGTGAGGCCAGAGAGGTGGGTGGCAGCACTGACGACAATAAACAAAAGCACATCTCCTCCAAGAGGCTGTTGTGGGAAGGGAATGTGTCTTCCAACTCTTATATTTTACTCCCCAAAGAGCTTAGTACAGTATTCTGCACACAGTAAGCACTCAGTAAAGACAACTGATTGAATTATCTCCTTCTCCCTCTGTGAGGGCCTAGAACCAAGCTTTCCCCAAGCTAGATAGCAAGGCAAGCAAAAGCTCAACACCTGGGCATGGCCCTCCAGAAATCCCACAGATATCCTGCACCCAGCTCCCCAGGCTCAACTCAAGCAACTCTGTCTGGCTAGGTAATTTGGGTCATTGTAGCTCAAGAAGAACAGAGCAGAACCGAAGAACAACTGGAAAAGGACATCCAGGATGGTCAGGAGCATGGAACATGGCTTAGTGGAAAGAACACGGGCTTGGGAGTCAGAGGATGTGGGTTCTAATCCCGGCTCCACCACTTGTCTGCTGTGTGACCTTGGGCAAGCCACTTAACTTCTCCGTGCCTCAGTTACCTCATCTGTAAAATGGGGATTGACTGTGAGCTCCACGTGGGACAACCTAATTACCTTGTATCTATCCCAGAACTTAGAACAGTGCTTGGCACATAGTAAGCACTTAAAAAATACCATAATTATTACTATTATCATTATAGAACAGCTTCTGTGTAAGGTGAGACTGAAATGGTTAGGGCCGTTCCATCCAATAATACCTAAGTGCTTACTATGTGCCAAGCACTGTGGTAAACACAGTACTTTCAGACCAGTCAGTGTCCCTGTCCCACATGGGGCTCCCAGTAATAATAATAATAATAATGGTATTTGTTAAGCGCTTATTATGTGCTAGGCACTTTCTAAGCACTGGGGTAGATACAAGCAAATTGATTTGGATACAGTCCCTGTTCCACGTGGGGCTCACAGTCTCAATCCCCATTTTACAGATGAGGTAACTGAGGCCCAAGGAAGTTAAGTGACTTGGCCAAAGTCACACAGCAGACAAGAGGCGAAGCTGGGATTAGAACCCATAACCTTCTGACTCCAAGGCCGGTGCTCTCTCCACTATGTCACGCTACTTCCCACAATATAAAATGTGGGGGATTGCGGGGAGGCGGTGGGGGGGCGGTGCAGAGCAAAGGCATTGAATCCTCATCTTATAGTTGAGGAAACTGAGGACCAGAAGCGCCAAGTGACTTGGCTAAGGTCACCCAGCAGGCAAATGGCAGAGCCAGGAATAGAACCCAGATCTTCTGACTCCCAGGCCCATGCTCATTCTACTAGGCCACACTGCTTTTCATCTGGAAAGATACAGGTGGAGAGGGGACATAGCCCATGTTAGGTCACTAAAGGGAAAGTTAGAGAAAGTCAAGAGTCTTGAATAGGCCCACCTTAGCCATGCAGTTGGTTGTCCAGGAGGGCCACTGTCTCATAGTTCCCCCAAACATCCCGGCACCACTGTCAGACCCAGAGTCCTATACTGGATGGACTGTGGAGCCGAGCCAGGAGGGGTGTGGTTCCTTGCCTTATGTGCTCTTTGCCATCTCCCTCCCCACTGTGTAGTGGATAGAGCACAGGCCTGGGAGTCAAAAGGTCATGAGTTCTAATTCCAGCTCTGCCACTTGTCTGCTGTGTGGCCCTGGGCAAGTCATTTCACTTCTCTGTGCCTCAGTTATCTCATCTGTAAAATGGGGATTGAGACGGTGAGCCCCACGTGGGACAGGGACTGTGTTCAACTCAATTTGCTTGTATCAACCCCAGCGCTTAGTACAGTGCTTGGCACGTAATAAGTGCTTAATAAATACTACAATTATTACTTCCATGCCACCCATCTGGCTGGAAGTGGAGGGGATAAACAGAGAGGGAGAACTGCTTGGAAGGGGAGGGAGGGTGGGTGCACCAAATGGGGAGTGTGGGTTGTGGATAAGGTGGAGGAGGGAGGTAAGGAGGAGACTGGGAAGGAGGGCAAAGCGAGGCAGGGCCGGGGAACAAGGATGAGGCAGGGATAGGGTCCAGGTGCAATAGCTCCACACGGAGTCCTTGTCTTGGCATTCCCAGTTGCTAAGATCCTCCCAGTCTGGACCTCTCCCCCGGCTCCATCGTGCCTGCCAAAATCATTATTCTCCTTTGTGATGGGCGGTGAGACTGTAAAACAGCTTCACTCGCAATTGAGCATTTTATTTCCTCTTTATTCAATTTCCTGCCTCTGGGGCTGTTTCCCTCCCCGATCTCCACCCCCACCCCCCAACTAAGTACTTTCCCAATGTCTGAGCAGCTTCTGGCCCAAATGTGCCCCTCAAGAAAATGCCCGGGACTAGCACAGATCTTCCAGCCCGTTTCTTCCCATGGCAGGGGGCCGAGGGGAGGGAGGGGCATGGACAGGCTGGGGAGCAATGGATGCCAAACACACACACACACACACACACACACACTAATAATGATGCCCTCCTGGTGGGGTGGACAGCTTGGAATGGCACAGTCCTAGGTCCAAGGAGGAGTTTGATTTTTCATTTTTATTCAAATGCTTCCTGGCCTAATAACTACTACTACTAATAATAATAACTCTAGTATTTGTTAAGTAAGCACTTACTATGTGCTGAACACTGTACTAAGCACAGGTGTAGATACAAGATAATCGGGCAAACAGAGTTCCTGTCCCACCGTCTCACGGGGAGGGAGAAGTGGTATTTAATTCCCATTTTACCATACAGAGAAATTAAGTGACTTGCCCAAAGTCGTATAGGAGTCAAAGTGGGCAGACTGGGTTTAAAACCAGATCTTGTGATTCCCAGACCTAGGTTCTCTCCACTAGGCTGGCCAGAACTTCCCTCTCTGTCAAGGAAACAAGTTTCCCTGACCCTTCTCACTGGTTTCTATTCCTTCCGGTGGAATTTAAGATGGGAGTAAAGTTCCCTTTCTCCCTCTGCCAGCCTGGGGGTACCAACCATGTCCCCATCTAGAGCTCCACTCCAATTAAAATTACTGATCCAACCTGCCCCCAGATGGACCCTGATTGGGCCGAGCCACAAGCCTGAAATGCAGTCTTCTTTTGGGCAGACTCCGATGGGCCCAGTTGAGCTCAAGAACTTTCTGCATCCCAGCGCTGCATCTCTCTCTGGAGAAGCAGCATGGAGAAGTCAGCCTGGCCTATCCGACAGAGCCCGGGCCTGGGGGTCAGAGGATCTGGGTTCTAATCCCAGCTTCACCCCTTGTCTACTGTGTGACCTTGGGCAAGTCACTGCACTTCTCTGGGCTTCCATTACCTCACCTATAAAATGAGGATTACAACTGTGAGCCCCTTATACAGACTACCCCAGTGCTTAGTAGCATGCCTGGCACACAGTAAGTGTTAACTAATGGCACAAAAAAAACCAACAAAAACCAAGTTGGGTCCCGTGGCCTTGGACCAGCACCCAATTGAAAGAGAAGCAGAGGGCAAACGCATGCATGTCAGGCCTCTTTTTTTCCCCAAAGCCCAGAAATTGCTTGCCAGTTGGCCCGCCTTGTCAGGGATCTCATGTTTACAAGCCCTGGCAAGATTTCTGCCATCCTCATCCCTCACTGGTGTTTCCTTCTCTTCCAGAAGTGGTATCAACTCTCAGGACTGTCTAATTAGGAGGTAATTTTCTCATTTTCAGCCACTGACACCCGATTGCCAGGCTGTTTATGAGATGTCAACACTGACACAGACTGTTTATTGCCACAGAGCAGCCCCTTCCCCTGGCACCAAGTGGCCAGGGCAGGCTCGACGGGCTCAGCCCCAGCAGTGGGAAGTTGACTGGCAGGGTCTGGTTGTGGAAGCTGTCTGGAGTCCCGGACGAGGCCTTGAATAAGCCAGAACAGAGGGACTGTGGGAGCGCACTTGCAAGCCGAAATCCCCTTCCATGCGGATTCCAGGATTTAAGAGGATTACTCCAGGGGTGAGGAAAGGCTGCTGGCCTGGCCAGTAGAAGCCCAGGTGGTGTTGTCTGTTATTCAAGGAGGGGCATCTGGGGACGGGGATGGGCTGACCAGAGTCAGCAGCTACTGTGGTTCAGTCTCCCCCAGATGTCTCTTGTTCTAGCTCAAGAGAAGCAGTGTTGCCTAGTGGAAAGACTACGGGCCTGGGAGTCAGAAGACCTGGGTTCTAATCCCAGCTTTGCCACTTTGCTGCGTGACCTTGGGCAAGTCATTTCATTTCTTTGTGCCTCAGTTCCCTCATCTGCAGAATGGGGATTCGATCTCTGTTCTCTCTCCTACTTAGACTGTGAGTCCCATGTGGGACCTGATTGTCTTGTATCTACCCCAGCGCTTAGTAGAGTGCTAGGCTTAAACTGCAATTTTTATTAGCATTAGTGTCTCCAAAGTTTCTGGAACTGTCTCTTCCCTTCAGATCCACCAGACCATAGGTTTCCCCATCTCCAAAGCTTTTCTGAGATCCCATCTCCTCCAAGAGGCCTTCCTCAATTGATTTCTCTTCCCCTCCCAAGTCATATCCTCCAACCACCACCTCAGGACTTCTGGATATAGATCAACTTCTATTCCCTACCATGAAGAATTTACTAATTTACCTACCCGTTGCTCCTTTCTCTTCTCCTGTCTGTAAACTAATTCACGGCTATCTTCCCACTAAATTGTAAACTCCTTGAGGACAAGGATTGTAATAAGTAATAATAATGGTGGTATTTATTAAGTGCTTACTATGTGCAAAACACTGTTCTAAGCGCTGGGGGGATACAAGGTGATCAGGTTGTCCCGTGTGGGGCTCACAGTTTTAATCCCCATTTCACAGATGAGGTAACTGAGGCACAGAGAAGTGAAGTGACTTGCCCAAAGTCAAATAGCTGGCAAGCGGCAGAGCCGGGATTAAAACCCATGACCTCTGACTCCCAAGCCCGGGCTCTTTCCACTGAGCCACTCTGATTGTACTCTCCCAAAGGCTTCAAAGAGAGCCCCGCATACAGTAGGTGTTTAGTAAATACCATCGGTTGAGGAACTGGCCTCAAAAGCTCTTCTGACCGCTCTTGTCTCCCATTCTCCCTAAGCTCCCATTTCCTGTTCCAGCCCAATAAGCCTTTCTAGAGCCTCGCTCTCCATCCTAGACTGGAAGCTCCTTGAGGGCAGGGATCAGGTCTACCAATTATATTGTGTTGTACCCTCTTAAGTGCTTAGTACAATGTTCTGCGCACGGTAAGTGCTCAATAAATACCATAGACTGATCTACCTTCCCTCTCCACCTTCAAGGCTTTGCCCAGAATGTCCCATAAATGTGGAACAGCCTTCCAGCTCCTATCTGCCATTTGTCCCAACGGCTTTACATTGTAGCTGAAGCCACCCTAACCAGAAAGCTTTCCTGCCTTCACCTTATCACTGCCTCCAAAACACCAGAACAATCCCTGGCCCATTACTCCCCTCAGCTCAGCCCTGTCGCCATCAGGTCTGTCTGTTCATCTGGATGGCTACCAGCTGTGCACCTGCCCAGTGAAAATGCTAGAGGGGGCCATGTCCATTGTCTAACAGGGACCCCAAAAATCTGGTACCAGAGCTCTTCCCACTGCAGGTTCAAAACAGACTTGGGGACTGTTAGTCTTGAGGGGGGTGGAAACAGCCCTGGCAGGTCTCTCTTTAGTCACGAGGAGCCACCCAGGAGGGGCCACTGCTTAACTGGATGTGCATTCTTGCTCCTGACTCATGGGCATCGAAGTGGGAGATCATGAATTCTGTAAAGAGGGAGACCTGAAATGATTCATGGGACGTTACTGAGAAGCAGATTGGCCTGAGCTGAATGCACCCTAGGTCTTCCAAGAAAGAATCGCCACATAATAT